>NW_028238309.1:28983345-29453345 GCF_041429995.1 Eschscholzia californica | reverse complement strand
TCTTTTTCTTTACAGAGTTGATTGTGGTTTATACGTATGTCAATTCATTTCGAATGCTACAGAAGGTCAGGATTTTGAAGAAATAGAGGTTGAACCTAATGAGATTGAGAAACTTAGAGGAACGATAGCTGCTGAAATTGTTTCAAATGAAAAATATTGTTGGATTCAATAAAAAAAGGCGTTTGAATACAGTTTCTACTATAAATATTTTGATGAATGTGTTTCTGAATATTTTGATGAATCTTTGATTGTTTTTTAATCTTATTATGTTGAGTATATTTGATTACTTATTTGTCTTATGAATTTAAGTTGGTGTGGTTTGCAAACTGATTTACAGAGTGGTTTGCAGACTGATTTGCAATCTGGTTTGCAAACTGATTTGCAATATGATTTGCAGTTGTTTGCAATATGATTTGCATTGGTTTGCAAACTGATTTGTAACGGTTTGCATGTCTTTACAAATAAGTTTTAATTTTTTTTTCAAAATATTCACAGCATATCACATGTTTTTTTAAATCTTTTTCAATAGATGCAGGATGAACGAAAGATTAAATTCTTTTCAAAAGATAAGTTCTTCACATCTTTTATTCTATTAATTGTGTTTAAATTCTTCAGTGGTTTGCAAACTTATTTGTAGTGGTTTGCAAACTGATATGCAATAGTTTGCAAACTGATTTGCATTAGTTTGCAAACTGATTTGCATTGGTTTGCAATTGATTCGCATTGGTTTGCAAACTGATTCGCATTGGTTTGCAAACTGATTCGCAATGGTTTGCAAACTGATTCGCAATGGTTTGCAAACTGATTTGCATTGGTTTGCAAACTGATTTGCATTGGTTTGCAAATTGATTCGCAATGGTTTGCAAACTGATTTGCAAATTGATTCGCATTGGTTTGCAAACTGATTTGCAGTGGTTTGCATGTCTTCGCAAATCAGTTTCAATTTTTCTTTTTCTTTTTCTTTTTTAAATATTCACAACATATTTCCTTAAGTCTGTTTCAATAGATGAACGAAAGATTACAAATCAAAAGATTGAATTTTTTTTCGAAAGATTAGTTTTTCAAATTTTTATTCAATTAATGTTTTTTTAAATTTCTACACATAAGAACGGGGGCTACGCCCCCGAACCCCCGTAAAATAACAAGTAATACAAATAGTTTGAATTGATGGATGTGTAAGTATTAACATCAAAGTTGCAAAAGGATACTAAATTTATTTGGTGACTTTCCAATCTGGTATGTAGTGGTTTGCAATGTGGTTTGCATTATGATTTGTAGTGCTTTGCAAACTGATTTGCAGTGGTTTGCAAATTGCCAAGTAGTGGTTTGCATTGTTGTTTGCAAACAAGTCAGTTTCAATTTATTTTTTTCAAAATAATCACAGCATACTCACATGTTTCTTTAAATATTTTTCAATAGATGCAGGATGAACGAAAGATTAAATCATTTTCGAATGATTAACTCTTCATTTTTTAAAGTTTCTAAAAAAAAAACGGGGGCTACGCCCCCGAACCTCCGTAAAATAATATTTAATACAAATAGGTTGTAATTCATCAAAGTTTAACATACATTGTGTACATAAATTGAGTTCCTTTGAATTAAAAGATATCCAAGTATTTTTAAAAGCAATTTCTATCTAAGGTGCAAAACGATTCTGAATTTTTTTGATGACTTTGCAATATGGTATGCAAACTGATTTGCAATATAGTTTGCAAACTGAATTGCAATTATGGTTTGCAAATTGTAGCAGCTGCCAAGACCAAGATTTAAGGTTCACATACTATTATAAAAAATTACACCGACATTGTTGGTAATGAAAACTAAATCATGAATTAAATTGGTTGGTAAAAAGTAATAATGTAATGAGAATTGGTTCAAACATCAAGCTTACAAGTCTTCTTGTTGTGACCAGATGTATGACACCCACTACACTTTATAATTATCGATCTCTTCCACTTTACTCCACTGTTTGGCCTCCTCTTTTGCCTTGGTCTTCCAGGTTCTTCTTCTCAGTTATTGGTAAACCAATAAGCTCGTCGGAATGATGATTCGAAAGGTCATAATCAACAACAGGTTCAATAACTTTCTCGTAGAAGAGTTGATATCAGTTTACAAAGGAACAACACTATAATCAACATGCTTGCAATACATTTGTAGTAGAGTTTAAATCAGTTCACAAACTCTTGCAAATCAGTTTGCAAACTCTTTCAAATCAGTTTGCAAACTATATTGCAAATCAGTTTGCAAACCATATTGCAAATCAGTTCGCCAACTCTTGCAAATCAATTTGCAAAGCACTGCAAATCAGTTTGCAAAGCACTGGACACTTGTCGAAATGTCTTGCAAGTATTTGAACAAAATAAATACAAGAACAAAGCTAAAAAGAACATGTTTTACCTCCTTCGGCATTCTTGTCGTTGCAGCTAATAAACATCCACTAAACTTTTCTTTGAAAAATGTTGCATCTAAATAAATAATTAGACGGCAAAATCGGAATCCATGAATAAGTCCGTAAAGAGCATACTCAACCGACACAACCTTGCCTAAGATCCTGCTGCAGATTGGACAACCACAATAGTGTATAAGATATAAAGCGAACTGATTTTTGATAGTATACAAGTGAATTGTTAACCCTATCTATATAGTTCAGCTATAAAGTCTATTTATATTCGATACTGTACAAGTAACGACTAGTGAGTCATGTATCTTAACCTCATTTTTTAATGCATTGAAACTCAACTAGAGATGAAAATAGAATCTATAGAACCAAAATTAAACTGATCATATAGTCGCCAATTAGTTTCGCTACGTCAATTCAGCAAACAAATTATCTAGAACAATCTAACATGATTTGGAGAACTTTAACCACCGACAAAAACCCTAATTAGAACTACCAAAATTCATCAACCAATTCCACTAAGCTGAATCCTTAGCAGCATCTCGAATAACAGTAACAATCCAATGAAGAGCAATATCACAAATTGAAGAAACCTAAAATTGAAAGCTCATAATTAAGAAAGCTATTTGGTTGATGAATCTCGAATAACAGTAACAATCCACAGAACGTCTAAATTAATTAAGAAAGCTCATAATCTATTGTGCAAAATATTTCTTATATTTGTAGATGAATGAAAATAAACAACTAATAAGAGATTATACCTTTGAAACAACAGTTTCTCCTAGAAAACAATATTGGACCCTAGAAAATTGTCCAATAGTTAATCAAAATGATTCTCTCTCTAGAATGTTTCCCAAAAAACTAATTGAAAATCATAAAAATCAACTTCAAACACCAAATCATGAGATTCAAAAAGCTAAACCTAAAGTAAATTGTTGATTTGATAGAGAAATCGATCGAAACCCTCGCTAAACTATCGCCCAAATAGCAACTCGTTAAAAGTCTCTGACTTTAGAACTAAGAAATCCCAAATTTTAGGGTTTGTTGTAAATTTCCCTAAATATAAAGGTTATTTAGGGTATACAAAAAGAGGGGCTCTTAAAATTGTCCTTGAAGCCTATTTTGAAAGTTTTCATGGTGCCTAGAAGAAGAAAACTTCAAGTTGTCTATTTTGAAAGTTATTTTATTTATAAGAAAGACTATATCTTAAAAAAAAAAATCCAAAGACACGGTTATGTTTTTCTAAGAAAGACTATATTTTAAATTTTGAGAAGGGCTTCTATACAATATCCTTTATTAAAAAAAGACGTTTGTCCTAGTCATCGTTTTCCCTTCTGTTTTATTATATAGACTAAGGTATATCCCGCGCCTTAGGGCACAGACACTTATATCAATTAAATGTTACGAAATTTATTGTTTTATTTTATTGAGAGAGAGAGAATTTTATTAGTTATTATATTTTGTATTATTTTTTTGTTTCTTTTCTCTTAAATTAGTTATTATTTTATTGAGAGAGAGAGAGAGTGAGAGAGATTTTAATTTTTTTTTTTACCCTTGAAATTTATTTTGTTTCTTTTTTTTTTTTTTTGTAAATTAGTTATATTATTTCTAAGAAGGAAAGGATTATTGTTTTTTAAATAGGTAATTTTATTTCTACAAAGGACTATATTTTAAATTTTCAGAAGGGCTTCTTGACAATATCCTTTATTAAAAAAAGATGTTTGTCCCAGTCATCGTTTTCCCTTCTGTTTTATTATATAGATTATAGTAGAATAAAATTATATAATATAATTCATATATTGGTCAAATACTCTTTTATACATATATACTCAGAAGATGTACTGCCAATGTATAATATGTTGGAATATTGTCCAATATAGTATATCAGATTTGGATATTATTCCAATAGCTTTCACAGACCCTTCGTGCTTGAAAAATCTTGCGTGAGGGTTTCTCTGCAAATCCTTGTACTAGACGACAAATTGAACAAAAAAAGATGTGTGGAAAAAGAGGAGAGAAAGCCAAAAGCATAAAAGATGGAAACCCTCTTCCTACTGTATTTTCTCCTTCTTCTCTATATTTGTGGGTTACAAGAATTTTATTTCAATTAGTGGACTTCACTGAAGTTGAAGATATGTTGACAAAGAGTGACCAGGAGAAACAATGAAGCACGAAAGAGAACGATGGAAAAGAAAACAATTAAAACGTGGGGAATATAAGAAAAACCCGAGGCTTGTTACGATTAGTGAAGTAAACAATTTAAAACAGGATCAGACTTGCATCAGGAAAAATAAAGGGCAAAAACATGACAATTAAAAGGATTTTTGGGTTCCTAGCCCATAAATCTACACCTAAACACAAATTTAGTCCACCCTAATATTAATATAGGGTTTTAAGCCAAATAATAATTATAATGGATATCTAGTCATAATGGACCGATCTCTATAGAAAAAACAGACTTCTATGATTTCTATTTAATCATAATACCCATCATACCTTTTATGTCAGATAAAAACCACCTTTGAAAACCAAATTCAAAATTTTCTTTCTTTTTTTTCTCTGATTTTCTCTCTCCAATCTTCTCTCCCATAATCGAAATTGTCTTTTTTTCTCTTTCTATAACAACCGAAACCCTCTTTCTTTCTCTCTCTACAACAAAAAATCTTCTTCTATAACTGAATAGAGAAACCTTCTTCCATGAACATGTAGTGAGGACAACGATGTTGGGTCATGGTGTCTCCTAGTGTTGTTAGAAGAACCTCAGACATCTAATGTCTAACACTAGTATCCCAGGATCTCATGCATAAGCAAATAATGAACTAAGCAAATAGAGATTGTTACCTTAATGGGTATTTTTCTCTCGAACCTTTCCAATCGCTTAAGAAGACCAAGAGCTCCAATTGTAGCTCCTCTACTTGAGACACCGAGTAATCAATTTGATCTCCCACCTTGTCGTTAACTAGAACCCCAATGGTGGTTAAATGAAGAACACCTTCTTCTTTGACTAGATAGATAGTTGGGACAAGTTCTCTCTTTCTTACTCTACTTGATGTTGTAGAATAAGAGAGCTCCTTGAGAATTCTCCACCCCTAAAACTCTCCTACGAATGGTCTTATATAGATTCCCGAAGTTTGAGTGCAACCCTAATTTGATTTCCTAAAGGACCAAATAAGGATGTTTAGGATTTAGTAAAAATAGAAACTAGTTTCTATTTTTTCCTTTACCCAACATCGTGGTCGGCCAGAATAAGCCCTAATGGGCAGATCTGGCTGCCCCAATTAGGCATGGCCTAATGGGCCTAATGGGCCTTAAGTGCCCTTAAGTGCACGACCCAAAACCCTTTTGTTCCGACCTTTTAACTATCTTTTGCCTTATCATTATTTAGGGCTTTTGGACATATTATGGGTCCAACCCAAGTCTATATGTCTCATCCCTCTAGTCATATCTTCCGATCAAGTCGTCACTCTTTGATGTAGTCCACTGTAGGATCTAGACGAAGTTAGCCACAAATTACATAGTAATTCGACGATCGTTGTTGGTTTCTAGCTAAACACTACGATCCCTAAATTGTCTAGACTTGATGATCTTCTTCATTGATGGGTCATGAAATTGCCCCATCTGAGTCGTTTAATTTAGCCGAGTTAGTTCTTTTCGAGCCTTTATTATAATAAAATGGATGGTTTTCTTGATTAGTTGTGTTTTGAAGAGTTAGGTGTGAAAATGGTTAAAAATGAGAAAAAGATACACGGAGGGTATTTTGGTCATTTGGAGTCAAGGGTATTCTGGGAAATTTGGACAAGGTCAGTGAAAATTAGAGTCCGAGACGAGTTCGTAGGAGAAAACGAAAGTCAATTCGGAGTCCGGAAGAGTGAGATATGCTTAGTCAAAGTTGGAGTCAAACAATGTAGACTGGTGGGACACTTTCGGGCACCATTCTGGCTGGTGGGATAATAGCAGGTGACGTGGCACAAACCGGACAGCAGCATGTGGTCCCTCTTTTCACTTTTAAGCCCTTTGAAAATTACTTTTATACCCCTCCTTTTTGTCTCACTTTATGTTCAACCAATAAGAAATCATTTCTTGAGTAGAAAGCAACCCTAACTTCCTATTTTAACCCTCTTTCTCCCATTTTCTCCCAATTAACTCCTAAAACCCTAGCCATCAACCCATCTATAAATAAAGCTCTACCTCTTTCATTTCTCTCTAGACTTGAAAACCCTCTCAACCTCCCCTTTTACCTATTTCTTTCTCCAACTTATTCTCTCTTCTCTACTACTAAATCCATCTTTCTCTACTCCTTTCTATTTCTTTCCCATACTTTCTTCTTCCCTCTTTTTAGTATTAGTAGTAGTAGCTAGTCTTCTTCTTACTACTACTACTACTACTACTACTACTACTACTACTACTACTACTTCTCTACCACTATTATTCTTCCATTAATAGTTTTCTCCTTCTTCCTTCCATATTCTTCTATGATTTTTATCCCCTTTCATCTCTTCTTTTCAACTTCTTTCTACATCTAATTTCTTCCTTCTCTTTCTTTTTTTTATTTGGGTGGCAATAAAATAGCTATTACTTGGATTTCTTGGAGTAAAATACTTGAGCATAAATGGAGCAAATCTTGGATAAAATGGAGATACATGGGAATATGGAGTTTGAACATTCTTGGTGATTTTTTTCCATTAATTTCTTAGTATTTTCATTTATTTTACAATGTCAATGAATGTTACTCTAGATTCCATGTATAGTTAATTTAGCAATCTAAGGTTGTAGATGAACCCATGTTGGATCTTTATAATACTTGTTCTTGATTAATTAAATCCCTTGATGTGCTTTAATGTCTATTGATTGTTTATCTATATGGATTGGATTTTCTTTCCATTACTCATGCATCATAATTAGATATTTCATACTTTCGTTAAGTTGTTAGATGGAGTATGCCTTTTAGATGATGAATAATAGTTAAGCAATCCGAATCTCTATAAGGAAGACAATTAGAATTAGTAATTATAAAATTGTTTTATCTAGAACATCATCCGGAATCCAAATAGTTCATTATATTGGATCCCGAGTAAATACAAAAGAGATTTAAGTAATTAAGTGTTTGTTTTATAAAGTGAAATTATGCGGTGAATTTTATAACCTTTGATATCTTCTTACCTCTCTCTTAGTTAGTTTATTTAGTTTTATTCGTTTTCTTATTTCTTACATATCAATCATCAAATCTATGAAGTGGGGTGTGTGTGTGTTTTAGTCTAGTTAGTTATTGACATTTTGATTATTGGGCTAAACTCGCCGTCAATATCCGAAGTGCCTACCTATCCCTTGGGACGATTCACGAATTTACTAATATACTATAACTTGACTCCCTATACTTGGGGAAAAGACCTATTTTTAGGCCTATCATTCATCAATTGTGCGATCCGACACTCGCATTGCTTCTTTGGAAACAACCAAAACTGAGACACTGCTAAAAATTGGAAACTAGAAAAGAAAATCTTCCAGCAGGGTGACTTTCTAAACCCAGGGTTGATCTTTATGCCTTGCCTTGCAAAGGCCAGGGCTGATCTCTGCCTAAACCCGAGCAGGACTGAGCTACGTTGTGTCACGGTCTCACTTACTAGAAAATACTAAAGTTGTTAGGTCGGCTGCATCACTTTTCCACTTTGTACCAAGAACTTATCCTAAGTATTTCAAAAATTCTTTGAGGATGTTCTTTAGTTGTGGTTAGATTTCCTTATCTGAATTTGAATGGTGACGTCTCATAATACTCCTAGTATATGAGATGTCTTAGGCGAATGTTCATCATGTACCACATGATTGATCTTATTGTTGGGTTATGACCTCTTTTACTAGTGTTGTATGCGGATAACTTGACATCTAATGTCAAGCGCTAGTATTTCAGGATCTCATGCATAAGCAATAATGATGAACTAAGTAAAACTATTGCATAAATACCTTTATCGCTATTGAGAAGACCAAGAGCTCCAATTGTAGCTCCTTTACTTGGGACATCAAGTAGTCTCCCACCTTGTTTATTAGCTAGAATAACAATGGTAGTTAGATAAAGAACTCCTTCTTCTTTGACTAGATAGATAGTAATGGGAATTAGCTCACTTTCGCCTCTCTACTTGATGTGGTGGAGTAAGAAAGCTTTATGAGAAATTTCGCACCTTATTCAAGTCCCTAAGAGCCTTTATATAGAGTTCTAAGTTAAAGTCTAACCTTAATTAGATTCCTAAAAAACCCATTTGAATAAGATTAAGGAAATAGTGAAAATTAAAAACTAGTTTCTAATTTTCTCAATTCCTTATTTTGGCCGTCCCCTATAAGGGAGTTTGACCTGATCTGGCTGGCCATCTCATGGCTGCCCTTATCATATGGTCGGCCAACTTCTTCGGCGCAAATCATCCCTTTGGTGCCCCGACCCAAAATCCCTTCTTTCGGTCCTTTCGTACTATCTTTGCCTAAAGTTCTTTTAGGCCTTTGGACATATCTCTATGGACATTATCCATGTATATATGTTCAATCCCTCTAGTCATATCTTCCGATCAAGTTAACACTCTTTGTGTAACCCGTCGTAGGATTCGGACGAAGTTAGCCCCGAATCGCTTCCAAATTCGGCAATCGTAGTTGGTCTGAAGCTAAACATTACGATCCCTAAATCATTCGGACTTGATGATCTTCTCATCAATTGTCCTATCCGACAAATTACTCGCATTGCCTCCTTGGTCGAAGAACCTCTCCTTCAGACCCCCACTTGTACTTAGAACAAGTGCAATGCTCAATTCCCATGTCACTTCGCATCCCTTCTGATACGTCACATCATTCAGACTGTCTTGAGCGTCAGAGCTTGTCTTTCTTTTTGCAGGTTTCCCCCCAGGTTTCTAAGAGAAAGGAGCGGGAATACAAAAATATCGATCATCTGGACGGAATATTCGACCATAACGGAGGCTGTCATGCATCAACTCCCTTTTTCATGTTGATATAACGGAAGACCATTTTTGACATCAGCATTTGGCGCTAGAAGAAGGGGGGCTCTCTCCAGCAAAAATTCTAATGATTCAACTTCTTGAATCTCGTTCTTCGATTCTATTAATGGAATTAACCGCCAAAAATCATAGTTTCTTCTTTGAAGCGTTATAATGAAGGAAGTCTTTTCTTCGGATGAACACTGTAAGTAGAAGCAAGCTGTCTTTTACAATCAGTTTGGTATGGGAAAGGAAAAGAAAACCTTAGATTAGGGGTTCCCCTTTTTCTAGGCGGCTTATGAAGATGGAGATATTATTTTTCTCCAATCAGGAAAAGATAACAAAAAATGGCACTATATCTCTCTTTAAGTTCTGATTCACGCCCGATGGGTAAGGACCAGATTTGATCAAGATATCGGCACAAGAGTAGCTGATGGAGATTCAGCTGCTGTTAGGAAACGTCTACTTGATTCTTTTCGTTTAAGTAATGAGACGGGATTCGGAGACAAAGATTTTGCAGATGATGGAATATATGATGATTCCTCAACAAAGATCTTGACGAAAAGAGTTGATTCTCCTTTTGGACAAGAACCACTATTGCAATTTGAGCAAAGATTAAGGTAGTTGGAGCTCGAAATTTATAGAGAGAGAAAGAGCCATAAGAGATATAGAAGGCTAAAAAAAACCACTGATTTTGATCTCTAGTAAGAAAAAGGCCGAGTCAATCGGTCAATACAATATAATCGGCGCGGATCCGTCGGTCATGGATGGAGGCGGCCAGATTAGCTTGATGAATTTCCAATTAGATTTCACGTGGGTCTCAGGTTGATTGAACCACTCTCCAACCAGAAACAAAAAATTAGTGCCATTGCCTTGCCAATATGCTTGCTGTTGTGTATTAAATCCGTAGAAGGGTAAAAACTGATAAAGCTCCAATTTGGTTTTCACTGTGATGGACGTTGTTGAAAGAATAAGGAAGTAGAACTTTGCTAAAGAGAAATTAAATACTCTCTAAGGGCAAACTTCATCTCTTGCTGCTGGGGACCTCAATTACTTGTTATGGGAAACCAACAACACCAACCTCAGTTGTCTCGCAAGTCACTAAGGGGGTGGTAGTGGATCAGGACATTGGGGACACTCAGAGACAAAATGTTCCGTAGACATTTTAAGACATTTCGAGACATTTGTCCGTAGACAAAATGTCTTTATGAACATTTCAAGACATTTGATTCTTAGACAAAATGTCTTTAAGACATTTCAAGACATTTGGTTCATGGAAAAAATGTCTTGGGGACATTTCAACATATCGAATCGAAGGACAAAATGTGTAGTTGATATTACTGTTATTATTATTATTATTATTATTATTATTATTATTATTATTATTATTATTATTATTATTGTTATTATTATTTTTATTATCATCATCATCATCATCATTGAAGGACAACTGGTGGACATTTATTACTTTAATATTATCATTATTGTTTAATCGTATGAAATAATATATTTGTACTCATATTTCAAGAATATATTTTTCGACTTTTGTAGACATCTGTGGATATCTGAGGACATGGATAGACAATTGGTGGACATTTATTATTATATTATTATCATTATTGTCCAATCATATGAAATAATATATATGTACTCATATTTCAAGAATATATTTTTCGACTTTTGAGGACATCTGTGGAAGTCTTTTCTTCGATTCTATTAATGGAATTAACCGCCAAAAATCATAGTTTCTTCTTTGAAGCGTTATAATGAAGGAAGTCTTTTCTTCGGATGAACACTGTAAGTAGAAGCAAGCTGTCTTTTACAATCAGTTTGGTATGGGAAAGGAAAAGAAAACCTTAGATTAGGGGTTCCCCTTTTTCTAGGCGGCTTATGAAGATGGAGATATTATTTTTTTCCAATCAGGAAAAGATAACAAAAAATGGCACTATATCTCTCTTTAAGTTCTGATTCACGCCCGATGGGTAAGGACCAGATTTGATCAAGATATCGGCACAGGAGTAGCTGATGGAGATTCAGCTGCTGTTAGGAAACGTCTACTTGATTCTTTTCGTTTAAGTAATGAGACGGGATTCGGAGACAAAGATTTTGCAGATGATGGAATATATGATGATTCCTCAACAAAGATCTTGACGAAAAGAGTTGATTCTCCTTTTGGACAAGAACCACTATTGCAATTTGAGCAAAGATTAAGGTAGTTGGAGCTCGAAATTTATAGAGAGAGAAAGAGCCATAAGAGATATAGAAGGCTAAAATAAACCACTAATTTTGATCTCTAGTAAGAAAAAGGCCGAGTCAATCGGTGAATACAATATAATCGGCGCGGATCCGGCGGTCATGGATGGAGGCGGCCAGATTAGCTTGATGAATTTCCAATTAGATTTCACGTGGGTCTCAGGTTGATTGAACCACTCTCCAACCAGAAACAAAAAATTAGTGCCATTGCCTTGCCAATATGCTTGCTGTTGTGTATTAAATCCGTCGAAGGGTAAAAGCTGATAAAGCTCCAATTTGGTTTTCACTGTGATGGACGTTGTTGAAAGAATAAGGAAGTAGAACTTCTCCTAAAGAGAAATTAAATACTCTCTAAGGGCAAACTTCATCTCTTGCTGCTGGGGACCTCAATTACTTGTTATGGGAAACCAACAACACCAACCTCAGTTGTCTCGCAAGTCACTAAGGGGGTGGTAGTGGATCAGGACATTGGGGACACTCAGAGACAAAATGTTCCGTAGACATTTTAAGACATTTCGAGACATTTGTCCGTAGACAAAATGTCTTTATGAACATTTCAAGACATTTGATTCTTAGACAAAATGTCTTTAAGACATTTCAAGACATTTGGTTCATGGAAAAAATGTCTTGGAGACATTTCAACATATCGAATCGAAGGACAAAATGTGTAGTTGATATTATTGTTATTATTATTATTATTATTATTATTATTATTATTATTATTATTATTATTATTATTATTATTATTATCATCATCATCATTGAAGGACAACTGGTGGACATTTATTACTTTAATGTTATCATTATTGTTTAATCATATGAAATAATATATTTGTACTCATATTTCAAGAATATATTTTTCGACTTTTGTAGACATCTGTGGATATCTGAGGACATGGATAGACAATTGGTGGACATTTATTATTATATTATTATCATTATTGTCCAATCATATGAAATAATATATATGTACTCATATTTCAAGAATATATTTTTCGACTTTTGAGGACATCTGTGGATATCTGAGGACATTGATAGACAATTGGTGGACATTTATTATTTTCATATTATCATTATTATCTAATCACATGAAACAATATATTTGAACTACTAATTCGAAAATATATTTTTCGACTTTCATAGACATCCTTGAATATCTGTGGACATTGATAGCCATTTAGTCGATGTTTATTATTTTAATATTATTACTGTCTTACCATATGAAATAAAAAAATTTAAATAATATTTCAAATATATATTTTTCGATTTTCGTACACATCCGTAAATATCTGCGGACATTGATAGACAATTGGTAAATATTTATTATTTAGTATCATAATATAATATAATATAAATATAATAATAATATAATATTAATACAAATATTATATTATTATTTATATTAATATATGAGTTAATTCCTATATGGCCCCCTACTTTGTGACCAGCTTCCTTTATGGCCCCCTTTTTTTCGTAAATTCAAATATGGCCCCCTTTTTTGATGTAATTGTCCTAACTACCCTTCTTAATTCTAAATTTAAAACATTTAAAAAAACTTATTTCCACCTCACCCCTCTCTCTCTCTCCACCTCATCTCTCTCTACAACTCACCCCTCTCTCTCTCTCCAACTCACCTCTCTCTCTCTCCAACTCACCCCTCTCTCTCTCCAACTCACCTTCATCTTCTCCGATTGAAGTCGCCGGCCGGAGATTTTTCCGGCCGGCGACTTCCCAAAAAAAAAAAAAAAAAAATTTTTTTCTCTCATCTCTCTCTCTCTCTCTAAAAATCCGGCGAAGGGGGTTTCCCTTCGCCGGAAGCCGTGAACAGACCGATCTGGTCTGTTCACGGCAGACCTTTGAAGGTCTGGTCGGCCGTGAACAGACCGATCTGGTCTGTTCACGGCAGACCTTCAAAGGTCTGGCCGTGAACAGACCAGATCTGGTCTGTTCACGGCCAGACCTTTGAAGGTCTGGTCGGCCGTGAACAGACCGATCTGGTCTGTTCACGGCAGACCTTCAAAGGTCTGGCCGTGAACAGACCAGATCGGTCTGGCCGTGAACAGACCAGATCGGTCTGTTCACGACTTCCGGCGAAGGGAAACCCCCTTCGCCGGATTTTTAGAGAGAGAGAGAGAGATGAGAGAAAATTTTTTTTTTTTTTTTTTTGGGAAGTCGCCGGCCGGAAAAATCTCCGGCCGGCGACTTCAATCGGAGAAGATGAAGGTGAGTTGGAGAGAGAGAGGGGTGAGTTGTAGAGAGAGATGAGGTGGAGAGAGAGAGAGGGGTGAGGTGGAAATAAGTTTTTTTAAATGTTTTAAATTTAGAATTAAGAAGGGTAGTTAGGACAATTACATCAAAAAAGGGGGCCATATTTGAATTTACGAAAAAAAGGGGGCCATAAAGGAAGCTGGTCACAAAGTAGGGGGCCATATAGGAATTAAATATTTATATTTAATATAAATGTATTAAATATTTATATTTATATTTATATTTATATTTATATTTATATTTATATTTATATTTATATATTACTAATATTATTTAATATATTATATTAATATTATTATAAACAATTCTTATTGATTTGATTAATAAACATATGAATAAACAATATTATTAATAAAGAAGCTCTTTTTACTATATTATTAATATTATCAATAAATAAACTTTCATTTTCTACTTTGCTTTATAAACATATGAATCAGATGGAATCATCGAATTATTCGTCTCAAAATCAAAATTCAAGTACGAGTGTTTCAATTTCAAATATATCAAACTTAATCTCTGAAAAGTTAGATGGATCAAATTTTTTGTTATGGAAGGATCAGTTTGAAACTATATTGTTAAGTACTGATCTATTAGGATTTGTAGATGGATCGATTATATCACCAAGCAAATACATCATTGAAAATGGTTTAGAGTATTGAATCCATCCTTTCTCACATGGAGAAAGACAGATAGCTTCGTCAAAGCTTGTATGAAGGCAACTTTTACTAGAGCTCTTTCTTCTAATGTTTTAGGTCTTGATTCAGCCAGAGAAATCTGGAAATTTCTTGAAATGATGTATCTAGAGGAGTATAAAGCTAAGATTGCTTCTCTAAAAGAGCAAATTCAGAATATAAAGAAAGGAGATTTGACTATGAGTGACTATCTTCGAAAAATTAAGAACATAGCTAATTCATTGATTACTGTCAACGATAAGGTACCTGAATCTGAGTTATGTCGAATAGCTCTTAAAGAATTAGGTAGTGATTACAAGCAATTTATCATTGCCACACATCAAAGAGAAACAAAATTGTCATATTCAGAATTAAGAACTAAACTTATTCATCATGAGCAATGGTTGAGCACTCAAAAAGTGAGGAGATTAATGAATCTGCTTATTTAGCTAGAAGAGCACAATTCAGGCAGCAACCAAAATCAAATTAGATGAATCAAAATCAGTCAAGGAATTTACAATCCTCACAACAAAAGTTTTATAACAATCAAGAGCAACACAACAATCAACATAGCAATTATAATGGCAATCAACATAGCAACAACACCAGCAACTATAATAGCAAGAAGTATAATAGCAACTACATAGCAACTATTAATAATATAAAGTTTGTTTATTAATAATATAGTAAAAAGAGGTTCTCTTATTAATAATATTGTTTAATATATTATAGACAATTGTATTTAATCTATAATATATTATTTAATATTATTGAATATTATTATATTAATATATTATCATATAATATTATATGCTATAAATATTAATATGAATCAGAAATGAAAATTGTATTTAATATAAATAATATAAATATATAATGTTAATATATATTTAATATAATATTAATATATATTTAATATAATATATTAGGCCTCATTTGGATAAGCGGAAATTTTCGTTAGCAGCTTTTTTAAATAGCACTTAATCTTAAGTGCTTAAGAAACCTAAATGTGGTTGTCTGGCAACCAACTGAAAAAATGCTTTTCGACCAATAAAAATTACTTGCGCGTGTTTGGTAAAAATAAGCTAAAACTGCTTTTATGTAAATACATGTTTAACATTTCTTAAAGATAAATTTATCTAATTATTAAATTTAACACATTATTATATAATATAATCGATAAAAATAACGAAATTTTCAAATGAAACATTAAAATAAAGTATATATAGAATAGAATTTAGAAACTTAATTAGTCGATGTCCAGTTTCCGATAACTATATCATTTGCAATTGAATCGCGGACGAAATCCATTTGAACTTGATATTGTTGATTAAACGATTGTTAATTTAAATTAATAAACAAGTGGAGATGAAACTAATAAATAGAGAATGAATCTTACCTTTTGTTTCTTTGATTGGTGATAGGGATTATATGGTGAATGGTAGGTGTTGTTTCCTAGAAGAATGAACCTTGATGGTGACTGTTTTAATAGAGACCCCTATTAATGCTTCCTTTAAAATCCAACTATTTAGTTTGACTGTTGCTATTTTAAAGAGGGAATAAAACGGTAATCACCGTGAAATTCCTGGCTTCCCGAAAAAGTTGTAAGCGAAAGTTACAATTTTCGGCTTCCGGTTTTTAGAGGAAAAAGCGATTTTATTGCTTTTTCTGAAAGTGCTTTTTTGTTACCAAACGCAATTTAAAATTTAAGCACCTATAAAATAGCTAAAAAGCCAGCTTTTTATGGATTTTAAGCTAATCCAAATGTGACCTAATCGCTATTGAGAAGACCAAGAGCTCCAATTGTAGATCCTTTACTTGGGACACCAAGTAATCACCTTGATCTCCCACCTTGTTTATTAGCTAGAATAACAATGGTAGTTAGATGAAGAACTCCTTCTTTGACTAGATAAATAGTAATGGGAATTAGCTCACTTTCTCCTCTCTACTTGATGTGGTGGAGTAAGAAGCTTTATGAGAAATTTCACACCTTATTCAAGTCCCTAAGAGTCTTTATATAGAGTTCTAAGTTAAAGTCTAACCTTAGTTAGATTCCTAAAAGACCCATTTGAATAAGATTAAGGAAATAGTGAAAATTAAAAACTAGTTTCTAATTTTCTCAATTCCTTATTTTGGCCGTCTCCTATAAGGGAGTTTGACCTAATCTGGCTGGCCATCTCATGGCTGCCCTTATCATATGGTCGGCCAACTTCTTAGGCGCAAATCATCCCTTTGGTGCCCCGACCCAAAATCCCTTCTTTCGATCCTTTCGTACTATCTTTGCCTAAAGTTCTTTTAGGCCTTTGGACATATCTCTATGGACATTATCCATGTATATATGTTCAATCCCTCTAGTCATATCTTCCAATCAAGTTAACACTCTTTGTGTAACCCGTTATAGAATCCGGACGAAGTTAGCCGCGAATCGCTTCCCAATTCGACGATCGTAGTTGGTCTGAAGCTAAACATTACGATCCCTAAATCATTCGGACTTGATGATCTTCTCATCAATTGTCCTATCCGACAAATTGCTCGCATTGCCTCCTTGGTCGAAGGACCTCTCCTTCAGACTCCCACTTGTACTTAGAACAAGTGCAATGCTCAATTCCCATGTCACTTCGCATCCCTTCTGATACGTCACGTCATTTAGACTTGCTTGATCCCGAGTACAACTGTCAAAATGAATGATTAACTTTTAATCCATTCGAGCACGGCCATGCATTTTCAGTTGCTACTCGTCAAGTGGCCCGTAAACACTTTATCCTAATTTAATTAGGAGGACATAATCTGTTCTTGCGTTCGCACTCAACTTCATGTCTATCTTGCACTTCCAAGTATTCGATTTTATAACCTCCTTTTACGACCCGACATTTGGCGGAATCGAAGTCAGTCATTCCTTACATAAGATGAGCAGTGGACTCATGTTTTCAGGAATCTCTCAAATCTTGTCAATGAGAGACATTCATCACTTTGATGCACTCTCATTGGTGGGTTATCCAGTGTATAATCTCCATTCCACACCCACGTAGTCGAATTGAGTACACTATTCCTATAGCTCATGAAACTGCGCTATCACATAGACTTCCCGTGCTAGTCTTCATAAGTCATTGTTGTCCATGCAATGACCCGGACTAGGGAGATGATAATGAAATAATTCCAAGTTCACTTAATAGGGTTTCATTCATCAGATCACGTATCTGACAAGCTTATTCGGGATATTTCTTTATCAATGGACTGTCTCTTAAATACTAAACCAGATTTAAGTGACAAAATAAAATTCTTTTGATTTTATATATGGAATGTAACTAATTAGATACATAAACTCCTTTATGAATCTCAATTACATTTGTTTCCATATATGGACTTTACAAATGACCACTGATGATGCATAAAATGTCCAAACGTTGACTGACGTGAAGATGTCAAGATTAGACCTGAAGTCCAACGAGTCAACCCGGCTTAAGGCAGCAGAACAGCTAAGTCCTTGACGATCCATCACGCACTCCCCTAACTGGGAGGTCCGCTAAAGGAACCAGTCTTGTTTCGCCCCCGACACAGACAGATCAGCCATTAAATCTCTAAAGGAATGGGGGGGTCCACGTAAGCTAAGCCTCTGTCTCACGTCCTAAACTGGGGAGGCAGGAAAGCGCTGCAGGCTTACCGACTAAATCCCGAAATCTCCCTAAAAGATCCCAGTCGGTTAAAGATCTTAAGTGTTTAAGTCTGTTTGGGCTTCAAGAGTCTTAAAGGAGGAAATCTCTCCCTGAAGATCTATCACCTCGGCAGGATATCTACGGAATATCTTTGAACTTAGGATATTTCTATTTATCCGCGATACAAGATAACTACGAAGAGAAACCCTAATTCGGCCTATAAAAAGGCATCACATCACCTTCTTCAAGGTAACCTGAGTAAGTCTAACACACTCAACCCTCCAAAAGGATCGATCAATACTCATTCTTTTACTGCAAAGAGCAATCTGACTGTCTTGAGCGTCAGAGCTTGTCTTTCTTTTTGCAGGTTTCCCCCCAGGTTTCAAAGAGAAAGGAGCGGGAATACAAGAAATATCGATCATCTGGACGGAATATTCGATCATAACGGAGGCTATCATGCATTAACTCCCTTTTTCATGTTGATATAACGGAAGACCATTTTTTGACATCAGCATTTGGCGCTAGAAGGAGGGGGCTCTCTCCAGCAAAAATTCTAATGATTCAACTTCTTGAATCTCGTTCTTCGATTCTATTAATGGAATTAACCGCCAAAAATCATAGTTTCTTCTTTGAAGCGTTTGACGAAGGAAGTCTTTTCTTCGGATGAACACAGTAAGTGGAAGCAAGCTGTCTTTTACAATTAGTTCGGTATGGGAAAGGAAAAGAAAACCCTAGATTAGGGTTTCCCCTTTTTCTAGGCGGCTTATGAAGATGGAGATATTATTTTTCTCCAATCAGGAAAAGATAACAAAAAATGGCAATATATCTCTCTTAAGTTCTGATTCACGCCCGATGGGTAAGGACCAGATTTGATCAAGATATCCGCACAAGAGTAGCTGATGGAGATTCAGCTGCTTTTAGGAAACGTCTACTTGATTCTTTTCGTTTAAGTAATGAGACGGGATTGGGAGACAAAGATTTCGCAGATGATGGAATATATGCTGATTCCTCAACAAAGATCTTGACGAAAAGAGTTGATTCTCCTTTTGGACAAGAACCACTATTGCAATTTGAGCAAAGATTAAGGTAGTTGGAGCTCGAAATTTATAGAGAGAGAAAGAGCCATAAGAGATATAGAAGGCTAAAATAAACAACTGATTTTGATCTCTAGTAAAAAAAAGGTCGAGTCAATCGGTGAATACAATATAATCGGCGCGGATCCGACGGTCATGGATGGAGGCGGTTAAATTAGCTTGATGAGTTTCCAATTAGATTTCACGTGGGTCTCAGGTTGATTGAACCACTCTCCAACCAAAAGCAAAAAAATTAGTGCCATTGCCTTGCCAATATGCTTGCTGTTGTGTATTAAATCCCTAGAAGGGTAAAAGCTGATAAAGCTCCAATTTTATTTTCACTGTGATGGACGTTGTTGAAAGAATAAGGAAGAACTTCTGCTAAAGAGAAATTAAATACTCTCTAAGGGCAAACTTCATCTCTTGCTGCAGGGGACCTCAATTACTTGTTATGGGAAACCAACAACACCAACCTCAGTTGTCTCGCAAGTCACTAAGGGGGTGGTAGTGGATCAGGACATTGGGGACACTCGGAGACAAAATGTTCCGTAGACATTTTAAGACATTTCGAGACATTTGTCCGTAGACAAAATGTCTTTATGAACATTTCAAGACATTTCATGCTTAGACAAAATGTCTTGGAGACATTTCAAGACATTTGGTTCATGGAAAAAATGTCTTGGGGACATTTCAACATATCGAATCGAAGGACAAAATGTGTAGTTGATATTATCATCATCATCATCATCATCATCATCATCATCATCATCATCATCATCATCATCATCATCATCATCATCATCATTGAGGACAATTGGTGGACATTTATTACTTTAATATTATCATTATTGTCTAATCATATGAAATAATATATTTGAACTCATATTTCAAGAATATATTTTTCGACTTTTGTAGACTTCTGTGGATATCTGAGGACATTGATAGACAATTGGTGGACATTTATTATTATATTATTATCATTATTGTCCAATCATATGAAATAATATATTTGTACTCATATTTCAAGAATATATTTTTCGACTTTTGTGGACATCTGTGGATATCTGAGGACATTGATAGACAATTGATGGACATTTATTATTTTCATATTATCATTATTATCTAATCCCATGAAACAATATATTTGTACTACTATTTCGAAAATATATTTTTCGACTTTCGTAGACATCCGTGAATATCTGTGGACATTGATAGCCATTTAGTCGATGTTTATTATTTTAATATTATCACTATCTTACCATATGAAATAAAAAATTTAATTAATATTTCAAATATATATTTTTCGATTTTCGTACACATCCGTAAATATCTGCGGACATTGATAGACAATTGGTAAATATTTATTATTTAGTATAATAATATAATATAATATAGTATAATAATATATTAATATAATATTAATATAATAATAATATAGTATTAATATAATAATATAATATAATATAATAATCTTCCAAAAAAATAATATAATAGTAATACAATAATATAATAATAAGATACAATTATAATAATATAATAATAATAATATAATATAATAACTATACCAAAATAATGTAACATAATAATAAGATAACATTATAATAATATAATAATAATATTACTATAATAAATATTTCATTGTTATATATCATTTATTATATATTATTAATCTAATTTGATGATAATTATTATTTTTATTAGGGTTATTTCCCAAGTAGCCCCAACTTTATGACCAGCTTCCTGCCTAGCCCCTTTATTTTATCAAAATACCCAGATGGCCCCCTTTTTTCAGTTACCGTTATAACTCCGTTAACTAGTCATCTCCTCTTTCTCCTCCATCTCATCACCTCTCTCTGCCACCTCATCTTCTCGCTACCTCATCGTCTTCACCGGCGAAGGTCGCCGACGGCCAATTTCCGGCCGGTAACCTTCAAACATAAAAAAGAATAAAAAATTCTCTCTCATTTTCTTCTTTCTCTTTCTTATCTCTCATGTTTTCTCTCTCTCTCTCTATCCAATCTCTAATGTCCCTCTCCAATTTCTCTCTTTCTTTTTCGTCTCTCTCTATGACTCCGGCGAAGGGGAAGAGCCCCTTCGTCGGAAAACTGGTTTCAAAAAGCCGAATAGTTTAGTGGATAAAAGGTTAATCCTATTAATGGTTGGCTTGTATTTTCATAGGAAAGTCTAAATGTGACGATGACATCGTGATGACGCCATCATCCACTATAATAGAAATTGGCTTTCAAACAGGAAACTAAGAGCATCTCCAATGCAAGACTCAATCTTAAAATCTTAAGTGCCACCTAGGACTTGAGAGTTTTTTTTGAGAAAAAAACCTCTCCAATGCAGAACTCAATTGAGATCTTAAGATGATGTGGAAGCATTAAGTTTTAAGATGTCTCAACTAGAAACTCTAGTTTTGAGATCTCTTTTGAGAATCGTAAGTGTCCTAGTCATCAAATTTAATTTTTGGACCAATAGAAAACCTTTCTTTCTCAACCACTTTTTCCTATTAAATGTATGTGTGACATGTGTATCTATTAGAGTTTTTTAGAGTGTTGCATTAGAGAAGGACTTGAATTAGAGACACTCAAGTTAGCCACATAGGAAAAAGAATCTCTATTGAGACTCAACACATAAGCCAAATAGAGTTTTTTTAAGTTTTGCATTGGAGATGCTTTAAAGCTGCTGGGTATTTTATCAACGTGGCAATCTCTTAACTTCAAATGTTTATAAGCTTTGGAAATGCTAAGAGAAAGGAATCTGTAGAAGTTCATGATCAAAACCATACCTTCAAGGTCTGGTTTAATACAAGACTCGGTCTAGTATAGTTACTGGAACAAGAATGATCCATTGATTCCGATAATGAACCAGATTGACTTGGGTTTCTGCTATCTAATCGATTTCCTAATAACCCATTTTCAGAACTAACATAGAGACGTAATGGAAGGATTTGATCTTGAAAAAAAAAACATCATCAGCTACACAAATTTCTAAATCTGTTAAAAGAGAACTACCCAATGATCCAAACTCAAAATCTTCAACTTCTAATGATAAAGATTTGTTTTTGATCTATTGGTTTTCATCATTGATTACTTTTATTGGAAGGTCACGGAGTGATAAAGCTTCTTCTTTTTCTTCTGAAATATAATCTCTCAATTTCTCATGATCACCACATTGGCGCGTCATTTTTGAAGTTAAAGAGATTTACCACAATGAAATAAAGAAACGAAAGAGATAGAGGTTTCATAGAGAAAATCTGACAAATATACGTACATAAAATTTAGAAAGAGAAAGAGGGAAAGTTTAGAGAGAGGATTAGGGGGGATTTAAAAGAGTCTGAATTAGTATAAACACAAAAAGTTAACATTTTCCCCTATTAATAGACGAAGAAGAAACCATCAACTTGTATGCCAAAACAAGGAATACTTACCCATAGCCTTTTGATGTTCCTGTGCTCTTATCAATCATGACAGCTGGTTCAAGAATTTCCTCGAATTGTTCAAAGTAACGTCTTAACGTTTCAAACCAGACCGATATCTGAATGTTGAAGCCAGATACCGGTCTGGTTTGAAACTAGACCTAGTCTGGTATCAAACCAGACCTTCAAGGTCTGGTTTTTCCGGCGAAGGGGCTCTTCCCCTTCGCCGGAGTCATAGAGAAAGAGAGAGAGATATTGAGAGAGAAAAATTGGAGTGAGAGAGAGATTAGTTAGAGAGAGTTTCGAGAGAGAGAGAGAGAGAAGAAGAAAAGGAGAGAGAAAAAATAATTTTTTTTTAATGTTTCAAGGTCGCCGGCCGAAAAGTGGCCAGCCGACGACCTTCGCTAGTGAAGACGATGAGGTGGCGAGAAGATGAGGTGGCAGAGAGAGGTGATGAGATGGAAGAGAGAAAGGTGATGACTAGTTAAAGGAGTTATAACGGTAGCTGAAAAAGGGGGTCATCTGGGAATTTTTGATAAAGTAGGGGGCTAGGCAGGAAGTTGGTCATAAAGTTGGGAGCTATTTGGTAAATAACCCTTTTTATTATCTTCTTTACTGAAATGTCCCCAAGTGCCCTCAGATGTCTTCCATATTTTGAGAAATATTTTCTCTCCAAAAGTTGTCCAAATTTACACTAAAATGTCTCCAAATGTCCCCAAAACCAATTGGTCTTGAAATGCCCATAATTTCGCGTGAAAAATAAATAACACAGACATTTCAGGACATTTGAAATGTTCTAAACGAATAACAGAGACATTTGAAATGTCCCCAACCAATAACACAGACATTTGGGGACATTTGAAATGTCCCTAACCAATAACACGGACATTTGGAGACATTTGAAATGTCCCCAACCAATAACACGGACATTTGGGGACATTTAAAATGTCCCCAACCAATAACACGGACATTTGGGGACATTTGAAATGTCTCCAACCAATAACACGGACATTGGGGGACATGAAAATGTCTCCCAGTGTCCTTACACTACAAAAATACGTCTTATTTGTAACGGCTTATTGTAACGGCTTTACGGGTAGCCGCTATAAATAAAGTAGGGTTATTTCCCTAATGGCCCCCTACTTTGTGACCAGCTTCCTGCCTGACCCCCCACTTTACGAGAAATACCCATATGGCCCCCTTCTGTTATAACACAGTTACTCTTTCTCCTCCATCATGTTTTCTCTCTCTGCCAAGTCACGCCACATAATCTGTTACGCCACCTCATCACCTTCTCCGGCAAGGGTCGTCGACCGGCGACCTTTAAACAAATTTTTTTTTTCTCTCTCTCTAACACTACTCCGGCGAAGGGAAACCTTCGCCGGAGAGGTCTGTTCTTCACTGAACAGACCACTCCGGCGAAGGTCTCCCTTCGCTGGAGTAGTGTTAGAGAGAGAGAGAGAGAGGAAGAGAGAAATATTTTTTTTTTAGTTTGAAGGTCGCCGGCCGGAAATTTGCCCGACCGGCGACCCCTGCCGGAGAAGGTGATGAGGTGGCGTAACAGATGATGTGGCGTGACTTGGCAGAGAGAGAAAACATGATGGAGGAGAGAGAGTAACGGTGTTATAACGGAAGGGGGCCATATGGGTATTTCTCGTAAAGTGGGGGGTCAGGCAGGAAGCTGGTCACAAAGTAGGGGGCCATTAGGGAAATAACCCGATAAAGTATTTATAACGGACTTTATGGTACTGTTACAAGTATTCGCTCTTTTATAACGGTTTTAATTTAGAGAGCCATTATAAATAAGTTATTTAAGTTAACGCAAACTTTTCGATGGCCCCAATTTGTTTCCGGCCTCTGGTGTGTTATCGTTTTATTATAACGGGTGTTTTTCTGTTATAACAGAGACTTGTTATAACGGCTTAATTTGGTCTAGCCATTATAAAAGAGTTGGATTTTTTATAAATGCTCCGTTTCCGTTATAACAGAGACTTTTTATAACGGCTTTGTTTGGTCTGGCCTTTATACAAGAGAGATTTATTATAACGGCTGCTTGTCCGTTACAAGTGAGCTTTTTTGTAATGGCCTTTGTGTTTCTGACCGTTATAATAGTTAGCCCTAGAAACTACACGGGTCCTCTTTCTATTTTGGTTTTCTCTCTCTCCTTCGTTTAGAAGAGGATTTTAGAGAGATTAGGAGTTCAAATCAATTTTATCAACAAAGATTTGTATCTCGATTGGAACCAATTTTCAGGTGAGTTTTTGAATTTCATCTTCTGGTTTATGTCTAGGATTGGTTTACTTTTTTTGTCTTCTGAAACGGAAGTCAATATACGGGGTAATTCACCGTCTTGAACCATTATTTACAATTCCTACCAACTAGTAAAGAATCAAGCTCAAGTCCCGGAAGAAGGTGAATTTGAATTTGTTGGGGTTTATACGAAGAAGAAGCTCGGATTGAAATTGTAAGCCCTTCTTTCTCTCTCTAGTTTTTTATCTCTTAATCCTTCAATTTCATCTATCATAAGTTCCTAATGTACCCACACATCAAACGAATTTACAAACGAAATCATGTTTCAGAACTTCCATAGAATTCAATTTGTAATGGAGTTGATGGGTTTAGGGTTTAGGTTTAGGTTAAGCTCAGATTATGCCTTCTTGTTGATATTGTTGAATACCCATGTCTGTAAAAGTTGTATTATTGAATCCAAGTTCGTCAAATTTGGTATTTATTTTTCTTGATTTTTAGGTTAAGTTTACATCTTAAATATCATGTTCTTTTTTTAGGTTACTTAGGTTGCAGTTTCTTATACAAGTTGAGTCACTTGACTGTTTTATATAGTGCAGTACAAAAACTTTAGTATAGACGAAGATCTGTTGTTGTTTCTAAGAAGCTTTCATGAACGAAGTTTGGTTTACAAATTAGGGCTTCTTTATGTTTTCCTTGTTTCGTTCATATCTTGTCTTTCGATATTATATTGCCTCCAGTACTCGGAATCTTCTCCCGTTATGTATTGAGGCAAAATGGGCCTTAACTTTTAAGGTGTAGTTTCCTCGGTGCTAGATTTTTTTCCTCTGTGTTCTGTTTTTTGTTTCTCAATTACTTATTGATGTACAAGCTTGTAGAAACTGATAGTTCATCTCTTTCAAGAATTTCCTTTCTCGTCTTTTGTTCTATGGGTAGTCCCCAATAGTCTCAAAGTACAAACTTTTGCGCTTGGTTCGGCTGGTGTATTTAAACAAAAGATGTTTCCTGATCATAGTTTATGTGGATCAACTTCTAGGGGGTCTTCATAGACAGAATGAAAATCGTGTACATAGATCAGTTGCAATTGATTAATATTCTCTCTATGGTTGCGGTGTTATTCCAGGACAAGTATTCTTTTCATATGTGATTTATAATGATGAAGATTTTTTTTTTCATTATATGCAGACTTGCCCTTCATTACTTCGAGTTTTCACTAAGGTATGTTCTCCTTACTTGAGTTTTATCTCTTACCAAATTACTTGTTTTTTTTATTTTTGTTGTGTATTTTGATACATGAAGTTCGGATAGGGATAAAAAATTAGGGCACATGATAACTGTGTAAGTGAAAGGAACCTATTTACTGTTGAATCACGATAAGATATTTGCTGCTGAAACACTTACTTCAATGGCTAATATGGGACTTGTTAAGTTTCATTTATTCTCCTTCTTCTTGCTTACTTGTCTGACAATATGTTCTTCTGGTAAGTAAAAAAACTTATTGATTCTATTCTTTTTAAACTTCAAAATATATATAGAATCATGTTGTATCTTTAGTTGTGATTGATATTTGATTTGGGAAACCATTAAAATTATTCGTTTGATGTCCATATACACCTGGAAGCATTTTTAATATTCTGGATTTTGCGGATGATAGTTTGAATTCATGGACAAATCTTTGCAAACCGAGGATGATCGACGTTCAAAGAAGTTTGCGGATGGTGTAGAGGCGTTTTTGGATTTTGCATTTGCCCACGGACCTGTTTTGGGAGGTGATCAAATAAAGTGTCTGTGTGGTAATTGTAATAACTCTAGGTACGGAGTTAGACAAAATGTTATGGAGCATTTGTATTACTATGGGATGGCGACACATTACGGAACCTGGTTTTTGCATGGAGAAGCTAGACCGACATCACCAAATCCTATGCCTGCACCGGTAGAGGTGGCAAACGAAGAAGCCTTTATCGACGACCTTGAAAGGTTGGTGCGAGACGTTTATGGGGTTCATGACGACTCTGGAGTAGATCTAGAGGGTGAGAGAAACGAGGTTGAAAACGAAGACCTTGAAAGGTTGCTACAACAGTTGAAGAACCCTTTATACTCGGGTTGCGATAAGATGAGTGTGGTGTCTTTTGTCATAAAATCTGGAATATCAAAATAATGGGAGGTTGGAGTAACGCATCTTTTGAATCAATGCTTAACTTACTGCGTGAAACTCTTCCTGACGGTTGTAATCTTCCCAAGAATTTTACTCAGTGCAAGAAAATCATCTCATATTTGGGATTAGACTACATCAAAATTCACGCATGCCCGAACGACTGCATTTTATATTACAAAAAAAATTCGGAGCTAGAACAATGTCCTAGGTCTGGCGAGTCTAGGTATAAGAATAAAAAATCACCTGCAAAGATTCTTCGTTACTTTCCTCTGAAGGCGAGATTAAAAAGGTTGCACATGGTACCAGAAACTGCAGCAGAAATGAGATGGCACGATGAGAAACGTAGCGAAGATGGGATATTAAGACATCCAGCAGATTCTAAAGCTTGGAAAGATTTTGATGTCAGATATCCTACATTCGCTGCAGACTCGAGAAATGTAAGATTGGGTTTGGCAAGTGATGGTTTTAATCCCTTCGGAGCAATGAATATTTCACACAGCACGTGGCCAGTGGTACTTATTCCTTATAATTTACCACCGTGGTTGTGCATGAAACAACCTTATATGATACTGTCTATGCTTATTCCTGGACCTAAATGTCCTGGAAAAAATATTTACGTGTACTTAAGGCCTTTGGTTGATGAATTGAAGGAATTGTGGGAAGAAGGGATAGACACGTACGATGCGTCTAGGAAAGAAACATTCAGAATGCATGCAAGTTTATTATGGACCATTAGTGATTATCCTGGTCTTGCTATGCTATCCGGGTGGTCCACGAAAGGTAAATTGGCATGCTCAACATGTGGCGAGGAGACAGATCATCTTAGGTTGCGTAATTGGAAGAAGGAGGTCTATATGGGGCACAGGCGTTTCTTACTTGTAACACATAGATTCCGTAAAAATAAGAGAGAGTTTAATGGAAAAACTAAAGACAGATTAGCTCCAAATCCTCCTTTAGGCCCAGACATCTTGCAAAAGCTCAAAGACATACCACATGAATTTGGTAAGGAACTAGAGAAGACTTCGCGTGTTCCTAAAAAAAGAAGAGATGGTGAACTCATAAAAATGCCCGGTAATTGAAGAAAGCTGAGCATTTTTTACGAATTGTCGTATTGGAAATATAATTTACTTAAACACAATTTGGATGTTGTGCATATTAAAAAGAACATCTGCGCTTGGTACCATTATGGATTTTGAGGGAGAATCGAAAGATAATAGAAAGGCAATACTGGATCTGAAAGATATGGGTATTAGAGAAGAACTTTGCCCACAACAAGAGGAGGAATCTAGTACATGCGTTCTTCCAGCCACATGTTATTCTATGGACAAAGAACGTAAAGAGTTATTCCTCAATGTTTTGAAGAACCCTAAGAGTCCGGACAGTTATTCATCCAATATTTCTAGTCGTATTGATCTCAAACAACGAAAGGTAATAAGCTTGAAGAGTCACGATTCTCATGTCATCATGCAACAATTGTTACCTTTGGCAATTCGAAAGATTTTGCCAAAAAATGTGTGGTCTATATTAGTAGAGTTTAGCACGTTCTTTTGTGATTGTGTTCAAAGGTAGGTAGTGTTGAAGATTACGAGCGATCGCAAGATAACATTCCACTTATTATGTGCAACTTAGAAAGGATATTTCCACCTAGTTTCTTTGACATAGTGGTTCACTTAGCCATCCATCTAGCATCAGAGGTAAAAGTAGGTGGACCAGTTCAATGTCGATGGATGTATCCCATTGAAAGGTATTTTATCTTCTTATTTTAATCATTTATTTTATAGTTACACGTACGTTTACTTGTCTAATGAGATACTTGCGCCACTAGGTTTTTGAAACTTTAAAGAAATACATTCGTAATAAAGCGCAACCAGAGGGTTCTATTGCCGAGGGATATACTGTTGATGAGTCCGTCACTTTTATGACGAGATATATGAATGACGTTGGCACACGCTCTAACGTACCGCCTCGGTATACAGACAACGATCCAATTGGAGCTATTCGAACAATTGAGAACCTGGATGTTGCTGAACGTAATAAGATACATCATTATATACTCACAAACGACAATGACACCTCTGCTTATGTCGAGTAAGTATGATTTTAGTTATCTATACATGACTTTATTTATGATAGTCTTTCTAAGGATAGTGCTAGAGATGATGAACTATTCGATTTCTTCGTAAAACGGATCCTCTTTCAAGTCAAAGAAAACACATGGAAGAGTATGGTATTTGGTTTAAGAAGCATTTAGAAGAGCGTAAACAATATAACCAACTGTATGCTGAAAGACTTGACAACTTTGTCAATGGTATACTCCCACGTGCTATAAAGTTGAGTGGATATACAATTAATGGATACAATTTCAAGACTGTAGCAAGAGAGAGGGGTGCTATAATGCAAAATAGTGGTGTTGCGATCGATGCAAATCAACCTATTAGCTCAAGTGCAAGAGATTCAAATCCTGTTGATGCAGTATTGACATATTATGGACGTGTCACCGATATATTCGAGGTTACATATGGACCAGGTTGTGAATTTGTAATATTCAAGTGTGAATGGGTTGATTTTGTCAAGGGGTCAAAGAGAGGAAGAGGCTTAAAGATTGATGACTTAGGTTTTACACTTGTCAATTTCACTCATATTATGCCAACTCAAAGAGATGAGCCTTATGTGTTGGCATCTCAAGCGAGACAAGTTTTGTATGTTCAAGACCCAACTTAACCTGATTGGCATGTTGTTATGAATAAAAGACCTAAAGATGTTTACGACATGAGTATCACTTCATTTGATTTCGAGCTTAACCCTGCAAGTCACAATGCTAGTAATATTGAAATTGAATATATTAACACAGATATGAATGGAGTAACATGTGATGGAGAAAGTTAAAAGATCCAAAGGTTCGTCGGGAAATACGAGAATGAAGGAGAAGATGAGGAGTTTTTATTTAGGGTTCTTAAGAATTGTCTTTTATGAAGAATTTCATTAGATTATGTACACTTTTTTGATGAATCAATCAATAAATTTATGTTTCATTTCCTTCACTGTTCGAGCTAAATTAATTAATATATATGTATTGGTTTTGGGTTTTAGACTGTAACTTTCGATCTATTGAGTTGAATATGTGGGTTTACGTTTTGTATCCTTTAAATTTTGCAGATGTGGGTTTTAGAGTCTGCCTCTATCGATGCAACAATTAGAGATTTACGGATAAATATTTCCTTCAATTTTTTTATGAATAGTATTTTTCTTATTTATTACTTCTTATAAATTATTTTACTAATTTTATTTATTGAAGGTGTACTTTGATTTCCCCGAACATGAAACTGTCATTAAATGGATTAAGAAGCAACTTAATGAGAGATGGAGAACCTGGAAAGCAAAAGTGAAGCGTAAATATTTTACACCTTACTTTCTAAATATAGAGCATTGCAAATCATGTGTCCCTCCAGGTGTTGCCGCTACTCAATGATTTGGAGTAGTCGACTATTGGAGCAAGGACACAGTACAGGTTATATTCTTTCTCGATCCATATCTATATTGAGTTAAACTTTTATGTACTAACAAAATATTTTTTTTTGAAATACAGATGGTAGCAGAGACCAATAGGAGGAATAAGGCAAAGAATATGTACTCGTACTGTGGAGGGCGTGTATCTATGGCTCAACAATACCATGATGTAACATGTTCAGTTTCATTTACGTTTTTTTGTGTCAATTCAATTACTTTTGTACTAAAATGACAATTTTCATTTACTTTGTATATTGCAGTTTCAAAACAAATATGACACTGAGGCTAGTCAATTTCAAGTTTGGAAGAAGACTAAATTAAGAAGTGATGGAACTTTTGTTAACGAGGAAGAAGCAATATTTTCCGTAAAGTTTTAATTAAACTTAATTACTGTATTTATTTCATATCATGTGGTTTTTGTCAATCTTATCGAGTGTGTATAATATTAACAAGAAAAGTGTGAGAGCGTCCTGGAACAACGACGAAGCGAGAACACCTTAGGGTGCGAGTTTGTCGACACCCCTGGTCCAAATGATGTTTTCGGGAGCCAGATGCCACCCGAGACACGTGGGAGAATCCGACTCATGCCCTTTATTTCGCCAAAGGAAGCAGGTTTTAAAAAGCCAAACTCGGGTGTCATTTCAAATCTTCAAAATGAAAATAACCAGCTAAGAAAGGAAGTTGATCAACTTAAGGAAGGCCAAACTGGAATGCGTGAAATGATAGAGAGACAAGCTAAAATGGAAGAGAGACAAGCTGAAATGGCAGAGAGACGAGATAGATATTTTGCTGCATTGATGGCACTCTTGCAGCAACAACGACAACCAACTACTTCAGAATCTTCACAACCTAGGTAAGCTTGTTTCCCTCTATTAAATACTTAATAATTTTTAGGTTGTCTTCCTATAAAGTGAAATAAGATTCATAAGACTATCTTAATGTACATATATCATACCATAAAATTGTTTGTTTAGTTGTTGATAACTAAATCAACTTCGTATTTTGTCCATTGGATTGATGGTGAGTTTGGTTGATTTGCCTGGTATCACTCGAGTTCCTATTCATAGTAATCCAAAAGACATATATGAACAAGTTAGTACCATTATCATGAAGTACATTAGCCCTAAAGAAAGTATAATTCTGATTCTTGCTCTTTGACAAGTTCATCTTTGCAAAGGTCTTGCTGTGTGTTGTATTTGTTGAAGTTCTTAATGAAAACAATTAGATTAAATGTCACATTGAGTTGAAAACATCATCTTGAAACGATTATTATGATCACGGGGTCATTTATAATGGTCAATTAGCTACAGATTTTGTTCCTGGTTTTGCTGCAATGCTGCAGACACACTCCCTGAATTACCTTGGACCAGTTGTCTGCGTCCACAAGAAGATTGAGGTAGTTTCATACATTCTTCATACATTTTTGACGTCAAAACATTAGCTGTAGATAGTCCTGAAATTCCTGCAGAGTTTATAGCATTAACAGGGCCACCAATGGATGGATGATTCCCATATCTTCGTTGCAATTGTGCATGGTGTTGAATCCTCGCCTCGATTTACTATATCCAACATAAGAACTATTTGTATTAACTCACTATAATTCACATCATTCGACAACCCATATTATTGTATAACTCCAAAATTTAAATAAATCAACAACCCGTATAGTTACTTCTTCATCTGAATGTTTAAAATATGTCGAAAAGAATTAAAACCCCTAAGAATTAACCGACTAAGATTTTTTCGTTCTTATATTGATTTTATAACAGTTATATGTTGCATGAAATTCTGATTCTAAATGTGGTTAATTTGTGTTGTAACTCTTATATAACAATTATATGAGTTAAAGATGATGCAATGTGGAGCTATACAAGGTCGAGGTACGAAGTGGTCTAACTCCTGCTGATGATTTGAATGTAGCATGTGATGGGATAAGCAAGTGAGATTTTGATTTTTTGTGTAGTATGTTTGGGTTGGATCGAATCATGAAGTTGAAACTTGTGTTTTTTTTTATGAAGTTGAAACTTGTGTTACTATCAATCAATATGATTTGTTTCATTTTATTTATTGTGTGGTTAGCTTGAGATGTCTATTTTGTTTTGGTTTTCTGAATTATAAACAGGGTCATCAGTAAAAGCTGCAATATTTTGCTAGCGGATTCCAGAGCTTTTGAAATTTTTTATTTTTTCAAATCAGACATTTATAACGGCCTTTTTGGAAAAAGCCGTCACAAAAGGTGCCATTTATAACGGCTGCGTTCGAAAGAGTCGTTTCAAGCGACAACATATATAACGGTTGGGAGATTTTATAAGGCCCCCTCATTTTTGTTAAAAGGCCTCCCCTCAGTGATAATTTAGCAAGTAAAATGGTTCATGGGGAGGCCTTTTAACAAAATTGGGGAGGCCTTATAAAACTTCCCATAACGGTTTTATTAAAAGTTGCCGTTACAAATCACCCTTCTCATTTGCCGCCACCAGAATTCCCGCCAGTTTGGTGAGCTTTTTTATAACGGCTCTACCGCACCAAGCCGTGATAAAAAGAATAATTGTAACGGCCTCAAGCCGTTACAACTGTATTTGCAACGGGAGTTTTTATAACGACCCTTTTTTTATAACGGTTTTTGACCATTATAAAAAAACTTTTTATAGCGGCTTTTCTATCTGTTGTAACGGCTTTAGCCGTTATAAAAGTAACGTATTTTTGTAGTGTTATCCACAACCCCCCCCCCCCCCCTTAAGGCCTTTCCACTGAGCCAAAAGGGAAGTTTTCTTACCCATACTTTTACTGTAATTATCTTACTATTATCTCCTTATTTTATATGATTTTATGACGTTAGGCCAGTCTCGATCAAACGATCGATAAATCCAATTGATTGAAATATCTCCGACCCACTCTCATATTGTTGCGTCAAACATATAATCTCACTACGATCTACGCGACCACGCTTCTGCAAAAAGTAGAGTCGAACTACCTCTAGTTACCTTGAATACTATTTGTTCGATATTCGATGATAATATTAAACATATGCATGCATATATGCATACATTTATACACATACAGATATATGTGGATTTACGTAGTTCTCCGAAATTGTCCTCGCACTAAGACGAATTGATTGAAATATCAGTTCTCTACTTTAGACCCCTATGTTAAGAGTAAGTTACCGGAACAAACAAAATATGGGAGTCCTTCCTATTAAAGTCTAGATCACCTACTATTAAATCCTGAACTTGTTATTAGTTCTAAATCGTGGACTGTTAGAAGTGACTCGAATATGGATTAGTATCGAACCCGGTTTACGACCCAAGCCGAATTTTGGACCCGTTAGCAGAACTGATTAGTGAGACAGGGCTGGCATGCGAAGCAGGGTTCCGAGAAAGAGCTGGAACGCGAAGCTAGTCTTATGTCGGTTATTTGTGTTAGCGTATCCGTGTAATGTCGGTTGTAGAGAGCGAGAGTCGGTGAGACGGTGGGATTAGGATTTAGTGGCTATGTAAACTAAACCCTAAGGAGATATCAGTAGCACAATCTCACGAATCTCTTGTATACACTTGTTTGCTAATCATAGTGGAAATCATCGCGTCGTTGTCGCTGTGGAGTAGGTTTCACAAATCGAACCACGTATATCTCTGTGTTCTGTTCTTTGATTGTTCTTTACTATTCCTATTGCTTATGCTTGATTACTCGTATTAATCACATTAAACACTGATTGGCATAACAAACTGTTAAAAGTGACTCGAATATAGATTGGTATCGAACCCGATTTACGACCCGCCAAGCCAAATTTTGGACCTGTTAGCAGAGTTGATAACTGAGATAGGGCTGCTATGCGAAGCAGGCCTCCGAGACAGAGCTGGAATGCGAAGCTAGGCTTATGTCAGTTATTAGTGTTAGCGTATCCGTGTAATGTCGGTTGTAGAGAGAGAGTCGGGGAGACGGTGGGATTAGGGTTTAGTGGCTATATAAACTAAACCCTAAGGAGATATCAGTAGCACAATCTCACGAATCTTTTGTGTAAACTTGTTTGCTTATCATAGTGGAAATCATCGCGCCGTTGTCGCCGTGGAGTAGGTCTCACCAACCGAACCACGTAAATCTCTGTGTTTTGTTCTGTGATTGTTTTTTACTATTCCTATTGCTTCTGCTTTATTACTCGATCACATTAAACACCGATTGGAATAACAAACTTTCTATTAATGTTTAAAGTTCTTATTAATAGGTTCTGATTTATTGTATTAAATTCTAACATGTTGGCTATTAGATGCTAATTCGTTTACCAGTAACTCTGGTGTGTTTGTTGCATATAAATATGTTTCGGAGCAACAATGATCGGAGCCCAATTATGAACAACATGGAGACGGGACAACCCAAAAATAGAAGCGGAACAACTAATCTCATACAATCTGCTGATGTAAAAAATCGGCCTTCCGTTAAATCAACATGAAAAAGGGAGTTGATGCATGACATCCTCCGTTACGTATGATTACTCCGTTATGTTGCGTGTTATTCAGCCTAGTGTTCCTGCTCTGCTTCTCTTTATTCCAGTTCCTCGCTCCTGCTCCTTGCTCTTTCTCCTTGCTCCTGCTCCTTGCTCCTTGCTCTAGCTCCTTGCTCCAGCTCCTTGCTCCAGTTCCTTGCTCTTGCTCATGTTCGTCTCTTCCCGAGGGGGGAAAACCTGCAAAGGGTTCGAAAACTGCTCTGACGCTCAAGCCAGTCAGGGTGCTATTTGTAGTAAAATAATGAACATTGATTGATCCTTTTTGGGGCCGAGTTATGAGAACTCTAAGTTTCTTGTGACCTTTTTGGGACAAAGAGATCGTGTCCATGCCAAGGGCGTTTTTGCAGGGCTAGTTTCTTCTAGCCGACCTCCCATAGGGGAATATTCGGTGAACCATCAGGGGCTCAACTGTCCTGCTATCTTAAATCGGGTCAACCCAGTAGACTTCAGGTCTGATCTTGACTCTTCAGACGTCGTTCAACGTCTTGACGTTTTGTGCATCATCATGAGTCACGCCACTCCTTAGTTTAAAGTAGTGAGACTAAGGAGTAGAAGTAACTCGTGTGTTTTAAACATTGAAGACCCTGAACTCAAGGATTTTACCTGGACCAGAGTTGTTTCGTGAAGCTTGGTCTTTCTTTTGGGTTTCAAGAGCTGATTTGTACCGAGCTGGTAGAGACTGCTGATGGTAAAACCCTTTTTCTCTAAGGCTGTATTCGCTAGAACTGATTCGAGTTGTGTTTGTCTTGGACTGATGGACGCGTGGTTTGTTCTCCGAAGACACGTTTCGACTTCTGCTCAAGCAATTAATTTCCTTTCCATGTGTGATTCTGTGACTTCACGTATTTGATCTTCTGATCACGCGTTTTCGGCACCGATCTTTTGGGTTGTTGTACACGACAGTTATTTCTGCATGCGTGGACACGTGTTTCCTTGTAAGTGGGAGAATAGGCAAGTTCCCTAGGGTTTTATTAACTCCTGTGCCGGCTTTGATCTATCCGAACCGTCGATGATTTTAACCAGCTGTTGCAGGGGTATTAGGGTTTTTCTAGTACGCAGTGGTTGCCGCCACGTGTCCTACGTCTATTGGCTTCCTTCGCATTGGCTCGGATCCGAGTCTCTCTTCTTACGAAATGTGCTATATTTAAGTGCCTTGATTTGCTGCGACTATTCTCTTCTCGCCTTTTCTGCTTAGCCAACCCTTCCTTTCTTTGACCTCCTTCCCTTTGTCTACTGTTGCGGGTCTCTTCTTCTTTTTCGGCTAGTAACATGGCTACTCCTCCCCCTGCTGCTGATTTTTCCGGTCACATGCGTTTCCACAGTCGGATGACTCAACAAGAGATTGATACTCTCTGGGCTGATCATATGATTCCGACCACCGTCTAACTCATTCTTCCGTCTCTTGAAGATAAGATCTTCTTCATCGTCAATCGTCGTGTCGGTGTTTATGAAGTTTTCCTTAACCTGGGTTTTGGGGGTTATCTAATAACCATTGTACGTATCTAATACTAACAATTATCTAACTAGTGTTGTAAGCGGAATCTCAATCATCATATGATTAACACTAATTAACCAGGATCATATGCATGAACTAATAATGAACTAGAAATAGAAAGAAGAATACCTGGATTCGCTTTCCCACGAACTAGAATTTATTAACTGTATCCTGAAGAAGATGAGAGCTTCATATGTAGTTCCTCTACTTGAGACACCCGAGTAAATAACTTGATCTCCCTTCTTTGTTGTCCGCAAGAACTCCATTGAAGGTTATGAAGAAGAACTATTCTTCTTTGGACTCCATTAGATAGATTGGGAGCTTTTTCTCTAAAACCCTCTCTCTCCACTAGTTGTATAATGTGAGAGAGATGATGTTTTCTCTTCAGAAAAATCTACACCTTTTTTGTTCTCTAATAACCCTTATATAGGCATTACCTTAGTAGAGTCCCACTCAAATAAGGAATCCTAAAAGGTTTCACAGAAAAGATAAGCACAAAAAGGAGTTTAACTTATCTGAGATTTACCCTAATTAGGGCATCCATAAGTGTGGCCAGCCAGGGCAGCCCCACATGGGCTTGTTCAGGTCGGCCCACTTCCTTAATATGGCCGGCCAGGGGAATCCCTTAAAGGGATTCCCTTCCCAGCCCAAAAGTGTGCCTTTTTGCCCTTTTCAGACTTGTCTTTCAAGCCCGATTCTTTTTTATCTCTTGAGCACTATCAAACTGGATCATATCCATCTATAGGCAAGCTCCCACGAGTCAACTCTTTCCGATCAAACTACCACTCTATGGTGTAACCTGTTGTAGGATCCGGCCTATGTTAGTCGCGGATTACCGAAGTGATCCGACGATCGTAAGCGGCTTCTAGCTAAGCATTACGATCCCTAATTAGACCGAATTAGATGATCTTCCGGATGAAGTCATCGTCATCCTAATTGACAAATTGCACGCATTGCCACCTTGGTTGAAGGACACTCCTTCGGAAGGACATCTCCTTCAAAACGAAGGACTATATCCTTCAGTCTCCCACTTGTAATTAAAACAAGTGCAATGCTCGATTCCCATGTCACTTCGCATCTCATGTGATACGTCATATCTATTCAGACTTTCTTGATCTAGAGAACAACTGCAAAGCTAATGATTAACTATTAATCCATTAGAGTATGACCGTACATTTTCTGTTGCTTATCCTCAAGTGGCCCGGAGATACTAATCCTAACCTTGTTAGGAGGACCTAATCCAGTCTTGTACCCCCACTGAACTTCATGTCTGTCGTGTCATTCCCGGTAACCCACTTTTATAACCTCTTTTTACGGCGCGGCGTTTGGCGTATTTCATGACGTATGAGAGTTCATGTCTATCGTGTCATTCCTAGTAACCCGCTTTTATAAGATGAGTGGAGCACTCATGTTTAAGGAATCTCTCCAATCTTGCCTATCAGAGTTCATGACGTATTTCATAGTCATGAAGAATTCTCATATTGGGTTATCCAGTGTATATTCCTAATCATACACCCATGTAATTGACTCAAATTCCCAGTTCGCATAGCCCATGAAACTACGCTATCAGTCCCTCTCCCATGCTAGTCTTCTTAAGCCATTGTTGTCCATGCAATGACCTGGACTAGGGAATTAATAATGAATTTATTCCAAATTCACTTAGTAGGGTTTCATTTACCAGATGACGTATCTAATAATCCTACTTGGAATGCTTCACTATTTTTGGATTGTCGGTTAAATACCAAACCACGATTTAACGACGAAATAATTAACTTATTTCTGATAATAAAAGTTTGTAAATATTGAGCCTTTCCGTGAAACTCCTTACACCCTCAAGTTTACTAGTCTAAGCTTTTCAGTAAAGCTTAATGCCTATGACCCTGGAATCACTTCCATATTTAGTCTTAGGTGTCAGTTTAGTTGGTAGATCAAATCTATGTGGATTTTGCTGGTTATCATTCGGATGATAATTTCTAGTATTCTAATACTAAATTAAAGCTTCTTAAGCTTTAATTACTTTATTTTTATGTAAAGTTTGCAACAGTCTTTGCCTGGAACACTTCCAGCTTACTGTTCTTCCATGTCAAGATTGTCATCTTATTCTAGAAGTTTGCAATATATGACTTTTCAACCATTTTATTTTACTACCGAGTAAAATTCTTCTCAAGAACTTTATGCGACCCAGATCAGCTTATCTGGATTTGATTGGTGACTACCATAAACACTCCAGATATTTAAGATGTCAAGGTGAACGCTAATCATGTCTAACATGACCGATCTTATGCTTTCAGCATAACCATCTTTTCTCATGCATGCTTGCTCATCAGAATATCTCGAATTCTGAATCTTGCCAAGCTATGCTTCTTGAGACTTGGGTAGAATTACTCTTCTTGAGCCTTTCACATTTGACTTTTCAAGACTTTTCTTGAATGAGTCTTATCATCTTCTTGATCTATTCCTACAGATCTTTGATGCCCAAAAGCCTTTAACCTTTGTGTGTGGTCCTTCTAATTGAGCCAGTTTTAAACTGTTTTCAACAACCGTATGTTGATCTCAACTTAAAGTATGTAATCTACATACCAGACCAAAGAAAACTGTCACTCCCACCAACCTTCTTGAACTATCTGAATTCAAGATTTCTCTTCATTCTCAAAGAAACCAACTCTTGATTACTTTGCAGAATCGAAGATTCCTACTCCTACTTGCATGCTGCAATCCTTCGATGGATTTCTAAAGCTTGCAATTATCACTTAGCTTGAGGAGAGTCAACTCTCATCCGGAATGTGTCATGTGCACATTCTTTTGCTTAGTGATTGATCATTATGGCCTTAAGCATCGTGACCTGAGAGATGGTCTTTTCATGGTCTAAACCAAGAACTCTTTGACCTTCTTTTCTAGTCTAGCTCTAGGAAATACTAATGTTTCCATCCTTGTTCGTTTTTCAAAGTCTTTGAAAAATCTATTTGTTCTTAACAGGAACTGTTCCTTTAAGAAAATATATCAAGTTCCAAACTTGATTTCAGACGTGGATTCCATTCTGATCTTATGACTCCAAGCCATACTTCGGAGTGATTCCGTCATAGCTTTTGTGTAGGTAGTTCATCTCTTCTTTAGTTGGATTTAGTCCTTTGAGATAGATCTATGAGCCTTCAAGGCCTACGAGGGAATTGAACAACTTTGAGACGCTCTCAACACTTTGAGGGCTCTCCGGCGAATCTAATTCGACTTATGCGGAAGGATCTCCGGGATCTACTATCTTTACCTTTCTTTCCATATCTATCGGCTATAATAGATAGGAACCGCATCTGACATTTGTATACCACCGTTGGTTTGTAATACCATTGTCAGTTTGTTGCTCATATCGAATTTCTACGATATCTTGAATTTCTCCCACTTGTCTTCTAGGAATAAATATTATTTCAAGCGAGACACCATCATGAGCAACAACTACCTTGTTCTCTGATTGTTTGTGGAAGAATCCCCTGAATTTCTATATCGCATAAAGAAATATTTTATTTGATATGAAAACTTGGTTCCCGGTAACCATTTACGTTAGTTTCATATCTCTAGACCTTGAGAAAATACCTCTTTGGAACCATTCCAAACCAATACTCTTATGGTGTCTTTTTAGCTATCGACAGAATGTGGTTAGGTAAGAAGAACGACCGTGTTTAGAATATATCCCATAAAGTGTTCGGAAGATTGCCATACCCATCATCAATCAACTCATGTCTAACATGTTTGATTACTCCCACTAGATTCATCACCCATATGATGTGTTTGGAGCAAGATGATAAACTATTTCTCAACCTCTTGATGGTCATCAAATTTCTGACTTAAATATTCATCATCTCGATCCAATCGAATGACTTATATTTTGTCAAGTGGATTCTGGTTAACTCTAGTTAGTGTATTAATACTTTTACATACATCCCTATGTATGAAGACTATTAGTTCAGTAGTCATAACTTCGTTTCCAAAAGGTGACTTTGTCAAATAGTCATTTCGAACAAAATTCACATGTGTCGTATGATTCAAAATCATTAGACTCAGAAGTCTATACCATTGATCTTCTTCATGTGTCTTATATCAATTTGACGCAATGACAAAACCAGAGTTGACCGGTTTGAATCCTTTGATCATAGCCTATAGTATCATTGTTAACGTTTCAGTTCTCCTACAGCCGAGTTTGTTAATTTAACATTAGATGTTTCTAGAAGAATATAATAACACTTATTAAGTTCTAAGCTAGATCAGTGTCTAAGAGAAGACTTTGATCCAATTCAGCATCCTTAGCAATTACTTGCTTCTGCTCCCTCTTGGATATTTTCTCCTTTTAGTCAAGTATGTAAATCCCATGAAGGAAATCTACTAACTTGCTAGATTAACTTTGTTAACAAATATGCAAGAACCGGAATTCGTAATTCCGTTTCTTTTTCTTCCAGGTACTTAGGGTAGTTTCTTGTAATGGCTTAGCCATTGCTTTTAAAGCTCTGACCCTTTATCCGTATGAGTTATAAGAGCTCTTCTTATATTCCTTTGGTTGTTGAATTTGAAGAACTTGTTTCTTAGATTCAAACGTTCCTTAATGTTCCTTTTGGTTGTCTTCACAAACAGAGGTAACAATGAACATTACGAATGGGATATTCTCGGACGTTTTTTTTTTTTTTCGAATTCGAGAGCGTTTCTCGGATTCTAATCCAATCAGGAAAATAACTTTCGTTTTATTCCTTCTCAAGGGATGAACGAAGGTTGGAAAACTATTTTCTAATAGTTATACTTACTATACTTTAAAAGAAAAATCCCAAAACTTATTGTCATTGCAAAACACAGGTTTGCCACAAAATTCAATGAAAACCGTCCCCGGTTGAATAATGCGATTCCAAGACCCCATTTCTTTGAGGTTAAGCATAGTAGGGCACTGCCCTTAATCCCATTGTTCTGGGTGAGTAACTCTTTACTGATCATACTCCTATGACTCTTGGTTAATGAATAACACGTTTATGTGTTCAATCCATCTTTTGCCTTGAAATCCAAAACCTTTTTACTGACTCGTTGAGAATAACCAGTTAGACATGTATACCTCTTCATAGATCTACCCGTACTGTCCCGAGGTAAAAGATGGCACCCTACAGAGGCAGACCCACCATCGATGAACAAAGGCGCAGTAGGTGTCTTATTCTGGGTAGGCTTTTCTCAAAATTCTTTTTGGGGACTTTTACGTAATTTATCAAATATGTGTTACTGTGAACTCTATCGTAACCACTTATTACTTAATACGTAAAGTTTATGTGAGTTTGCGTAAGGAATTACTTAGTTCCTAGTATAACCCCTAAAAGATCTAATCTTTTAGGTTACCTCTTGTTCGTCAATGGTTCGTTTGGATTTACGTCCTTGAACCCCCATTGATTACTCCCACTTGAACCATGATCTCATCGTTCGGTTCATCAATGGATTTTACGATCCTATCCTCTAAGTATTATTCGGGCACATACTCCTACGTACTTAGAAACAAGAGTCGATTACTTATCTAAAGGCAATACTACACTAGGCATTCACATATACATACAAAATATATGACAATCATAAATAAAGTATGTGACCTAGATTCATTTCTAGGTTTTCTAGAGAAATTGTGACATATCTATGTTTAACATGCTTCTAAGTTAATTTCGTAAAATATGAACTAATGGCACGTTCCGTTTCTTCCTTAATTATTTCTAAAATCAATTTAAGGAAAAGCTCCGTTTGGGCCCTCGGATGGCCCGTGTCGATTTCGGAAAAATCTAGTTGGAATGGAAGAAGATTAGAAAACTCCCACTCGAGTCGAGGCGCATGAAGAGCCCGAGTCAAACCAAAAGACCCAAGTCAAACTTGGTCAAATACGCAAGGGTCAGCCTCGGGTAAGCCCAATTTTGACCCTTGGACAAGGTTAGGTATCTCTCGGACTAAGGGACAATGTTCATAACTTGTTGTGACCCTCAGCCCAGACGCGTCCTGGTAGAAAGGATGCGTCTAGGACGCGTCTTTGTTCCACAGACGAGTCCTAGACGCGTCTCGATACCATGAGACGCATCCCAGATGTGTCTCGTAGAGGCTCAGAAGCGTCCTAGATGTGTCCTAGATGCGTCTCGATGCCTCGGACGCGTCCGACCATCTCTCGGTGGAGTTTATCTCAGACTTCTTGGTCCGAGATATTCGCGACGAGCCAGACGCGTCCGAGACGCGTCTGGACTCTCGAGTCTATGTCTCTATCCTAGACCGAGACGGGCTGGGATTCCAGTCGCGTCCTATACACGCTGGGATTCCCAGTTGTACTCAGATTGGGATCCCATCCTGGTCCTAGATTCCTGCGTCTCGGGAAGCTTCCCGAGACGTGCGTGCTGATGTCAAAAAATGGCTTTTCGTTAGATTAACATGAAATAGGGAGTTGATGCATGACAACCTCCGTTATGTGTGATTATTCTGTTAAGTTGAGTGTTGTTCTGATCAGTGCCTCCACGTCCTTCTCTGCTTCCTGCTCTGTTTATTGCTCCGCTTCCTGCTCTGCTCCTTGCTCCCACATCTTGCTATTTGCTCCTACTCCTCGTTCCTAGCTCCTGTTCCTGTTCGTCTCCTCCCAAGGGGGAAAACTTGCAAAGGGTTCGAAAACCGCTCCGACGCTCAAGCCCGTCAGGGTGCTCTTTGCAGTAAAAGAATGAATATTGATTGATCCTTTTGGGGGGCAAGTTATGGGAACTCTGAGTTTTGGTTGATCTTTTTAGGGTAAAGAGATCGTGTCCTTTAAAGGACGATGTGGGGAGCCTTTTATAGGCGATGTTAGGCCGACTTTGATTAGTGGCAGTGGTGAGGCGGCTGCCATCAGACCAAAGAGAAAGTTTCCTCTCTCGAGTATCTAGGGTTTTTCTTAGAGTCTATCTCGGATCTTTCATAAGTGGAAGTTCCTAAGTTCAAGGATTCTTCATATATATCTTGCCGATGTGATAGATCCTAAAGGAGAAGTTTCCTTCTTCAGTTACGTGGAGTCAAGCGAGCTTAAACACTTTGAGATGTGTGGCCGACTGAGATCCTTCTGGAAGATTCGGGATTAAGTCGATAGATCGCCGAGCACTGCTGCCTTCCCTGTTTTGGCATAAGACATTGGCCGGATCGTTTGGACCCCCCTTACTCCTCTGAAGACCCCAGGGCTGATCTGTCCATGGCAAGGGCGTTGGCATGGCTGGTTTCTTCTGGCCGACCTCCCAGTTGGGGGAATGTTTGGTGGACCATCAGGGGCTCAGCGATTTTGCTGCCTTAAGCCGGATTGACCCAGTAGCCTTTAGGTCTGATCTTGACTCTTCAAACGTTAGTCAACGTCTGGACATTTTTATGCATCATCATGAGTCCCGCTACTCCTTAGTCGAAAGTAATGAGACTGAGGAGTAGAAGTAACTCGTGTATTATTTACATGTAGTTTAATTATGACATTCGACGATATCGTCAACCTCTACACCGTGATGGGAAAATTGAACGACACAAACTACGTTCAATGGGAAAGAAATCTGGGAGAGGTTCTAGGGAGAAGAGTTGAAGTATTAGACACACCGATCCCAGAAATTACAGATACCTCTTCTAAAGAGGAACGTGAGCAAGCTGACATTATCAAATAAAGTCAGCACCAGTAATAGGGCTGATGCTAGTTTCCATGGAAAAGGAATATCAAGATAATTTCATTGACATGGATGCTTATAGCATTATTCGACAACTAAGAGAAGTGTTTAGCACACAATGTCGAACAGAAAGATATATGATATCCAGAACTGTACTGAAAAAATGACATGAAAGAGGGAAACCTGTCCGTCTTAATGTTTTAGAAATGCTTGATTATTTCAAAGACTTGAAGTGGTTGGGAGCAACTATGGAAGACGACTTTGCAATTAACTTGATCTTACTTTCATTACATGATAGATTTAATGAAGTAAGATGCAACTTTGACAAAAAGTTCGACATAGTATCCCTTGAAAGACTACTCGCTATTCTGGAAGTAGTCGAAAGCAAATTCGGAGTACCTGAAAATACAGAAGAAATTCTTATTGTTCAAGAAGGTACCGACTCGGGAACGGAAGGCGTTAGGAGAAGGAGACGATCTAGGGCAAGAAGGGGCGGGCGAGTCCGAATACCTAGAACCATCCTTCCTAACAACAGCTGTATATTTTGTGGTAGCAAATCTCATATATGGATAAGAGATTATCCACGCTACCAAGAAGAGCTGAACCACGGAGCTAGAAACTCCGGACAAGGTAATAATGTTAAAAGTTGATTCAATTAAATACAATTCCCTCAAAGGTATTGGATACATAACGCTCATTTCATTATGAATGATAAGAGCAAATGGGAGCTGAGTATTTAACTGAAAGGAGATAAACCTGTCGAAGAGTCAAGGAAGCAATAGTTGCTGAGAAGGCTCCAGAAGGATTTTAATCTCTTATATGCATTACTTTTATTAGATATTAGTAATTTTTCTTTCCTTTTGAACATCTCTCTAAAATTTGATTTATGAGAAATAAAGTATTTTGATTCAATATTTTATGATGTTCTTAAGAAAAGTGTCTATTTCAACTTATAAACATTAAAGACCGAACGATTCAATTAGTTATTCTAATCTAGTCAGACAACTAGGATGAACATGAATTTCGAAAGAATAAACATGGTTCAAACTAACCGATCTGACAAGATCTCTTATGATAAAACAGAGGTTAATTAATCACTAAACTTATGTTGGACATAAGATAGTGGTTAATGTGACTAAAATCAACTAAGTACTCGAATTTAGAAGAAGTTTTAGAAACTTAACCTAAATCCAGTCATGGATCAAGATGACTAAAAATAGTGATAAGATCAATAGTCTAAGTCATAACAAGTCTTCCAAAGCGATAGTGTCTAAATACAAGCTGCATACCCACAAGAAACCCAACAATGCTATAGAAATTGAAAGAATACCATACGAACATGGATTTTAGAAAGATTCTAAAATAACCTTTTAATTATAGTCTGAGAACTTTAGACATAGTTTCTTTTTCTTCAAAAGAAGAAATATGGGGGTTTTTTCCCTCACAACATCGAAACAAAATTGGATTGTTGCTCTCGATGGTGTCTTCCTTGAAAGGAGTTGTTTCAAGAAGACAAGTGAGAGAAGATATTCGAATCTAATTCGAACCGAGCAACAAAAGAACATAATGGGAACACGAGAAACTCACCTAACTTTTTAAGATAAGTTAAGAAGGTTCTACGACATTGTTCAGAAAACCCCAATTGAGTCTTCAGAAGACTCACATACACTATAGCAGAAACTAGACTCTGAAAATTGGCTAAGAGTCAATAAGATCGAAAGTAAGAGTTGGTATCTAAACATTCATAAAAGAAATTCAAGGGTTGATTTTCTGAAAAGAGTGGCTAGATTCTTGTTTGACAAGAGGGTAAGTGGGAGTGAAACTAGTCAGTTTTACGTCCTATATGTGAGACATACTAGAATTGAGAAACAGTTAAGAAACTGACTCAATAGGACACCAGACGAGGGTAAATAATCTGGGCATCGAAATCTATAGGGGTATAGATTAACAAATGATAAGACTCATTCAAAAGAAGTTTTGAAGAAGTCCAACTAGAAATACTCTTAGAAGAGATATTCTACCCATCTCTCATGCATCACTGCTAAGCAAGAAATCAGAACTTGGAATTCTGATGAGCAAAAGCGCACATGAGGGAATGCTAATGTCATAAGACATAAGATCGATTATAAAGATGACCGATGTTTACCCACACATCTAGAAATACATAAGCATTTGATGTCGTCACCCATAATACAACTCCTCTAATACTTGGAGTATCTAAGAAAGTATCTCTGAAAGTAAAAGTTGAAGAAAGTCATAAAAGCAATTTTCCGAAGATAGGAATCTTAGGAAGAACAATCATGTGAAAAGAAGTTTTTCACAGTAAGAGTCGTTGCAAACTCTACTAGTAAAGAAAGAACAATTAGGACTTAGGAAGTGTTAGTTTCAGTTTAAAAAACTGACATTATTGTAAAAGTTGACGAAGGCGTTCTTCAGCACAATAATGATAAGCAAAGTGAAAACGAAAATGTGGATTAAATCCACAAAACTAAACTGTCACCTCAGATCGAACATGAAAGATCTACGAATCTAAGGATTTAGGGTGATGAAAGACTACCCTAAGAGACTTGTAAAATTGGGCACGTAAAGAGTTTACGTGGGGAACTCACTTTTACAAACTCTTGTTATCCGAAATAAATTGAATTTATTTCGTCATCTAAATTTTGGTTTAGAATTTAGACGACAATCCAGAAATAATGGAAAGTTCCAGGCTGTTTCATTAGATACGTGATCTAATGAAAGAAACCCTGTTAAGTGTTCATAGCAGCATTCTGTTATAAAATAACCCTAGTCCGGGACATCGATTGGACAACGATGACTTAAGAAGACTAGCATGAGTGATTTATAAGATAACGCTGTTTCTTGAGCTATAGGAATTGGAGAATTCAAGTCAACTTCATGGGTGTATAGGATACACTGGAACCAACCAAGTGAGAGTACTTCAGAAAGTTGAAGATATGAACGTCATAACTCTCATTTAGCAAATCAAAGATATTCCTCAAAACATGAGTACTCGCTTGTTTTATGTAAGGAATGTCAAGCTTTGGTCCCGTCAAACGTTGTGTCGTAACAGGAGGTTATAAAAATGGAGGTCGGGTAAGACAGGATAGACATGAAATTGAGTGGGAGTAAAAAGAATGGAATATGTCTTCTTAACGAGAGTTAGGATAAAGTATCTCTAGGCCACTTGAAGAGTGACAACTGGAAATGCATAGTCGTGCTCAAATGGATTAAAAGTTAATCATTTGATTTGACAGTTTGTCCTCCCGATCAAGAAAGTCTGATAAGTATGACGTATCAGATGAAATATGAAAGACATGGGAATCGAGCATTACACTTGTTCTAAGTACAAGTGGGAGACTGAAGGTATATCCTTCTGAAGGAATGTCCTTCGACCAAGATGGCAATGCGTATGATTTGGCTCATAGGATAATGATGACTTTATTGGAAGATCAATCAATCCGGTTCAATTAGGAGTCGTAATGCTTAGCTAGAAGCCGCTTACGATTGTCGGATCACTTAGGTCATCCGCGGCTAACATAGACCGGATCCTACAACGGGTTACACATAAGAATTGGTAACTTGAACAGTGAGAATAGACTGATGGGAACTTGTATATAGATGGATATGATCCAGTTTAAAAGATAGAAATAATCGGGCTCGAAATAGGAGAACGAAAAAGGTAAAAACCCACTTTTAAGGGGAAAACAGGGATACGTGTAATTCCCAACAGTAACATGATTAGTTCACTGGGAAAGCGAATATAGGTATTCTTCTTCATTCTAGTTCGTGGAAAAGCGAATCCAGATATTCTTCTTCATTCTAGTTCATTGATATGTTCATGAATAGCTCCTGGACAACCTAGAGTTAATCATGAGATGATTGAGATTCCGCTACCAACACTAGTAACATGATTAAGTTATGTATTAAATACGTGTAATTCCCGACAGTGTCTGCCTGTAGTCACGACCTATGTTTTTTATGAGGCAGGTCCAGAGCTCTTGGCGAGGCGGACCTAGTTCTCTTGTCGAGGCACGTTGTGATGTTGTCAAGGCAAGGCTTATATGCACTTGACGAGAGGGTAGGACTTCCGATCAAGGGAGGGTGTCTGCCTGTAGTCCTGACCTAAATTTGTTAATGAGGCAGATCCGGAGCTCCTGGCGAGGCGGACCTAGTGCTCTTGGCGAGGCACATGATGTTGTCAAGGTAGGTCTTATATGCACTTGACGAGAAGGTAAGATTACCGATCAACGCAAGGTGTCTGCCTGTAGTCCTGACCTAATTTTGTTAATGAGACAGATCCAGAGCTCCTGGCGAGGCGGACCTAGTGCTCTTGGCGAGACACGTGATGCAGGGTTGTTAATCAAGGCCAGGGTTGTGCGGTGGGGGGTGCGGGCAGGGCGCCCGCACTTGGCCCCCCACCACTTTGGGCCCACTTTCATTAAGGTTTTAGTCAAATATATAGTAAAAAATAAAAGAACATATCACACAATCTTCTTTGGCTCTCCTGGTTAGATTAGAAATTTTCCACAAAATTGATTCAGGTTCGATTCACACGGACATCCTTTTGTTTTTCTCCTGTTTTCTTATGAGGTTGAGGGTGTAGTGTTAAGTCAATCCATATTTCTACTCAGTCCCACTCATTTTTAACCAATTTCTTATTTTGAATGGGTTTTAGATAATAAAAAAATTAACCTTTTGTAAACAAATCCCACCAATTGATAAACCGTAAATGAATGTGAAAATAATGATACAAAAGCTACCCATACTTAAAACCTGTCTTTAGATTTTAAACTATCTATTGTAACACTTATCATTTTAAGCTAGCTATGCACATATTATGATCCAATCATTTTATACAAGTTTGAAGTTTCAATGTTATTCGTAGTATAAACGTTTGATCTAAGATCGAATAAATAGATGTATTTGCTTACAAGTGATTGTAGATTGTTAGGCTAGATTTCTTACAAAAATGAAGTATCAAAATAAGAAGTTTTTCCTACGAGTGCTTTATTCATAATAATTTAGATTCATTTACAGTTTTCATCCATATACTAATAGTTTTGTCTTTTATTTTTGTTTGTAAATTTTTTATTGTATGATGGGTCTAGATTTAAGGTTCGCACCGGGCTGCCAAATTCTCAGGCACGGCCGTGATCAAGGCAAGGCTTATACGCGGAGTGCACTTGATGCAGACTTGGTGAAAGCTACTCAAATCGAGGCAGGATTGTAGAGTGGGGCTACTGACCGAGGGATGGCTTAAAATCCGAGTGCTTATCGATGGTAGACTTTTAATGAAGCCAGCTGTAATCAAGGAAGGCTTGCGAAGCAGGGCTACAAGTCAAGGAAAGGCTCATAGCCGAGTTTTTTTGACCGTTGACTTTTAATGAGGCGGAGCTGGTGTGCTGATCGAGACACGGGTAAGCTTGTCGTTCAAGTCAAGGCGAGTTTGTCGAGTGCTTTTGATGTGGACTTAGCTGTTCTACCGAGGTGGGGGTCCACCGATGAATGCCTCCTATCTATAAGGGTAAGGGTATTACCTTTACAGATATATTTTTTGTCTCTTTTATCCATAAAGGTAAGGGTATTACCCTTTAAAGATAGTTTGTATTATACCTGCATTGTGTTTGGCGTGGCCAAAGCTTGGAGTGTTTTGGCGAAGCGTGGCTTGCCTTGTCTAAATACTCGAGTCAGTGTATGTCGAGTGTCATAACGCGTTTGAAATCCGTGGAGGATGACTGTCCATCTGTCCCCCTAGCCTGAGCTTAGAGCTTGAGAAGGTCTAGGGTTAGACTAAGTTTCGTGGCATTGAAGCCCTTAGTCTGCTTTGCATAGACAAAATATGACATGAATTGAAACATCATCGTATTTGAAATAATGTTGTATTACAAGAGAAATATTCATGTGATACGAGCAGTGTCGTCTTAGTAAAGATCTTTTGACATCAAGACTTTTACATGTCCTGACGCGAGTAGCCCTGAAGTCTGAAGCAGTGCAGAGCTGGCTTGCAGAGCTGAACTGACTTTCGAAAGAGTTGGGGTCTGAAGCAGTGCAGGGCTGGCTTGCAGAGTTGGATTGACTTTGGGAAGAGTTAGGGTCTGAAGCAGTGAGGAGCTGGTGATGCACCCGAAAAGGTTGCACACCCAACCGGAGGTATGAAGTAGTAATCCGGCAAAGCCGGGATCGATCCAAAGATAGGAAGGTAGTTTGGATATCGAAGGGTCTTATCCACCGATCTAGATATTTCAAGCTAACTTAGACTAAAAAGGAAAGAAAACAAAGATAAATGGGGGTTTGATCGAATAAGGTGATGAGAGAATAAAGCAAACAAGTAAAAAACTAAACAATCAAAGTAAAACGGGCGAGAGAGATTCGAGAGAAGTGTCGGATAAACAAGAGTCGGGAGACGGTAAAACTCGATTAATTCGGGCAACAAATAAGAAAGAGAGGTGTCGAAGTCCGGGAATCCATAATGATAAATCTACGACTATGTGTAGTCCGATTTAATGTTTCTAAATATATTCGATGTTCGACTCTTAAGGTGATGTCTATAAGCACTACGTATATCCGGAGATCATACTTAGTCAAACAAACGTCATAATCGGTTAATCCCGAGTCAACGAAAGTGTTGTCTAGTCGCCTAACTATGTGAAGTGCATGACAAGACACATGAAATTATGACTTAGACTACGATCGATATCGAATACTTCGTTTCGTCTATTAACTATGCGAAGTGCTTGACAAGACACATGAAAATACGATCAAAACGATAATCAAATTAAATGAACATCAAGTCATAATCAAAACATCAAATCATATTAAACATAATCACGAATTCATCACATTTCATCTCATATAATCGACACACTAAAGTTAGCTATACATGGTGATTGAATAAGAAATGGAAAGAAAATGATGAGAGAATCCCCCTTTTTCGATGTGGTTCGAGGCTAAGATCGTCGGAAAATATGAGTTTTTAGTTGCAGCCGATCTCCCCTTAGCAACTTTCTGGGTTGCCCATAGCAACCGCCATCATCTTCTCCATTTAGATCACAACCTCCATTAAAGCTAACCCTAGCTTTCTCCATCTAGAAATTTCTTGTCCAAAATGAAATCAAACCATATGGGAAGCAAGACTATGACATGGGAAGTAAAAGCCCTAAAGTTTCGGATCAAGAAGGTTGTCGGAGAACTCATAAAAGTCCGGCCAAAGTTGAGAACAAACCCGGCCAAAAAATGGAGTTTCCGGCTAAATGAGGTGTTGTCCGGCCTTGAGCTGCTAGAAGTCGCGTCCCCAAGGCCGTTCCGAGCTGCAGGATGCATCTGCAGACGCGTCCCGAGCCGTGTGAAGCTTCCCGTGGACTCGTCCTTGCTCCAGTCGCTGCTGCAGGTCGCTCCGGTAGCTGTTGCAGGTCGCGGCTGTTGCTGCTCCGTGGACGCGTCCCGTGCTCCACCTTCTAGGATGCAGCTCGGGTTGTTGTTGTGTGCTGTCCCGAGCTGCTGTCCCATGCCTATGCTTCCATGGCTTCCCGAGCTCTTGTAGTGCCGGCCTTGCTTGGCCGGCCTAGCTTGGCTGGCCAAGCTAAGGCCGGCTACTCCAACCTCCTTCTTCTCTCTCTTTTTCTCTCTCTCAAGCTCTTGAACCTTGAACTTTAGTGTTGAGGAAGCTTGAAAACCCTAGCCTCTTGCCTCCTATTTTCTCTCTCTAACTCCCTTCCAAGGTAGAAGATGATGAATAGTAGCCTAAACTACTAAAACCCTAGAGTCCCTTGACTTAGTCAATTCTTTTAGACTTTGTTGACTCTAATCCATAAAGAAAGGGTGCTCATATAATTCTTCATTATCATTCTTCTTTGTCTTGTGTGGGCTTTGGGCTTGGTTTGGAAACCAAGAGGTGCCTCCATCCTTGTCTCTACATCTTCAAATTGTCACAAAGGACTAAAATACCCTCGGACTTCTTTCTTTGATCACTTTCCCGTCCGAACTCGGAATTGACTTCCGTTTCCACCGTCAGACTCGTCATTGCCTCCACTTGTAATTTGATTTGCTTGAAGTCATTTTCTCTCGTTTTGAGCGCATGAAATGATAGTGATAATTCGCTCCTTTTATTCCGAACAACACGCTTAACTCCAAAATAAGTACCTAACATGAAAAACACATAAAATATTATTGATAACACTCGAAAAGAACTAATTAGTCTAAGTTAGGCTCTCCAAATGTGACATTTTCGTGTCACATCAAGATCCCCAAACTTAAACTTTGCTAGTCCTCGAGCAAATAAAACAAAATAAAAGCCTAACTCACTTTCGGAGGCATCCCGGTTGCATTTAGCGTATGCAACAAGCCTTTAAACCTCTAGGTTACCCCTAGAGGACGAGTATTGTCTCGTGAGGGTTTCCATAGATGATACCCACAAACATCATGGTTTCAAATACACAAGGGTCCAAAATTCAAATCATAGATAAGCATGATTGATATAGTAATGGGTTTAAGCATGTCAACACATAATGAATCAAGTAAATAAGTTCTTGTAAAAGCTAAAGGCCCCTTCACTAATGATCTTACCCTAAAATGCAAGTGTCATACCATAATGAGAAACATCTATGTTCTGAAGTCACAATGCCTTGATTCCTAGTTTAGTACATTTCGCCTCGACTTCGGCCTCACGGACATACACTCCAAATATGAAATCGCCCAAGAATGGTTCGCTCGTATGTGTGAGTGTGATCATTAACATGGACTCAACACATAAAAATGGGTGAGGACAACATTTTGGAACGAATGATCTTCGAAAAAGAATTAGCCACTAAATAGAGTGGGGAAGCTCACTCGCCCTTCTCACCCATTCTACCCTCTAATAATGTCTTCTAAAGGTTAGCGGATACTAGAGATGAATGACGATGGAGGATTCCCGAGAATGTCGAACTCTTCATGATAGAACCTCTTAAGCACTTCCACATTCGTTTCTTGCTCGAATACTTATTCGTGAACAAAAACACCAACACATATATACAATCACTCACACAAAAGAGCTAACATGCTCAAACATACTCATAAACAACTTTATTCTTATTTCTTCTTTCTTTTATTTTTTCTTTTTTTTCATATCACTTTTTTTTTCTTTTATTTTTCTCCTTTTTTTTTCTTTTTCATAACACAAATACAATCAACCAAAACAAAATACAACACACATAACTCTATTCTTGCAATCAACTTTTCATTTCATACTTGCTTTTGACATTCTTCATTCTTTCTTCTCATGTCTTCATTCTCGGGATATAAGATAATGGATGGTGATGGAGTATCCGCCTTCCTCTAGTTGACACTCTTATTGGGTTTCACGGACTACAAGGGCAAGGTTAATTCGCTATCCTAATGTCACTCCTAGTGGCTAAGAAAGTTGAGCACACGAGATCAAATGAGCTCTTTTATAAGTTACGAGGTTGAGTAGTTCTTCATTCTACTCGGAGTTAGCGCGGAAGAGTACACTCGAAGGACAATTTAGGCTTTGAGCTCTCACATGGGTTGTCTCCACTAATGACTACTCTAGGTCTCTTAGAGATGTTTCTTCTTCACTAAGATGTCACTCCTATGGTATAACACAAACACTAAAAGACTCGACTTTCATGCAAAGGCCACTAGCAATCAAAAACTCATCAACTCGACACATATGCATCAACATTCTTAAAACTATCACTATAATCACATGCAAATCTACTCAAATTGTTCAAAAATTTTCAAATTTTGGCTAATTTGAACCCTTTTGTCTTTGAAACCCATGGTCATGTATTGGTTATGGTCATATCCCGCATCCCCAAACTTAAAACTAACATTGTCCTCAATGTTCTAAGCATACACTCACCAAAAGATAAAGAGGCACATCAATTTAAAGAGAAGAGTGGAGAGATCTTACCATAACCGAAGGAGATAAAAGATGATATTATCAAGGCTTATGTATAACGAGGTTCCAAGTTAATGCCAAGCTCACGCCATCCCCAAACTTGGAACAAACCACGCCTTAGAAGTAAAACATATAAGAAATGCTCCTAAAATATCCAAAAATATAATGAGAATGAAGCACATAAAAAGCATGACCATATAGAACTCTACCACTAGCGCGGGTATACACGATTGCATTGAGCTATGCAATTAGCCTTTGATTCTTTTGTTTTCACACAAGAGCACGAGTTATGTCTCGCGGAGGGTTTCCAGAGATGCTACCCACAAACATCAAAGGCCACCTTAATCGGCCTAACGATCATAAAGCAAAAGACAGAAGATTTGGGGGTCAACCCAAAGAAAGCTATACACAAAAGCTAAAAGTCTCACAAGAATATTAAACGAAAGAAGTGCAAGTGAGACTAAAAGCGAAAATAAGCCATCCCTAAACTTAGTGGATGCACGGTCCACTAAGTGCGCATAAATGCTAGGGGCGACGACGAAACAGTCGTCAAAAGGATCAACATACAAATGAAGGGTCAGGAAGTCAGTCGAAGGTAAAAAGTCATCCTCAAGCTTAGTGCATAGAACATCCACTAAGTCCCTAGACATGCTAGGGAAGACGTCCGAAGTGTCCCAAAAGGGGTCAACAACCGAGTCTGAGATCATGCGGAAGGTCGAACTAGACTCTAAGGGTAAGACAATAGGCTCGGGGACCAAGTCAAGGTCCATAATTTCCTTAGGTAAATAATCCAACATGCTATCCGCTATCTCTTCAACTACTATGTTATCGACATCCTTAAAGGCATCGGGAGCCTCAAAGTCAGTCATAACACCTTCCATTCTACATAACCCATCCAAATAATCACAAGTGGTAAAAGTTGGAAAGTTCAACATTGTGTGATTCCCATATGGGAAGCAAGACTATGACATGGGAAGTAAAAGCCCTAAAGTTTCAGATCAAGAAGGTTGTTGGAGAACTCATAAAAGTCCGGCCAAACTTGAGAACAAATCCGGCCAAAAATGGAGTTTCCGGCTAAATGAGGTGTTGTCCGGCCTTGAGCTGCTAGAAGTCGCGTCCCCAAGGCCGTTCCGAGCTGCAGGATGCATCTGCAGACGCGTCCCGAGCCGTGTGAAGCTTCCCCTGGACGCGTCCTTGCTCCGGTCGCTGCTGCAGGTCGCGGCTGTTGCTGCTCCGTGGCGCGTCCCGTGCTCCACCTTCTAGGATGCAGCTCGGGCTGTTGTTGTGTGTTGTCCCGAGCTGCTGTCCCATGCCTATGCTTCCATGGCTGCCCGAGCTCTTGTAGTGCCTGCCTTGCTTGGCCGGCCTAGCTTGGCTAGCCTAGCTTGGCTGGCAAAGCTAAGGCCGGCTACTCCAACCTCCTTCTTCTCTCTCTCAAGCTCTTGAACCTTGAACTTTAGTGATGAAGAAGCTTGAAAACCCTAGCCTCTTGCCTCCTCTTTTCTCTCTAACTCCCTTCCAAGGTAGAAGATGATGAATAGTAGCCTAAACTACTAAAAACCTAGAGTCCCTTGACTTAGTCAATTCTTTTAGACTTTGTTGACTCTAATCCATAAAGAAAGGGTGCTCATATAATTCTTCATTGTCATTCTTCTTTGGCTTGTGTGGGCTTTGGGCTTGGTTTGGAAACCAAGAGGTGCCTCCATCCTTGTCTCTACATCTTCAAATTGTCACAAAGGACTAAAATACCCTCGGACTTCTTTCTTTGATCACTTTCCCGTCCGAACTCGGAATTGACTTCTGTTTTCACCGTTGGACTCGTCATTGCCTCCACTTGTAATTTGATCTGCTTGAAGTCATTTTCTCTCGTTTTGAGCACATGAAATGATAGTGATAATTCGCTCCTTTTATTCCGACCAACACGCTTAACTCCAAAATAAGTACCTAACATGAAAAACACATAAAATATTATTGATAACACTCGAAAGAACTAATTAGTCTAAGTTAGGCTCTCCAAATGTGACATTTTCGTGTCACATCAAGATCCCCAAACTTAAAATTTGCTAGTCCTCGAGCAAATGAAACAAAATAAAACCCTAACTCACTTTCGGAGGCATCCCGGTTGCATTTAGCGCATGCAACAAGCCTTTAAACCTCTAGGTTACCCCTAGAGGACGAGTATTGTCTCGTGAGGGTTTCAATAGATGATACCCACAAACATCATGGTTTAAAATACACAAGGGTCCAAAATTCAAATCCTAGATAAGCATGATTGATATAGTAAAGGGTTTAAGCATGTCAACACATAATGAATCAAGTAAATAAGTTCTTGTAAAAGCTAAAGGCCCCTTCACTAATGATCTTACCCTAAAATGCAAGTGTCATATCATAATGAGAAACATCTATGTTCCGAAGTCACAACGCCTTGATTCCTAGTTTAGTACATTTCGCCTCGACTTCGGCCACACGGACATACACTCCAAAAAGGAATTGGGCAAAGATAGTACAAAAAAGCCAAAAATAGGGTTTTTGGGCCTTAGCTGATTCGGGCACTTCTAAGGCTCGGATTGGGCTGAAATTTTGAGGGGAGATTTATAACATATCCAGTAGTATTCATGCAAAATTTCGTGGTGTTTTGATACCTCCTCGTTAGGGAATTCAGAAAATATCATTAGATGTTATTTTCGACTATTTCCTTAAATCTTATTCTAAAGAATATTTTAGGAAACCTTTGAGGAGGTGTATTCTCATTAGGGTTCTATATAAACACTTTTAGGGCAGAGAATAAGGTGTGGAATTTCTCTCTAAGCTTTCTGACTCTACCATAACAAGTAGAGAGGAGAAAGTGAGCTAATTCCCACTAACTATCTATCTAGTCAAGAAGAAAGGAGTTCTTCTTCCAACCACCATTGGTGTGCTAGATAACGAACAAGGTGGGAGATCAAGTTGATTGCTCGTGTCCCAAGTAGAGGAGCTATGCTTGAAGCTCTTGGTCTTCTCATAAGCAATTGGAAAGGTTCGAGGGAAAATTAGCGAATAAGGTATTTATCTTTCTAGTTTTACTTAGTATTATTATGGGCTTATGCATGTGATCCTGGGAATACTAGTGTAGACATTAGATGTCTTATTTTCGTTATAAACACTAGTAGAAGAGTGTAAAACCCAACATTGGCGTCAGAGCCTCTTGCGATTAGCCTATCTTATCTAAGTTTTGGACCAATTCCATGCTTTTCTAGATAGATTGTTGTGTTTAAAAGTGTTTTGAACACAAAATTTTGATTAATTTTGAACAAGATTCAAGTATTTGTCAAAAGATTTCCAAATTTGTTCTTGAAAAGAGTTTAAAACTTTAAATTTTGACCCAAATTGGTTTGATTAAAAGAGTTGTTTTAAGTTTTTGGAAGCTTCTGAAAAACAAAATTTGGAAATTTTAGAATTGTTCTAAAAAGAATTTGAGATATTTTAGAAGTGTTTCAAATTTTGGAAATAACAATTTAGAATTGCAACACAAAAAAAAAAAAAATTGGAAACTATTGAGTTTTTGGAAAATCAATAGTGCTGGCCAGGAAGCTTCCTGGCGGGACCAACAGCCTGGAAGACGCGTCCCAGACTGCTGGTGGACGCGTCCAGCTACTCTAGGTCGCGTCTTCCAGACGCGTCCGGTAGCTCTCGACCAGACAAGTCTGGGAGGTCTTAGGTGTCTCGGACTAGGTCCGAGACACCTATTGCTGGTCCGGTCCAGCACCAGATGCGTCTAGGACGCGTGTGGTGCATGGACTAGCGTCTTGACTCCGGCCAGGACGAGATCAGGCCTAAAGGCCTCGGCCCGGACATGCCAGCCCTATGGGCCGTGCCATGTCTGGACGTTGTCCGAGCCCTTTTTGGGCTTGGGTCGGGACTAGTCTAGTATTTGTCCCGGGCTTTTTCAAGGCTTTTCGGAGCACGAAAAGGGACCATCATTAGAGTGGGAGTTTTATCCAAATTTTCTCCTGATTCCAATCCAAATATTTCCGAAATTAACCCGGGCCATTCAAGGCCCAAACGGAATTTCTCTTTAAAATCGGATTTTAAAATCAAACCAAGACGCACCATTAGTCTAATCCTTTGATGTAAACTTAAGGTTCGTACATGACATATGGATGTCGACAAGAGTATCTCCCGGATATACATGCATATATAATTGTTAGCCTTGAAATATATTATATGATTGCATGTGATGTGAATGCGGAAACTAGTATGGCCATAGAATTTATTTCTTATTCTTGTTTTAATCACAGATGGGTGCAAAATTGGTAATAATTTTAATTTCAAGTTTACACGATCTACGAATCGTTTGAGTCTTGTAATTAGAGTTTAGGGTTTATGAGTCCATTGAAGAAACTCAAGGAGGCCATCCAAAGGCGAGTGGGAGAAATGAATGGAGGTCTAAAGATGGAGATCTAGACGAACTAAAAGGCGAAACAAGAAGCAAACAAAAGGAAATTAGATCTTCTAGGTTAGGGGTCATACTAGGATCCATATGTCTTGATTTACTTTCTCGCGCGCATTTACTTACTTTTTACGCTTTATGTCGTGGATGTTAGTTAGGCTAATTACTTCACTAAAACAAACGCCAGTCTAGCGTAAAAGTCCCTAAAAGTAATTTTGAGTATAGTGCCTATCCAAATTAAGACACTCCTTGCGCCCTTGTTCGAGGAAGGTGGGTCGGCCTTCGCAGAGTACCTGCTCTACCTTGGGACATTGTGGGTAGGCCAATAGAAGAGGCCTACATGTCTAAATGGTTCTACTCAACGAGATCAGCAAGAGAGTCTTGGATACTCAAGGCAAAAGGATTGATTTTACACTAAATAGTAATCAATGAGAATTAAGGGCAGGACCCTAGTCCGCTTTATCCTTGAGAGATGGGATCTCGGAATCGCATTATTCATCTAGGGACACATTTTATCTTGAATGATGTGGCAAAAAAAAAACTTAGGACTTTTGCAAAAATTATCAAATGTAATACTTAGCAAAATCCTTTTTCTGTTTCATGTAGTTTTACTATGGCGAAAATCAATCTTTTCAACCTATGTTCAATCCTCGATGAGGACAAATTGAACATGGATAACTTCCTTGATTGGGAAAAGAGATTGAGAAGTGTTCTCAAGTCTACAAACAAAGAAAGCGTACTGGATATCCATATTCCAAGGATAACTGCGAACTCAAAGGGTGAGGAACAAAAGAAGGCCAAAAGTATCCGGATGAAATCAGTTTCAGTAACTTGCCTTATGTTGGCCACCATGGAGCCTAATCTTCAAAAGAGATTCAGGAAAAACGGATGCGCACACAATCATCCGTCGATTAAGGGACATGACCCGAAACAAATTACGGTTGAGGAAGTACGGGACTTCCAAGGCAATCCGGAGTGGCATTGGAATGTCTGAATCAAAGAAAGAACTTTAATTGATTCAGAAGAACAAAAGGAAGAAGGAACTGACGGTTCCGACCAAGGTATCTATGTTATCAAAGTAAACTTAGCAAATACATTTGATTCTCAATCCTGGGTATTCGATACCGGAGGTGATGCTCATATCATTTCTGATGTGCAGGGCCTTAAGGGAATCAAGTATTTATCTGCAAGGGAGCTTGTCCTACGAGTAACAAATAGAGCAACGGTTGCTGCGAAAGCTGTAGGAACATTCATTCTACCTTTAGAAACTGGTCTAGTTTTAGAACTTCATAATTGCTATTATGTGCCCTCTATTTCTAGAAACCTTATCTCTGTCTCAGACTTAGATAAAGAGGGATATCACCTATTAATAAAAAACCAGCGTTGTTCTTTATATAAAGGTGAAATGTTTTATACCAGTGCTAAGTTATACAACGGTCTCTATATTACGAATATTGAGAATGAAGTCTTTAACATAGAAACCAAAAGGTTACGGTCAGATGATTCGAATCCAAGTTACCATTGGCATTGTCGTTTTGGGTCACATTAACATGACACGCATGAATAAGCTCCATAAGCATGGACTTAAAGGTTCGTGTAATTTAGAATCATATGACACATGCGAATCATGTTTAATGGGTAAAATGACGAGGTCTTCTTTTAAAGGAAAAGGAGACCGAGCCAAAGAACCTTTGGAACTCATACATACGGATGTATGCGGACCAATGAGTACTCCGACGAGAGGTAACTATGGTTACTTCATCACGTTCACGGATGACTTCACTCGTTATGATTACATATACTTGATGAGGCATAAGTCCGAATCGTTTGACATGTTCAAACAATTTCAGAACGAAGTAGAGAATCAACTTGGCAAGAAAATAAAAGCCATTCGATCTGATCGAGGTGGTGAATATTTGAGTCAAGAATTTGACGATCATCTTAGGAGTTGTGGTATAATATCTCAACTCACTCCGCCAGGAACGCCTCAAATGAATGGTGTTTCCGAAAGGAGAAATCGCACCTTGTTAGACATGGTTCGATATATGATGAGTTTAGCAAATCTTCCGAACACGTTCTGGGGGTATGCTCTAGAAACGGCTGCTTTCACACTTAACCGAGCTCCATCAAAAGCTGTAGAAAAGACGCCATATGAGTTATGGTTTGGAAAGGTTCTAAAGTTGTCTTTTCTCAAAGTCTAGGGATGCGAAGTTTATGTAAAACTTTTACAAGGAGATAAACTCGCACCCAAATCAGACAAATGTCTGTTTGTGGGCTATCCAAAAGAGACAAGGGGTTACTACTTCTACTACGAATTTGAGAAGAAAGTGTTTGTTGCTCGAGATGGTGTCTTCCCTGAAAAGGAATTCCTTTCCAAGCAGACAAGTGGGAGAAATGTAGATACCGATGAAAATCAATATGAGAAACAAATAAACAAGGATATAGAGACATCAAGAGGTTTAGCGGCTCCTATCTATCCACAAAGTATGGAACAGGAAAATGAGGTCGAGATAGAGAAACTCGTGGAACCTCCTGCACAAGTCGAATTAAATTCGCAGGTGACATCTCAAATAGTTGAGAACACTCCAAGAGTTGCTCAGGCCCCTCGTAGATCTCAAAGGCTCCAGTAATTATCTCAGAAAACAGATGTCTTACTGTTAGAAGATAATGAGCCGAGTACCTACAACCAAGCTATGACGAGCCCCGACTCCGAAAAATGGCTAAAGGCCATGAGATCAGAAATGGATTCCATGTCAAAAAATCAAGTATGGGACTTGATCGATTTGCCCGATGGAGCAACACCAATCGGATGCAAATGGGTTTTCAAAGTAAAAACTGACAAGGATGGAATCGTTAGCGTTTTCAAAGCTAGACTCGTGGCAAAAGGATACAGACAGATTCATGGTATAGACTATGATGAAACCTTTTCACCTGTCGCAATGCTTAAATCCATTCGGATCATTCTAGCAATTGCAGCTCATTATGATTATGAGATTTGGCAAATGGATGTCAAAACCGCCTTCCTAAACAGACACTTGGAAGAGGATGTGTACATGACACAACCCGAAGGTTTTGTAGATTCCAAAAATGCCGGAAAAGTTTGCAAGCTTAAGAAATCCATTTATGGACTCAAGCAAGCAAGCCGGAGTTGGAATCTTCGATTCGACGAGAAAAAAGAATTTGGATTTCTCAAGAATGCAGAAGAGTCTTGTGTTTACAAGAAGGTTAGTGGGAGCAACCTAGTTTTCTTAGTCCTTTATGTCAATGACATATTAATTATTGGAAACAATATTCCGATGTTGGAATCAGTTAAAGACTGGCTTCGAAAATGCTTCTCTATGAAGGACCTAGGTGAGGCAGAATACATATTAGGAATCAAGATCTATAGAGATTAGATCAAGGAGGATGATCGGACTTAGTCAAGAAACTTATATAGATAAGATTCTTCAACGGTTCGAGATGACAAACTCCAAAAGAGGATCCTTCCCATGACACATGACATAGTGCTTAGCAAAGATCAGTGTCCTAAGAGTCCTGATGAGCTAGCAAACATGATGAAAGTACCTTATGCTTCGGCAATAGGATCTATCATATACGCCATGATTTGCACTCGCCCAGATGTCTCATATGCCTTGAGCATGTGCAACCGTTACCAATCAAATCTAGGCGAAGCGCACTGGAGCGCCGCCAAGAATATTCTAAAGTACCTGAGAAGGACTAAGGATCACTTCCTGGCATATGGAGGGGAAGATACTCTAAAGGTTGTAGGCCATGTGGATGCAAGCTTTCAGAGGGATAAAGACGACTTCAAATCGCAGTTCGGTTACGTCTACTGTCTGAATGGAGGAGCAGTGAGTTGGAAAAGTTCCAAGCAGAGCACAATTGCAGATTCTACCACTAAAGCAAAATACCTAGCGGCCTCGGAAGCTGCAAAGGAAGGAGTTTGGATAAAGAAGTTCATAATAGAACTTGGTGTCGTACCTGGCATAGAAGAGGGAGTGACTCTCTATTGTGACAACAATGGAGCGATAGCCCAAGCCAAGGAACCAAGAGCACACCAAAAATCCAAGCATATCGAAAGGAAGTACCACTTGATTAGAGAAATCATAGAGAGAAAAGATGTGGTCATTTGCAAGGTTCACACGGATGACAATGTTGCAGATCCGTTGACTAAACCGTTACCTCAGCCCAAACATGATTCACACATGAGGGGCATTGATATAAATAAAGCGCATTGGGGAATGGCAACAAATGTAATTTGGATTCATAAAAGAGTTTATGTACCTAATTACTTACATTCGATAAATAAAATAAAAGGAATTTTATTTTGTCCTTAAAATTTGGTTTGGTATTTAAGAGACAGTCTGTAGATAAAGAAAACACTCCGAGTAGGCTTGTCAGATACGTGATCTGATGAATGAAACCCTACTAAGTGAACTTGGAGTGATTCATTATCAATTCCCTAGTCCAGGTCATTGCATGGACAACAATGACTCACGAAGACTAGTACGGGAGTCGATGGGATAACGCAGTTTCATGGGCTATAGGAACAGTGTATTCGATTCGACTATGTGAGTGCATAATAGGGATTATACGCCGGAATAACCCTCAACATGAGAAGTTCATCCAAAGAATGATGAATCATCAAACTTCTCATAAAGACAAGATTTAAGAGATTCCTCAAAACATAAGTGCTCAGCTCATCTTATGTAAGTAATGTCTGACTTTGGTTCCGTTAAACGCTGCGCCGTAAAAAGAGGTTATAAAAACAGATACTGGGAAGGACAGGATAGACATGAAGTTGACTGCGAGCGCAAGAATAGATTATGTCCTCCTAACCATGTTAGGATGCAGTGTCCTCAGGCCACTTGACGAGCAACAACTGAAAATGCATGGCCGTGCTCAAATGGATTAAAAGTTAATCATTTGTTTTGACAGTTGTACTCGACATCAAGAAATTCTGGATGAGGTGACGTATCAGATGGGATTCTAAGTGACATGGGAATCGAGCATTGTACTTGTTCTAAGTCCAAGTGGGAGTCTGAAGGAGTTGAAGGAGATGTCCTTCGACTAAGGTGACAATGCGAACAATTTGTCGGATAGGACAATTGTTGTGGAAGATCATCAAGTCCGATTGACTTAGGGATCGTAGAGTTGTAGCTAAAGACCAACTACGATCGTCGAATTATGAAGTAATTCGCGGCTAACTTCGATCGGATCCTACATGGGTTACACATAAGTGTGTCAAATTGATCTAGGATATAACTAGTGGGATTGAGATATAACAATGGGAATGTCCCATAAACATATATCATAGGCCTAAAAAGGAATTAGGCAAAGATAGTACAAAAAGGCCAAGAATAGAGTTTTTGGGCCTTAGCCGATTCGGGCACTTCTAGGGCTCGGATTGGGCTGAAATTTTGAGTGGAGTTTTATGACATATCCAGTAGTATGCATGAAAAATTTAGTAGTGTTTGGACACTTTCTCATTAGGGAATTGAGAAAATATCATTAGATGTTATTTTCGACTATTTCCTTAAATCTGATTCTAAAGGGTGTTTTAGGAAACCTTTGAGGAGGTGTATTCTCATTAGGGTTCTATATAAACACTTTTAGGGAAGAGAATAAGTTGTGGAATTTCTCTCAAAGCTTTCTTACTCTACCATATCAAGTAAAGAGGAGAAAGTGAGCTAATTCCCATTATCTATCTATCTAGTCAAGAAGAAAGGAGTTCTTCTTCCAACCACCATTGGTGTGCTAGCTAAACAACAAGGTGGGAGATCAAGTTGATTTATCGTCTCCCAAGTAGAGGAGCTACGCTTGAAGCTCTTGGTCTTCTCATAAGCAATTGTAAAGGTTCGAGGGAAAACTAGCGAATAAGGTATTTATCTTTCTAGTTTTACTTAGTATTATTATGGGCTTATGCACGTGATCCTGGGAATACTTGTGTACACATTAGATGTCTTATTTCCACTATAAACACTAGTAGAAGGGTGTAAAACCCAACAGGAAGGCCTCAACCTCAACCCATTTAGAAAAATAACCAGTCATGGCCAACATAAATACGCGTTGTCCCGTGGCAGTGGGGAGTTTCCCCACTATGTCCATGCCTCATTTCATAAAAAGCCAAGGTGATAGTATGGAACTTAATTTCTCTTGAGGGAGGTGTGAAGTTTGGGCAAACCATTGGCATTTGTCGCATCATTTGGCATGATCGATTGAATCAGCCCTCATGGTTGGCCAGTAGTAGCCAGCAGTTTGGGCCCTATTGGCTAAGCTGCGGCCGCCAGAGTGGTTGCAACATTCTCCCTCGTGTAATTCTTTTAGAACGTATTTACCTTCTTCTAGAGTGATGTACTCTAGGTAAGAGCCCCAGTAAGACCCTCTGAGTAGTTGGTCGTCGAGTATGCAGAATCTCGCAGCCTTTGCATTTAGTCTTCTGGATTCATTTTTATCAGAGGGAAGTTCGTCATTGGTCAAGTACTTTATGACAGGAGTCATCCAAGTGTCAGTTATGTCTGTAGCTGCTACTTCTGGTTGTGGATTCTTCCAGACGACCGACCATTGGAGCAGGACCAGGGGTGTGTCATGAGCTATCTTTGTCTGGATGGAAGAGCCAAGGTTTGCCAAGGCATCTGCATGCCCATTTTCAGCTCTGGGTACCGGTTCATACTTTACCTCGTGGAAATATTTTTGTATTTCCCTGACATGCTCCAAGTAGGTTGTCATTTTGGCATCTTTGGCTTGGTACGTGCCTTGAAGTTGGTTGACCACCAACTGGGAGTCAAACCTTACATCAAGGTTCTGAATTCCTAATTCTTCAGCCAGGTTTAGACCTGCAATGAAAGCTTCGTACTCTGCCTCATTGTTAGTTGCTTTAAATTCGCACCTGATTGCTTGCTAGACTCTGTCCTCTGAGGGGAGGTCAAGATTACACCAAGACCAGCTCCGTTCATATTACTTAACCCATCCACGGACAAGGTCCACTTTTGAGGGCCTGGCTTAGTGAGACAGAGTAATTCTTTTTGGGCCTGCACTTGAGAGTCAGGAGTGAAATCGGCAATGAAGTCAGCTAGAACCTAGGATTTGATAGTTGTCCATGGTTGATATACGGTGTCATGCTCATTTAGCTCGACCGCCCACTTAGTCAAACGTCTAGACATGTCAGGCTTGTGCATGACATTCTTTATCGGGAAGGCAGTGACGACCAAAATAGAATGACATTTGAAGTACGGTCTCAATTTTCTGGCAGTTGTCACCAGAGCTAATGCCAGCTTTTTTAGTTGACTGTATCGGATCTCAGCATTAAGTAAAGACTTGCTGACATAGTAAACTGGGAGTTGCTTATCGCCCTCTTCGCTTACTAAGACAACACTGACAGCTGTTTGAGTTACTGCTAAATAAATGTATAGGGGGTCACCGGGCTTGGGTTTTGAAAGCAATGGAGGCGAAGTGAGGTACTGTTTTAGTTATTAAAGTGCATCCTCACATGCCGGTGTACAACTGAAGGGGATATTTATTACCGAGTGTATCAGGTCTGGATTTGCCTAGATCCCTCTGTATGTGACTACATATCCTAGGAATTTCCCTGAAGATACAGCGAATGAACATTTATTTAGATTTAATTTCATATCGTACCTTTTTAGGACCTCAAAGACTTGTTTTCCCTCATATTCGGGCGTCTTGGTGGGTATGGGTCTCTGTTGCCTCGGTGTTCTGGCCTCTGATTAGGTCTCTTAGATCGTCGATCGCTAGGATGACCATCGTAGGAATATCCTTTGCTTGGGGGGGTCTTGTCTTCTTCCCACCTTATCTCCAACCAATCTCTGGATAGTACGTCATTAAGGATCGTATACTTGAACTTGGTCAGTTCTTTGTACAACTCTCCGTCATGTAAGAGCCCCTTCCTGAAGGCATCCACAACAATCTCGGTGTTGCAGTGTGGGTAAGGTGATTACTCTTCCGGCTTCCACCTGGTTGTCTCTGAATCTTGTTAAACAGTGATCATAGGTTTTTGTGTGTTGCGCCTTTACCCGAAGCTTTTGTAGACATGTCCTGCTCATAACTTCAGTGGAATTGCTAGTGTCGATTAGGATACGCCCAACATTTAAATTAGCTACCAATGTTGTTATCACCACGGGATCAGTGTGGGGAGTGATCACTCCTCTTAGGTCCTCGTCCACGAAAACCACAGGGGAGTTTTCTCAACGTACGACGTTGGAGAGGTCATGACTTCGTCGTCGCTTCTGCGCCTCTTGTTACCTCTTCCTGTTTCGTGAGTTGGTCCTCCGGCTATGACGTTGATATCTTCCCATGCCTCCGGATCTTGTTCTGCTTTCTTGCTATTTTGCTTCTCCTCTCGGTCAACTTCTTTCGTTCGTCCGAGCTCCTCCATCAGTGTTCCTGACACGTCACTGAGTTGTTGTATCAGCCCTGATAAGCGCTGGGCTAGTGTCTCAGTGAGGGTTGGGTCATGAGCCCGCCCAAGGTACGCTTTCACTCGTTTGATCATTCCTGATCTGACTGAGGTGTTATGAAGGTCGAAGTTTGATGCTTTGTTATTGTTCAGACGTCTTCTGTTCGGAGCGTTTGCTCGTTCCTCAGTTTGTTTATCCTTAAAGGCCTCGAGAAAGGCTTGGCCAAGTTCTTGATGGAGTTTATGGACCCGAGTGCTAATGACTGATACCACGCCTGGGCTGGCCCTTTCAGGGTGGTTACAAAGATTACGCACCAGATGTTCCGATTGGTCGTGTAGAGACTTATCCCCGAAGTGTAGTTTCTGAGGAATTTATCCGGGTGCTTCAATCCGTAGTACATTTCTAGAATGGGGAGCATAAGGCCTTCAGCGCTACCCAACTCCAGTAACTCCTGCCCGAGGGGAGGCTGGTGGGCCTCTGGCGCCAACTTCTTTCCTATGACTTCAGCCATGCGGAGGTTCTCCTGCAGTTGCGCAATCTCCCTTTCTTGTTGTTGATGTTCGGCCTTGTGTCGTTTGAGGGCCGTCACGAATACAGTTTGGTCCGGAAACATACCTTGAGTCCCGCCAGGCGTGTAGTTTCCTGACGACATTCCTGCCTGAAGGGCTTAAAGAGACAGTTGGTTTTGAAAAGTTATTGAAGAGAATTCGGGTTACCGAATTGATGATTTTGCTGGAGTTCGCCCCTCCTTCTAGTGCCAAATGTTGATGTCAACAAATAGCCTTCCGTTATATCAGCATGAAAAAGGGAGTTGATGCATGACAACCTCCGTTATGATGGTATATTCTGTTATGTGAGGGTAAGATTCCTGCGTCTGTTCTTGCTTCCCGCTCTGGTACTTTGTCTCCTTTGCTTCTTGTTCCTGCTCCTTGCTCCAGCTCCTGATTCTCGTCCTCCAAGCTCGTGATTTCCAATCTCTTGTTTGTCGATTCCCAAGGGGGGCGACCTGCAAAGGGTTCGAAAACCGCTCCGATGCTCAAGACGTTCAGGGTGTTCTTTGCAGTAAAAGAATAAATGTTGATCGATCCTTTTGGGGACGAGTTATGAGAACTCAGAGTTAACTGTGATCTTCTAGGGTTTACAGATCGTGACCTGTGAAGGCGATGTGGGGGCCCTTTCATAGGCTTAAGAGGCGGTCGTGATTGCCGCGGAGGAAAGTTTTCCTTTTATGTTTATCTCGGATCTGGGATAGATGAAAGTTCCTAAGTTCAAGGATCTTTCATAGATATCCTGCTGATGTGATAGATCTTCTGAGAGAAGTTTCCTCCCTCAGACGCGTGAAGTCCAAACTTGCTTAAACACTTCAAGATCCCTAACTGACTGAAATCTCTGTAGATATTTCGGGATTAAGTCGGTAGGGTGCTAGTGCGCTTCTACCTTCCCAGTTCTGGGTGTAAGGCATCGAGCGAACCTACGTGGACCCCCCTCATTCCTTTAGAGACTCCAGGACTGATCCGTGCATGCTTAGGGCGTCAGAGAGCTGGTTAATTTCCTCTAGCCGACCTCCCAGTTAGGGGAATATGTGGCAGATCGTCGAGGATTCAGTTGTCTTGTACCTTGAGTCGGGTTAACCCAGTGGACTTCAGGTCTGATCTTGACTCTTCAGACGTTAGTCAACGTCGGGACATTTTATGCATCATCATATAGTACTTTAATTGAGTAACCCTCATAACAATCATAGTTCAAGTTTTCGTACGAAGTAGGAATTGTCTAGACTTTTAAGTGAAATTGACTAACCTGTCTGTTGTCTAGATTTTGTTTAGGTTGCTTGGTTGAGTCAACTTGATTGTGGTTGCTTTCTATCTAGGATTTTCGCAGTGCTTCCTTGGTTTTACAAAAAAAAAAAAGTGGTAAAGAGAGATGGATAGATCGTGGTCCCAACATAATGGTAGAAGGGATGAGAGTTCTTCAAATCTACCATGGTGGTACTTAGCAAACGGTCAGAATAGTGTCAGTCATCCTAGATACAATGTGCATAATGATGGTCGTAGGAATTATTATCAACCTCAAGAAGGTTATGAACCACATTATAGATTTCTCCAAATGTGTCCCAACCTCAATGGGATAACATTGAAAGTAATGACTTTTACATGCATTATAACGAAGAGTTTTATGCTTCACACATGTCTCAACCTCAATGGGATAATGGTGGAACTGTTGACTCTTCATATTTATTGCACCAGACTATGAGTATGCTAGCTAGGAGTAATGGAGTGTCTTATACGCCACATGTGTCGAAACCTCCATGGGATAACGGTGGAACTACTGACTCTTCATCTTTATTGCACGAGGCTATTAGTATGCTAAGGAGTAGTAATGAAGAGTCTTATGCTTCAAACGTGTCTCCACATTAATGGGACAACGTTGAAACTATTCATTCTCCATCTTTAACATCATCTTCATTGGCCCAAACTATTAGTTTGCTGGTAAAGAGTAATTTAGAGTTGGATCTAGTAAATGAACGTATTGAAGAAAATGGAAGAACTCTAAATAAAATACTCAGTAGGAGAACTAATATTACAGAAGAGGATTAGAAGGACAATATAGAGTACAATACACAACACCCTGTGTATGATAATGATGATGATACAATTTTAGAGGACTATAGTTCTCCCGAAAACATCGTTATTGAGCCTAAAATCTCATAAACGATGGAGCCCACAAATTGAAATATCCTCTCAGTGTGCCAAATTTGAAATCCCTTCAGACCAAAGTGAAGAGGTTGCTAGAGTTGAAGATGATTTGAAGTCGTCTGACTCGCTTAAGGACGATGAATCATGGTTGATCAATGTGTTAAATGAGACCATTGACTGGCTTGACTTTGGTTAAGATCTAGAATTCTTCAAGGCCCCTGAGTACATCACGATCAAGAGAGTATAGAAGGTTTATGTAACCCGACTTCTAGGTACTGTGAGTCTGATAGCAGGGCTTCTCCATTGAAGGAACTCAAATTACCTGTTTTAGAGAATCCTAGTTTAAGTTCTGGTGTCATTGATAGTCCTCCAGATTACTTTGCATTTTGTTCCTCAAAACCATGTGTAGATTTTGAAACACTCTCTCCCTCTGTCTACCATCCATATGAAGACCCCTTTTATCTGGTTTGCACTCTCCCTGCTGCAGTACCAAACTTAACTCCCTTAATGTTGTCTAAGTTTGGGGATTGCCCTACTTTCTTGATACTCTCACTTACACTATCACCAAATTACTCAAGTGTTAGACTATCGTTCACTGAAAATTTTATGTTTTGGTTTGACCCACATATGTGTCGATTATTGATTTACAGTTAGTCACATATCCGTAATCTAGTAGGTATAATTCTTTTTGTTTTGACGAGTCATCTATTTTGTCTAGCTAAAGACGCTAAACTTAGCGCTTTCAGAGAGGCAACCAATGCTTAGGACGTTGGAATCTGGTAATATCTTTCCCTTCACCCTATTATATTTTTGCATAGTCTTCAGAACAATGTTTGGTTTATGTTTGGGGATAGGGGATAGAATTTTTTGCCAAGTCCTTATTTCAAAAATTCAAAAGGGTTTAAAATTTTTCAAAATTTTTAATTTTTGGATTGAAAAAGTGAGTTTAGTCGTTTTTTGCTTGTTAATAGTCATAGAGTCTAGTTGGTCATGATATGCTTTTGCTAAAGGTTTTTCCCCGAATTTCGAGTCTTGAAGCTGTCTGTACACTAGCCTTGTGAGTGTTAGATAGGTGAAGAGTTGACTTTCTAAGATAACTTAATTGATCATTAGTGGAGACTTAACCTATGTGAGATTCTGAGCCTTTCTTTTTTGCTTTGAATAATCTCTTCCGAGCTAACTCTGAGAAGAGTGAAAGAACTACTCAACCTCGCAATATTGAAAAACGCAATTGATCTTCTGAGTTCAAAATTTACACCCACTAGGGATGTCCCCAGGAATGTAAACCTTACTCTTGTAGTCTGAGAAACTTGAAAGCAGTGTCAACTAGAAGAACATAGAAATCCATTTACCATTCAGAACCCTGAGAATAAGGTATGAAGCAAAGTATAGAGAATTTTACCCTAAGAAAGAGTAGTACCAAGAAAGCGATTTTTGTAATATGAGTCCTATGAGAAAAAAAAAAGTATAGAAAAAAAAAATAGAAAGAATAAGGGTTTGCTTAGTTGTTTTGAATGTTTATCCCCTGAAGTAGTTCTTGAAGATTTGAAGACGTCGAGTTCTCAAGATTTCTAGTTCATCATTAGAGCCTATTGACCTCTAGGAAACACGATTTAGATAGTAGATCAGGTGAGAGAAGTTGGTTAACTTTTTCATTCCGTATTAGTGGTTGTTTCCATTTCTATGAGATTAGTCACGACAAAATTTTAGTCCGTCTTTTGTAATGTGTTGAGTTTTCTTTCATGCTCATACTCACATATTTAGTGAACCATTTATGAGTGACTTGAATTTTCGAGTGTATGACCGTGAGGCAACAGTCGAAGCGAAATGTGTTGAAACGGTAATCGAGGTCTTGTCTGTTCGGAACTGAAACGATGCTCATATTGGTTGGTCACGTGCCGTTCGAGTCAAGATTACTAGTGAAGGGATTTTTAGCATTTGTATGGTCTGGTTGACTTGGATTTCATTTCTATTAGCTTTAAAAAACTTCTCCCGGATAAACATTTTTAGTCCATGTCATATTTAGACCCTTCTGGATTTTTGGAATTTTGCATTTTGTGGGTATATTCACAACAAACCCTCACGAGACAAAACCTGTCCTCTAGGGTAACTTAGAGGTTTAACGGCATGTTGCACAGGCTAAGTGCAATCGTGATTCCCTACGACAGTGGTGAATTAGGTTTAGTTTTATTTAGTTATTTTGTTTTGCTTGAGGACTAGCAAACTCTAAGTTTGGGGATGTTTGATGAGACATGAAAATGTCTCATTTGAATCTCTTAACTCGGACTAGTTACTCCAGTTTGAGCAGTTACTCTGATGAATTGTGTGTTTCTGTTGTCCAGGTGTCTTCTACGCAATTGAGTGCGAAAAATAGATAAAATCAGAAGAAAGCCATACTAAGGGCGTTTTGAGTATTTGGTGATTAAGGTATTCTAGTAATTATGGCCAATGTTGATACTCCGATGAAAAGTAGAGTCCAAGACGAACTCGTAGGTGAAAACGGGAGTCAAATTGGCGTCTTGATGAGGGAAATAAATCAGGTCAAAGTTGGGAGTCAAAATTAGTTGACCTACTTAGAGCTTTCATCAACATGTGTCGGGTTCCTAGAACAGGAGATGGACGGTAAGATGTGCGCATGGTACACCTTCGGGCCATTGAGGACGACTCTTGGGATTTTCGGACGATGTGATTTGGTATGCACGCGTATCCCAGCTTCGGTACCCCTCGTGCATATCTGATGAACTCGGTAACTGTCCTATGCTGATCTGATGGCTTTCCTTTGATAGATGCGTTTTAACCCAATAGGTCGTGCTTCACTGGATTATAGGCGAAATGACAGTCATCACCCACCGTGAATGAGAGACCAAATCAGTAGTTTCTCTTATCTTCTCATCCTCTCTTGAAAAGGAAATCAATACAAGAGATTGAAAGAAACCGTGGAAGCAAAGTGAGGAGAATTTATTCTAGAAAGAAGGAAATAACAAGATTGAAAGCTGGAGAGTTTGAGATCGATCTTCATTATGTTTAGAAAAGTGTGTGAAATCTTTAGAGAGAGAAAGTTTTATTTCTTTCTTGGACACAAAAAATCTAGAGAGAGAAAGAGATTTTCTTTCTTGTAAAAAACAGAGGAAGGGGTGGATTTGATTGAAAGAGGGTGAGATTTCTGGAGGCATTCTTAGCTGGAGTTTGAGAGAGAAGATTCTATTCTCTAAAGAGGAGATTATAATAGAAAGATATCTTCTAAGGGATGGAAAGTTTTGTAATGGGAAGTGATTGAAGCTTGGTTAGCTGATTTTGGAAAGAGATATTCTCTTTGATCTTCTCGGTTGGCGAAGATTGAGTGAAATATTGGGAAGGAATCGACTGGTGGTTTGGCTATTTAGAGGACAAAGAACATAGACAGAGGTATTTCTCAACTGAGGAGGCACTCTCGGGCTTGAACGAAAGATTAGAGAGAGAGTGAAGGAGACAAAACACCATCATTTTTAATCTTCATCTAATTTTTCTTGTTCTTTTCTTGTGAGAGTAAAAAGAGAGAAATTGTAGAGTGAGAAAGAGGCTTTGAGATATGGCTCTTGGTTGTTCCACTTCTGTGTTTGATAAGATAATGAATCGAATATAAATGAAACTGATTTTGAAAGATTGCATTAGATGCATGACAGGGTACCGATGATAATGAGGTTCAGGTCCTTTCATGGTAATTGGGGACGACTCTCTTATTCGAACTCGGTGATCAAAAACGTATGTACTTAAGATATATATATATATATATCATGAGATAAACTCTTCAATGATTGTGGAGTCCCATGGTGGGAGAGGGACTTACCGGCTAGGGGTAAGTCTCTTTCTCGAGGAGATGTGAGTGCATTAGCTAGTGCCTAAATTGGCTGGTACTATCTAACGCACTCTAGATTCTCCTGAGGTACTCTCTTTTAATTGGGAGCTCACCATGGGTGGGCAGCTAATCACTGCTATTGATTGCTAGATATAAGGAAAACGTTTTATATACAGTATATATGGTAACTGGTTTGATTAATCATTTTGTCATGATGTTTACAACTTATTAAATGAACTTTTGAAAACGTGATGGGTTTTGGATTGGTCTTCTACCAGAATAATTCGTGTCGATGAGTATTTTGAACCCTTACCAGCTGTCAGTGTGCAGGTGCTTCTAGTAGCCTCGAGGCAGAGTGTGTATTCCAGCCAGTGATCTTGTCCGACGAGGCTAGCGGCGTTGCGTCGTTTTCTTTGGTTGTCGTTTATTGGCTTTCCGTTATTTTAAAGTTATGTAGTTATTGCAGAACCAAACTCGAATATGTATATATATATATATAACACTTAGAGTTGTTTATAAGTTGTATCGGTGTGTAAGAGGCTTTTGTAGTTCTTTTTGTGGTTCGGGTTTCGAGCCGAAGTTATGTTGAGTTTTTTTAGCTTCGGCCCTATAGCTAATTCTTGTTTATGCGAGTGTATGGTTTGCATGACAGGTTTTACAGGTGCGACCGGTTCGATTTACAGAGGAGGCTCTGCCGAATTTTTTTGTCTCGTCTGTGAATTGTCGGGGCGTGGTCGTGTCTATTTTGGGATACGGGGCGTCATAGTACCGATGAGACTATACTATTTTTTCTAACACGAATACTAGAGGAACTTCCTGACTATTCGACTCCGGTGAAGCTAAAATGGATAGAATTAAGCTAGGCGAATATATTTACGATGAGGGTGTCTTTTCAATGACTGTGGATTCGCCTAGTGGGAGAATGGCTTACCTACATAGGGGTAAGACACTTTCTCGAGAGAACGCTAGTACCTTGGTTAGTGCTGGTATGGGACAGTACTAGCCAAAGTACTATAGAGTTCTCTAGGTAACTTCCTGTTGATTGAGGAGCCTACCATGGGCACATCATCTCAACCACTGTTTGTATCAGGGTCCTCTAACTTGGTATTTCTTAGTCACCTTCGTTGATCGAATTTTAACCGACCAGATCTTCATCTGGGCACGACTCTCTGTTAAAACATCTTCGTACCTATCCTTGTCTTTCCACTGATTTCATGTTGTTTCTTGGGCTTAGAGCCATCAGTATCACCTACTACCTTTACCAATGACCTTGCAACTTTGTGCACCGAACATTACATTCATGATATAGCCGCGTTGGTATGCCTTGATCTAGATGATCAATTATTTAAGACCATTGACAGTTTTTTTCCACTATCGAGTCTAGCTTAAATGGGCTTCTACCGCAGAGACCTTTCATCGATTTTTTTCACCATCGAATCATCGCTTTCAGTGATTAGTATTTCTTAATAGTGCTCGATTTGAGCCCTCTGCTCTTTTAGATTGTCTCTTTTTCCTTCTGGATTCGATCTCCTACCTTAGTCTTGCCGTCTCTTCCAACTCTTGGTCATAGCTGAGTCTGGAAGAAGATAGTTGTGTCGCTGACATACTAAACCAATTTCTTGTAATTGACTGGATTTCAAGTTTTTTTCTAAAGCACAACCTCTTGCTTCCTCCTCATTCCCTCGATCTCCTCTTTGCATCTTCTGAAACGAAGTAGACGTCGACGCCATGAGTTCGATACTTTTCTATTTCTCTGGTTTTAATCTGCGTATTATTTAAGCCATGGTTTTATCGTTCATGGTCACCTCAATTGTAGATTCAAGCTTTTAAACGTGTTAATGGGCTTTGCTCATGTCGAAAGTGTCTTGAATATGGGTTGATACTAACCGGATTTGCGAGCTCCTAACCCGCTTACAAGGACCGATATGTGAGGCAGGGTTGGTATGCGAAGTAGGGGTCTGGTTATATTATGTTGGCGGTACTCATGTATGTTTCGGGATTTAGAGAGAGAGTCAGTGAGGCGGTTGGACAGTGGGATTAGGATTTCAGTGGCTATATAAATTGGAACCCTAGGGATATCTTATAGTCGAATTCTTACTGAATCCCTTGTGTAACTTGTTTTCTTATCATAGTGGGGGTCATCGTTGTTGTTCGTCGTGGAGTAGGTCTCATCAACTGAACAATGTAAATCTCTTGTTTTCTGTGTCATTGTCTATTTCCAATTGCTTTTCTAGGTTTACTCGATTTTGTCACAATAGCTGAAGTAACAACCCATTCCTCTAGCACCAAAGTTGCCAGCCTCTCAACGCTGGTTCTAAAGTCGGGCTCAGGAACGGGATAACTTAGGTTCACCTTGTTCTTACCTCTTATTCCAAACAGAGCTTAAATGTCGAGGAGACTCATTGCCGACCTTCTTCCTGTCTTTCCGGAAGGGCTTAGTCGTAAAGTCTGACTAAGTATCATACCTCTGTCAGCTCTATCGAGTGCTTATTCTCGTGTCGTTGGATCATGTTGTTTAATTCAACACGTTGACTTCTTGATCGGTCAAGGCTGACCTTGATATTCGTCTCAACAGAGTTTGAACCAGAGTTTATTAGTTGGTTTATATTGTTTTAGCTTCCATTGTTGTTTAGAATGAGTGTGATTTAGCATGTATGTCAGGTATACATGTTATGGAGGTTTGACTAGTTCAATGTTAAGAGAAGTGTTTTGAGATTTTAGTATTATTTGGGAATTGTCTGGACATGTCCGTGCTTGCCGTCATGTTTGGATACAGGGCGTCACATGAATGTCCGCCAATGTCTCCATATCCTTGGGAACAATTAGTAATTAATATTCTAATTGGATATACAGTGAACGAAGAACCAGGAGCTATTCCTCCTTTCATACTTTTCAAACTATTTGTATTTGGAACTTAAATATTTTATTTAGAAAAAGAATTGAATATTTCAAATTTTCTTAATATATAATGAAAAAGGTAAAATGAAAATAAAAAGTAAATTTCACTATTTTATTCAATAAATTGCAATGGTGAAGATTCTAAATTAACATATGGTCACAAATTTTTAGGAGAAATATTAATGGGCATCCCATAACAAGGGAAGGGCATGGGATCAATGGTGATGGGCTCATTAGGGTAAACGAGAGACCATTCAAACCGGGTTACAAAGAAATGTAAGAAAACTAAGATGTTCAATTTGGCCAATTGGTACCCGGCACAGGTTCTCGGTCCGGCTCCGAATGGTACATAAACATATGGTGGAATCGGTTCTTCGAACCTACTGGGATCGAACCTTAATGGGTCTGTAAAATTTTGTGGGTCGTAATGGCTTCCATATGTTGTCCATAGAACCTGCATAAAAACATAAGAGTACTAGTCAACTTCTATTATTTAGGTTAGGATAATGGAAGCCCTTATTCCACTTACTAACAGGATCTTCGGTAAATTTACATTGTAGTCTACTATATCTACATATTAGGCTTAGATAGGCAAATGTATTTACAAGTTCAAGCCAACACATTATGGCCGATGTAGTAGAACCTAGTGGTCTAGGACTAGTAAAGGGATTTAGCAATTACAGATGTTGAAATTGTTTAGTAAGTAGTCTGTTTTATTGATGCGATTACCGTCTACCGACCACTCTTACTCCCTCTCACTTTTCTCCTCACTATCACTCTCCTTAAAGAGTTTCGCTCTTGGTCTGTCTTTCCTAGCTGTTGGTTGTTGGGTGAAGTTGATGAAACTTGTCACTCCTAGCACCCAGAGCGGCCAAATCATATTAATATTAGAGTCCATATATAGAATGAAATAGAATTTGTATACCTTCCATCCTTTTGGTATGGTAAATCCTTCATAATCGATATCCACGATCGCTTTTCTAAAGGATCCAAAGATGGGAGGAAATAATCTCATGCTTTCTCGAGCAACTTCCCATGTATATTTCATCTTTTGTATATCTTCTAGAGTTAGAATGCTTTCTCCTCCTTTACTACCTATAATTTGTTTATGTTCTGCAAAACGAAAAGGGGAAAAAGCAATCGATTGTCATTCATAATCTTTAATTGATTCATTATCGATAGTCAGCATTTTGTTCCTTATGGAAACCCAATTCCACTTACATTAATTAAATAAAATCCATAAATAGTATTATCAAGTTGAAGTGCACAAAATTACGTAATTTTTTGCTAAATTATGTGATATGATTCGCATTATTATGTCCACTAACATTTAGGGGTCCGACTTAAACTTTAATGGTCTAGTTCTTTAAGCTATTCGAGATGGCCACATTTATCTGCACCTTTTTAGGATCACATTTTAGATCATTAAATAAGAGAGATGGTCTAGTTAGCACTCTTTTAATGGCATCCTATGGTTGACAATAATGTTGCCCTGGAACAGGAAAAATTGTTCTGGTTCTAATCAATTCCCAAATTAAACTAATTGAAAACAAAGTCAAACAAGAAGGATTTTGAAGGAGCCAAGGAGGTGGATGAATAATACCTTGAAGAAGACGTTCATGGCAGTTAGGATGGTGAGCCAACATTCTACAAACCATAGCAATAGCATATGAAGTTGTATCATGAGCTGCAAATACTAACAAGACTATGTTATCGACAACTTCTTCCTCATTAATCTCACCTTCCATTAAACTTAGAACTAATTGCGATAACAACATTCCATCTTCTACATTTTTTTGATCCATTTCCATCTCTAATCTCTTCTTTCGCACGATAATAACTAACATTCTTTCTATCTCCTTTCTCGCCTTCTTTGCTCTCGAAAATCTCGACCATGGAAACTCGACCGGAAGGGCAAAAACTCCCTCTAGTACCTTCTCAAACATATCTAACATTCCATTTTCTACTTTAATTCCAAATAAACATTCAAATACTATTGAAAAAGTTAGCATTTTTGTTGATCTAAATAATCCTATTTTTTCTTGACCTGCCCATTGTGTATTTAAGTGTATTTGAACCAATTTACATATTTTTGGAACCAATTTTTCGAGCCAGGTACTACTAAGACTAGCCGAAATCATGTTTCGAACAACTCGATGATGATCTCCTTGCTTTTCCATGATTGAGTTCTTACCCATAAGTTGAACAGATGAAGATGGCCATGAACTTACTACTAGTTTGAATTCGTTACATAAGAAGAACCGGTTAGCAGCTGCACCGCTTACTACTATTGTTGGTGATCCAATTAACCTAGTTTTGAAAATGGTTCCATGTTTTATGGTTCTTGGTTGAACAAATTCTTCAAAAATTTGATTGTTCTTTTGAGCTTTGTAGAACTCCATTGTTTCACCAATCCATGGAAGACCCATATCTCCTGGTGGTAATATTTTCTTGTTTCTTGCATTGGGGTTAATTTTCTTGTTTTTGTGAATGAAGGAAATGAAGTATAAGAATATAGATAAGAGAGAGAAAGCTAGAGAAAGAAAGAACGCCATCTCTGAAAACACAAGAGTTTCAATTGGAGGAAGGTAATGAAATGGGAAGGGATGACGATGAGAGTAATAAGTCAATTAGTTTCGGGAATGGAGATTTTAATTTGGTTTTTTAAGGATAGAGTATTGATATGGACAAAGCCATAATTTAAATAACCAAGTGGACACATCACACATTCAATTAATTGATTTTTTTTCATTAATGAAAGCCACTACAGATGTTTACCCAGTTGAGAACATTTCCTGCCCAACAAAAACGTGCAAGGCTAAACTAATAGTTAACTAGAACAACTCAATTCCTCCTCTACAAAAATGATCAAATGGTTGAGGGTGGTTGAAAACCGAGAATCCTTGTACTTATAGCTGAGAGGATATACCACATGTATGAAACTTTACGTAAGTGTTTATAGGGGTGGGGAAACGGTCAAGGAACCGAGACCAAAAGGTGACCACATGGTCTGTTAGGGCTCGTGTGGAAAATAAGCCCGATGACGGGCTTACCCGGCCCGTCACAACGAGCTCTAGCAGGCGGGATGCGGACATAACCCTTCACCCGATGTCTGGTTCAAGAATCCCGCTTACTAAGAGCGTGACACCCGCCCAAAATCTTTAATCCTTCAGATTATTAGCAATTGAGCCCAACTTTTTGTTTGCCAACAACCCTTGGCTCAAGTAATAAGAGGTAAGTCTTCCAACTTAAAGGTCAAGGGTTCGAGGCACACGCTTACCAATTCAAAAAAAACTTTTTGTTCTATTAATTGAAACCCCTAACAGAACATGTTAGGGAAGCAAGTCTATGTACACTTTCATGTGAATTCTTTTATAAGTGTTCAGTGTGGGACTTTATTTAAGGGAGAGAAGGAAGCAAAGTGAGTTCTTTTATAAATCTTTGAAGTTATTAGTCCCACACCACCTACTTAATGTAAAAGAAAAGCTTTGGGGTGCTTTTATATAGGGAATGAGGCGTGAAGTAAACTAAGTATTTGAAGTTACGAGTCCCGACTATTATTTATTTAAAATGGAAGTAAGGTAAATTAAAACTTCAGAAGACTTTAAAGTTATTAGTCTCATTGCCTCTTTGGTGGTAAGGGTTAGGAGACTTATTTTAAATAAACCGGATCGAAATGAGGTGGACTAAAACTTTTGAGGTGGACTAAAACTTTTGAAGTTATTAGTCTCATTGCCTCTTTGGTGTTTATTTTCTTCATACACATTATTTTCTTTGGTGTATAAGTCACAGGAACTAACACATTATGTTTATTTTCTTCATGTCTAACAAAATTTGCAATTTTACACCATTTATGCAGTTTTTATATCATGTTATGTAAACATCAAAGTAGCATCTTTAGGTTTCTTGGTAAAAAAGGAGCTGAAGATCTTCAACTTAATCACCACCATCACTTGTCTTCCGTCTGGTCCGGGCAATGAGTCTTTCTCTCCTCACTACCACCATCCGTCCTTAGCCTCCCGACACATGAGAGAAAGGCACAGTGAAAGAAACTGTTATTGGAGGTTGTGACAGGTGAGAAGAATAGTAAGGGTACAAATATGAGAAAGAGACAGTCCTGTAGGTCATTATTGAACATACAAAACCTTTTATGATGTCTTTTTCAGAGTTTCAAAAGCCCATTTTATTTGAAAATCCTAAAACTTACGAGTTCATCAAATAAATCATATACTAATAAGATTCGTACAATAACGTTTGACCTTCGTCTGTAAACTGAAGGATATGTCCTTAAGGTCTGAAGGTATATCCTTCCGAAGGAATGTCCTTCGACCAAGATGGCAATGCGTATGATTTGGCTCATAGGATAATGATAACCTTATTGGGAAGAACAATCAATCCTGTTCAATTAGGAGTCGTAATGTTTAGCTGGAAGCCTCTTACGACTGTTGGATCACTTCAATTATCCGCGGCAAACATATGATGTCTGAGATTCCGCTACTAACACTAGTTAGATGATTAGGGTAGAATTAGAGACATTTAATTCCCTACAGAGGCATCACTAGCCGTTTGCATGAAACTATCTTTGGCTAGAACGAATTAGATTCAAACTTGAAATTGATAGAGAGAGATTCTACCCAACTCTTATGGAACACTGCTTAGCAAGAAATCAGAATTTGGAAGTTCTGGTGAGCAGAAGCACACATGAGGGAAACATTGATGTCATAAGACATGAGGTCGATTATAAAGATATTTAGAACATCTAGGAGAAAATATCTGAAAGTGAAAGTTGAAGAAAGTCATAAAAGCAACCTTCCGAATATAAAGATAAGAATCATTTAGGAAGGACAACCAAGTGAAAAAGGGTTTTTCACAGTGGGAGTCGTTACAAACTATACTAGTATAGAAATTTATAATTATGACTTGGGAAGTTTTACTCTCTGTGTAAGAACTTATATTATCGTAAAAGCTGACGAAGGCGTTCTTCAACAAGATAATAATAAAGCAGAGGGATGCAAAACGTGGACTATATCCACAACTAAACCATCACCCTAGATCGAACATGGAAGATGTACAAATTTAAGGAATTAGGGTCACGAAAGACTGCCCTAAAAGACTTGTAAAATTGGGCACGTAAAGGAGTTTACGTCGGGAACTCACTTTTACGAACTCTTGTTGTCTGAAACAAACTAGTTTATTTCGTCATCTAAATTGTGGTTTAGAATTTAGACGACAGTCCAAAATAGTGGAAAGTTTCATGCAGGTTTATTAGATACGTGATCTAATGAAAGAAACTCTGCTAAGTGAACATGAAAGCGTTCCATTATATTATATCCCTAGTCCAGGTCATTGGTTGGACAACAATGACTTAAGAAGACTATCATGAGTGATTGTCAAGATAGCGTTGTTTCTTGGGCTATAGGAATAAAGGTATTCAAGTCAACTTCATGGGTGTATAAAGATACACTGAAAACCCACCATGTGAGAGTGCTTCAAGAGTTGAAGATATGAACGTCATGACTCTCATTTAGAAAATTAGAGATATTCCTCAAAACATAAGTACTCGCTCATCTTATGTAAGGAATGTCGATCTTTGCTCCCGTCAAACGTCACGCCGTAAAAGGAAGTTATAAAGACGCAGGCCAGGTAAGACATGATAGACATTAAGCTGAGTGGGAGTACAAGAATGGAATATGTCTTCCTAACGAGAGTTAGGATAAAGTATCTCTAGGCCACTTGAGGAGTGACACCTTGAAATGCATGGCCGTGCTCAAATGGATTAAGTAGTTAATCATTTGATTTGATAGTCTGTCCTCCTGATCAAGAAAGTTTGATAAAGTGTGACGTATCAGATGAGATATGAAAAGACATGGGAATCGAGCATTGCACTTGTTATAAGTACAAGTGGGAGACTGAAGGAGATAATTCTAAGTCTGAAGGTATGACCTTCCTGATAGAAATAAGAGTAATTCCAATAAGACAAGTGGGAGAAATTTTTAGACATCAAAGAAATTCGATAAGAGACCCTTCAAGTCGGAGATCCTTCCGCATAAGTCGAATTAGATTCGCAAGAGACCCTTCAAGGAGTTGAGAGCGTCTGTAAGTTGTTCAAACACCCCTTGTAGGCCTTAAAGGCTCATGGATCTGTCTCAGAGGACTGAAAACTTGTTGAAGAAGAAAATTAGCTACCTACATAAAAGCTATGACGGAATCACTTCGAAATATGGTTTGGAACCATAAGATCACAATGGAATCCATGTCTGAAATCAAGTTTGAAACTTGATCTATTTTCTTAAGGGAATAGTTTCTGTTAAGTACAAATAGGTTTTTCAATGAGTTTGAAAAATTGGCAAGGATGGAAACATTAGTGTTTTCCAGAGCTAGACTAGAAAAGAAGGTCAAAGAGTTTTTGGTTTAGATAATGAAAAGACCATCTCTCAAGTCACGTTGCTTAAAACCATAACAATCAATCACTAAGTAAAAGAATGTGCACGTGACACATTCTGAAGGACAGTTGACCCTCCTGAAACCTAAGTGACAATTGCAAGCTTTAGCAATCCATCGAAGGATTGAAGCATGCAAGTAGGAGTAGGAATCTTCGATTTTGCGAAGTAATAAAAAGTTGGTTTCTTTAAGAGTGAAGAAAAATCTTGAATTCGGGTAGTTTAAGAAGATTAGTTAAAGTGACTCAGTTTTCTTTGGCCGGTATGTAGACGACATACTAGAGATTGAGAACAACATTCTGATGTTGAAAATAGTTCAGAACTGGGTCAATAAAAAGGACCACACACAAATGTGAAAGGTTTTTGGGCATCAAAGATCTATAGTGATAGATCAAGAAGATGATAAGACTTATTCAAGAAAAGTCTTGAAAAGTCTAATTTGAAAGACTCAAGAAGAGTAATTCTACCAAAGTCTCAGGGAACATAGCTTGGCAAGATTCAAACTTTGAGATATTTTGATGAGCAAGCATGCATGAGAAAAGATGGTTATGCTTAAAGCATAAGATCAGTCATGTTAGACATGATTAGCGTTCACCTTGATATCTTCAATACTTGGAGTATTTATGGTCGTCACCAATATAATCTAGATAGTTGATCTGGATTCCAACTGAGAAATATCATAAAGTACTTGAGAAAGACTTATGATAGATTCTCAGTACAATGCAAGGAAAATAAAATGGTTGAAAAGTGATATGTTACAAACTTCCAGAATAAGATGACAATCTTGACATGGAAGAACAGTAAGTTGGAAAGGTTTCAAGAAGAGACTGTTGCAAACTCTACGAATAAAAGAAAATAATTAAAGCTTGAGAATCTTTAATTTAGTATTGAAATACTAAAGATTATCATCAGGATGATAACCATCAAGATCCACATAGATTAGATCTACTAACTAAACTGTCACCTTAGACTAAATATATGGAAGTCATACTAGGGTCATAGGCATTAAGCTTTCCTGAAAAACTTAGACTGGTAAATTTGAGGGTGTAAAGATTTACCCGGGAAGGCTCAAATTTACAAACTCTTATTATCAGAAATAAGTTACTTATTTCGTCGTTAAATCGTGGTTTAGTATTTAACCGACAGTCCAAAAATAGTGAACCATTCCAAGTAGGATTATCAGATACGCGATCTGGTTAATGAAATCCTACTAAGTGAATTTGGAATAGATTCATTATTAAGTCCCTAGTCCAGGTCATTGCATGGACAACAATGACCTACGAAGACTAGCATGGGAAATTGACTGATAGCGCAGTTTCATGGGCTATACGAATTGAGAATTCAAGTCAATTACATGGGTGTATGATTGGGAATATACACTGGATAACCCAACATAAAAGTTCTTCAATCAGTAATGAAATACGTCACGAACTCTCATAGGCAAGATTGCAAAGATTCCTTAAACATGAGTGCTCCACTCATCTTATGTAAGGAATGTCAAACTTTGGTACCGCCAAACGTCGTGCCGTAAAAGGAGGTTATAGAAGCGGATTACCGAAAATGACACGATAGGAATGAAGTTAAGTGGGAGTACAAGACTAGATTATGTAGTCCTAACTAGGTTAGGATTAGTATCTCCGGACCACTTGAGGAGAAGCAACTGAAAATGTACGGTCGTACTCTAATGGATTAATAGTTTATCACTAGCTTTGACAGTTGTTCTCCAGATCAAGAAAGTCTGAAAAGATATGACGTATCAGATGAGATGCGAAGTGACATGGGAATCGAGCATTGTACTTGTTCTAAGTCAAATGGGAGACTGAAGGATATAGTCCTTCAGTCTGAAGGAGTGTCCTTCGACCAAGAAGGCAATGCGTACAATTTTTCAGTTAGAATAACGATGACTTCATCCGGAAGATCATCTAGTCCGGTCCAATTAGGGATCGTAATGCTTAGTTAAAAGCCGCTTACGGTCGTCGGATCACTTCGGTGATCCGCGGCTAACATAGACCGGATCCTACAACAGGTTACACCAAAGAGTGGTAGCTTGATCAGAGGGAGTTGACTTGTGGGAGCTTGCCTATAGATGGATATGATCCATGCTGATAGTGCCAAAAACATAGAAAGAATCGGACTCGAAAGAGAAGCCCGAAAAGTGGTAAAACCCACTTATAGGGTGTCTTGATCAAGCCCAAAGGGGCATTGATCAGGACCGACAATATAAGGTGGGTGGGCCGGCCAGGGTAAGCCTATTATGGGCTTAAGTGGCCGACCACACAATATTAGGGTGGAAACCCTAATTCAGGTCAGAAGGATTCTGACAGTTTATCTTTTCTGGGACTCTTTAGGAAACCTAATTGGACCCAAGTTCTAATTAAGGTTTCTCTATATAAGGGTCATTATAGAACCAGAAAACGGTTGGATTTTTTTCAGGAGAAAACTTCATCTTTCTCACAATATACAGCTATGTGGAGAGAGTGTGTTTCAGAGAAAAAACTTCCAATCTATCTATGAAGTGAAAAGAAGAATGGTTCTTCTTCTCAACCTTCAATGAAGTTCTAGCGGACAACAAAGATGGGAGATCAAGTTATTTTCTCGGGTGTCTCAAGTAGAGGAGTTACATATGAAGCTCTCATCTTCGGGATAAAGGAGTTGGAATCTAATTCGAGGAAAGCGAATCCAGGTATTCTCTTTATGTTTCTAGTTCATTATTAGTTCTTGCATGCGATACTGGATAACTAGTATTAATCATATGATGATTGAGATTCCGCGTACAACATTAGTTATATGATTATGTGTATTAGATACATATAAAGCCCTACACGCATGTGACGCCCCGTGTCCCATAATAGACACGACCACGCCCCGACAACCTACAGAAGAGCCGAAAATCTGGCAGCACCTCCTCTGTAAATCGAACCGGTCGTACCTGTAACCTGTCATGTAAACCATACATTCGCATACACAAACACAACGGAAGCTAAAATGAAACATAATCAACTAACAGACTCTGGTTCCCAGCCGAACCACCAGAACTCGGTTAACTCATCTTGAAAAAAAACACCATACATCCCTGTACAACCTATGTGATACATATATATTTATAATACATGGTGTCCAGTGTATAAAGGTATAACTTAAAATATAATGAGAAGAAAACAAAAGAAACCAAATAAGACAGCCGTGAAGCCACCCCACGCCCTCTGCGGATCACGAGCCTAAACTGTCTCACAACGACAATCAAACTACAAAAGAAGTACCTGCACACTAAGAACTAGTAGAGGGGTCAGTAACTCACCGACACGAGTTAAACTGGTAGAGGAGTCCCAAAACCAAACGACGATGAAACCATTTTCGCAATAAAACATGCACCCGTATAAATATATATCAATCCTACTCTAACATGCAACAGCACCCATCGTATGCTCCTCAATCAACAGAGAGTTACCCAGAGAACTCTATAGTACTTTGGCTAGTACCGTCCCATACCGGCACTAACCAAGGTACTCAAGTTCTCTCGAGAAAGTGGCTTACCCCTAGGTAGGTAAGCCCCTCACCCACTAGGCGACTCCGTAGTCATTGAAAATCTCACCTCGTGATAAATATATACACCTAGCTTAACTAGATACATTTTATCTTCACCGAAGTCGAATAGTCAGACCGTCCCTCCCGTATTCGTGTTGGGACGAAAAGCATATTCTCATCGGTACCCTAGCATGCAACTATTTCTTTGGTTTTGGAAAAGTATTTATTGTGTCAACAACTGAAATCATAATCTTTTCTTGTGAAAACGTCCTTCACCCACAATCTCAGCAGATTCGAAACTCGCCCGTTACACCCTCGACTGAGATAGGATTTTTAAAACATTATTTATCTTAGCACACACAAAAGTGGCGCAACCAAGAGTCATAACAAACGTGCAATATGATCCCAATCACCAAACCAGTCGGGCGGTCAGAGGTGTACAGCCCCTGAGCCCCGAGGGTAAGAACAAACAGGCTTACAGTCCAATCGAGCGGTCAAGGGTAGCAAATCCCTGAGCCCCGAGAGTCCAACCTAAACGAGAATCCTGGCCAGAGAGTGGAGCACTACAACTGCCAAGACCCTCATGACTCGTCTCAGTCCACTTCACCAATCACATACAGCATACGAAATCTTATGTTTTTGAAACAACGATTATCACCAACCATTTCAAAAACCATTTCTCTAGAAATCATTCGTAAGACATGCTTGCATATATAAAACCATCGCATCAAGAAAGTCACATTCACGATAAAAAGCTCATGGAAATCAGAGTCTAAAACGTTAACCCATCAGTATCAATAATCCAACTAACGAGACAACTTTCATTGAAATCAAGGGTTAAAATCATGCATATATGATCACCTACCATCTACACATAATGATGCATGCATAACTCCTACTTCTAGCATGAATCTAGACAATAGTATAAAAGAAAACAAGAGGTATCCCCTACCTAGCGATTCAGGACTCCATCACCTTCGCTTTGCCTCGAGCAACTCGTTCCCACTCATTTCGGCTTTCCTTCTGACACCCTAGAAAAAGATAAACCTTAGATTCTTCCACAAGAATCTCGAAAACATAAGATAAATACAAAAGAAAGAAACGAGAACGAGTAAACAAAACACATCCGAGTTCGACTCATCTTGAAACTCTCTCGGTTTCGGATGACTGACTACCAACCATTTACTCAAATACTCCTTATATCCACTCCTTTGTAATACTTATTATTGCTCTTAAGTTCTCTAACTTACCCGTTTTCTGTCTAAGTATCACTAGTTCGCATACCTTAAAGAGAAGTCGATGAAATTCACATACTCGCTCTAATCCTTCCATTAAGTCTACTTGTCGGACGTTACCCGCTTAATCACTTATACGGTTGGGAAGATATTCCAAACCCAAACATGGAATTCTTAGCATCTCTAACAATTTCCAAGCGAATAACCTCAAAACGAAGAAAATAAACACAGCAGTGCGTCAATCTGTCCCGAATGCGCGTTGTTCACTCTAACAGCCATAACTCCCTCATCCGGACTCGGAATGATTATCACCATACCATTATGGAATCGTATCGAGACGAGCTACAAGTTTGTAGAAGACTATAAAAGCTTTCGAACTATCAATCTCGTGTTACAGACCTAACAGTACACTGTTACGGGTATGAAGTCTAGAACTCGTAATTTCGACCTTATTTCACCTCTAGGTTCCACCATCTCTTAAATCAAGCATCACACTAAAAATACATGAAATTATCACTCATTCAAACCCTAAAATCAGAAAACCCCTAAGTTTCGAACTCATAAACCCTAAAATCAGAATAACACAATTAAATCATCAAAACTACAATTCTTACCTTGAGTTAGTTTCCTTTGATTTGCATGTTCATAAGTTCCATCAATTCCTCTCAAATTCCCTACAAATTCGAATTCAACTCGGTTAAAACTCAAATCACATAACCAATGAGTTCTAGAGAGAGAAACACAAAATCTCTTACCAAAATATCAATAACCTAGGTCAATTCACATCCTCATGCTTTTCATTTAACAAGAACAAGCTTTCCCCTCTGATTTCTAGCCAAAATACTCTCCTTCATCGATTTTTCTCCCCTGCCCTAAACTCTGTTCAGCTAAAAACCACGAGCAACTATGTCTGGTTCGGTTTTTCCCTTAAGCAGCCAAAGTTGCAGTTCAGTCCCTGAATTTCTCCTCATTGCAAAAGCCCCCTGATTTGGACCTGATTACACTTTTAGTCCTATCTTAACCCGAATCCATTGCCTCAATAGTCCTTCATCCAACCTTATTATTTCGCTCCTACTATCGGAAAACTTGGGATGCTACAACGCATTACCTTCAATAAGGTATGTTCTCTCAGGATTTTTGAGAATATTTGGTAATAGTATTTAGGAATGTAGTATTGAGAATATTGGGAATATATTGTATTTAGGAATGTGTTCGAGAATATCTTAGATTTTAGGAAAATAGTTCTACGTGTAAATTTTCTTGTTCTTCTGGATCAAGATTATATCCTTTTATTTTGGTAGTTTTTTGTATATATACAGAACCCTAAAAGGATTATAAGACGACTTGATTTTTCACAACTTATTATTGTATCAGAGCCATAGTCGTTTGAGAATTCAAGCATGGTCGACGGTGAGAATAACCCTATCGGTGAGATGAGGAAGACGAGATCACCATATGATGTCACTTCTCTTGATAATCCAGATTTGTTGATCACTCAAGTTCAACTGAAAGGAGAGAATTATGATGAATGGGCTCGTTCATTCAGAACGACCATGAGAGCTCGAAAGAAGTTTGGAGTTATTGACGGAAAGATAGTGGAACCAGACGAAAACTCTGTGACTATGAAGATTGGTTGACGATTAATTCATTATTGGTTTCTTGGATTCGTAATACTATTGAACCGATGTTGCGGTCTATAATCTCACACGTTGATGTAGCACAAGTTCTTTGGAATGATATTCGAGATCTATTTTCTATCACTAATGGACCACAAATTCAACAATTGAAATCTGAACTTGCTGATTGCAAGCAAAGAGATATGACTATTGTAGACTACTACGATCGACTCAAGAAAATTTAACTCGGAAATTATGAACAACTGCCGACGTGCAAGTGTGAAAGGTGTACCTGTGATATCAGGTCAATTTTGGAGAAGAAACAGGAAGAAGAAGAAAAAGTGTACTCAACTTTGATTCAAGAAGAACGAGTCAAAACGATCTCTGGAGGAAAGGATGAACAAGCAGATATCATGACCCTTACTATCAAAACACGGTTAGATGGACGCGAGAAATCCAACTTAGCATGTTCATATTCCAAGATGACTGTACATGAATCGAAGAGTTATTTCGCCTTAAATGGATATCCATAATGGTGGGGTGATTGACCTCGCATCAATTGCAAAGGAAACGAATGAGGAAGGAGTGAATCGAGTGCCCGAGGGGGTCGAAGTTATCGAGGTGGTCATCGTGTTAACATTATTCAGACTGACTCTACCGAATATAAAACAATAAATAAAGTAAATGACTTAGTAATACCACCAGGGTTTTTCGCCGAACAGTGGCAGCAACTTCTTGGGATGTTAGACGGAGCAAAACTTGCTACACCCGAGAAGCTGACAGGTCAGTTTGTTGGATTATAGACACAGGTGCTTTTAACCACATGACAGGAACCTTTGGTGATCTTCGTGATGTGAGAGAGATCAACTCATGTACCGTGGAATTGCCGGGTGGAAGTGTAACTATGGCCGAAAAATAAGGAACTATCATTCTGGACAGAAACTTCGTCATGGAAAATGTCTTATATGTGCCATTTTTGAATTGAAATTTAATGTTTGTCTCACAGTTAACCGATGACTATGATTATCTTGTCGGGTTCACCAAAAAGTTTTGTGTTATACAGGACCTTACTTCGAGGATGCTGATTAGTGCGGGTGAAAGACGCAATGGACTCTATTATTTTTGGGGCATACCATGGGAAGCAGAGACTTTGAAGATAATAAAAACGAGACATATTGATTTTTGGCACAAACGTTTAGGTCATAGTCACTTCAAGTGACAAAGTTAGTTCCTGAACTTGTCTTTCAACGAAGTAGTAGTAGTAATAATAATAGCTTGCAGAAGAATTGTGATGTTTGTCAAAGAGCAAAACAAAGTAGAGATAAATTTCCTATTAATGAGAATAAAACGTCTAGTATTTTTGAACTGATTGATTGTGATTTATGGGGTCCTTATAAGACAACCTTAACTTGTGGCGTGTCATACCTTTTATCAATAGTAGATGATTTTTCTCGTGTTGTTTGGACTTACTTACTTGCCGATAAGAAAGAAGTGTAGCAAAAATTGAAAATGTTTTCTTCAATGGTTGAACGACAATTTGAGAAACGTGTAAAAATATTGCAAAGTGATAATGGAATGGAATTTACATGCCTACGTCAATACTTTCTAAATGAAGGAATTGTATTTCAGACATCCTGTTTTGGAACGCCTCAACAAAATGGGAGAGTCGAGCGGAAACATCAACATATTTTAAAAGTGGCTAGAGCTCTTAGGTTTCAAGGATCGCTTCCCATTGATTTTTGGGGGGAAAGCATATTAACTGCAGGTTATTTGATAAATAAGACTCCTTCTTTAGGGTTGAACGGGAAAACACCTTATAGTATATTAGACGGTAAGGAACCCATATATGACCACTTGAGAATATTTAGTTCGTTATGTTATGCACATGTGAGGACAAAAGATAAATTTGCTAGTAGAAGTAGACTGTGTGTTTTTATAGGATACCCGTATGGAAAAAAAGGTTGGCGTTTGTATGATTTGGGCAAAAAGGATTTCTTTGTATTCAGAGATGTGGTGTTTTCTGAAGGAACGTTTCCTTTTGCTGACACATCTAATCTAGAGGCAAGTGAAGTATCGACAGTTGAACCCGTCGATGTTGATTTAGAAGAAACTTCGGTTCCGATATTAAGGGGGCACCGAAGCAGAGGTATATTTAACGAAGTCCGCTGCTCCGAGAGACGCGTCAACAGATTTGAATCTAAGAGATGATGAAGAAGAGTTGGGTAGGGGTAAACGACGAAGAGAACCTTCGGTTAGACTTCGTGATTATGTAACTAATGCAACGTGAAAATTGAGTCCATCTGCCTCCACTTCACTCGTAGCACGAGATCCTTCAACTATGAAGTGGAGCGAGAACCGACTCATTATTCTGAGGCTGTCAAAGACGGCCAGTGGCGGGATGCCATGCGTCATGAAATTGATGCTTTGGTTTCCAATGAGACTTGGGAAATCAAAGAATTGTTTGAGGGAAAGAAAACTCTAGGGTGTAAGTGGGTCTACAAGGTGAAATGTAACTCCGACGGTACTATTAAGCAATTGAAAGCCAGGCTAGTAATTCTAGGAAATCACCAAATTGAAGGGATTGACTACACGAAAACATTCGCTCCTGTGGCTAAAATGGTTATTGTGAGGGTATTTCTTGTTGTTGCAGTTGCAAGAAATTGGGAAGTGCATCAAATGGATTTACATAATGCGTTTCTCCATGGTGATCTCATGGAAGAGGTATATATGAAGATGCCGCCTGGGTTTCAAGTAGAGATTGGGATGAAAGTCTGTAAACTTAAGAAGTCCCTTTACGGGCTAAACAAGTACCACGATGTTGGTTTGCTAAATTATCTACTGCTTTGAACAAATACGGATTTTGTCTATCATATTCTGATTATTCCTTATTTAATCTATGACTTGGTTCCATTTTTCGTAACGTTTTAGTGTACGTTGATGATCTTATATCTCAGGTAGCCACTCAGACGATATTCAGATATTCAAATATTATCTCAGGAATTGCTTTCTTTTAAAAGATTTGGGTACTCGAAATATTTTTTGGGACTAGAAGTTGCTCGCGGTCCAGATGGATTTGTGTCGTGTCAATGCAAATATACATTTGACATTATTTCTCAAGTCGGGCTGCTCGGAGCTCGACCAGCTGTTGTCCCGTTGAAACAAAATTATCGATTGGCCATATCTACCAGTCAAGAACTTGATGATCCAAAACCTTACTGTCGGTTGGTGGGTCGGTTGATTTATTTGTGTTTTACCCGACCTGATTTATCATATAGTGTGCACATCTGATCTCAGTTTATGCACCAACCTCGAGTAGATCATTGGGAGGCGGCATTACAGGTTGTTTGTTATCTCAAGGGTACTCCGGGTCAAGGTATCCTTTTGCAGAGCAAGTGTGATTTACAACTATATGGATGGTGTGATGCAGATTGGGATGGTTGCAAACTCACCCGAAGGTCTCTTACTGGTTAGGTGGTTTTTCTTAGTGATTCACCCATTTCGTGGAAGAGGAAGAAACAACACACGGTGTCTCGCTCTTCCGCTGAAGCAGAATATCAGCCCATGGCAGTGATCACTTGTGAATTGAAGTGGTTAAAGTCCATTTTGTCAGACCTTAGCATGTCACACCCACAACCTATATCTCTTCAATGTGATAGTCAAGCGGCTTTACATTTATCTCAAAATCCGTTTTTTCACGAGAAGACGAAACACATTGAAGTTGATTGTCACACAGTTCACAAAGGCATTGGGGACTCGTTAGTACGATTTTCTTCTTCGCGAGTTGGGCATTCGCGACCTCCATGCTCCAACTTGAGGGGGGGGGGTGGTATTGAGAATATTTGGTAATATTGTATTTAGGAATGTAGTATTGAGAATATTAGAAAAATATTGTATTTAAGAATATGTTCAGGAATATCTTAGATTTTAGGAAAGTAGTTCTACGTGTATATTTTCTTGTTCTTCTGGATCAAGATAAGATCCTTTTATTTTGGTAGTTTTATTTGTATATATACGGAACCCCAAAAGGAGAATAAGACAACTTGATATTCCGCAACTTATTAAAGATCAATTAATACTCAATCTTTAAACTACGAAGGGCCATCTGACTGTCTTGAGCGTCGAAGAGGTTTGCAAACTCTTTGCAGGTTTTCCCCTTAGGTTTTCAAGGGCAAGAGTGGGAGTTAAAGGAGAAGTATCATCCGATCAACCAAAATATTTACTATTTAGACGCGATTCAATATCAAGTCTTTATTTCCTGACTGATAACCAGGACTGGCGTTTTTTGACATCAGCAACACTCCCTTTTAAATACTAGAGGTTGGTATATTGCTAGCTGAATTTTTTAGCTACCTCAAATCTTCCTCACGGTATGACTCAGTCTATATTGTATTTTGACCTCATACGGAGTAGTTAATAACTTCCCTGTAACACTTTATTTCATTGCCTATACAACGTAATCCTACTCTTTTACAAATTGTATTTGGAATTATTTTATTATGCTCTTTTTCGATAAGGAATATGGCAACTTGTTCCTCCCACATCATCAATAAATGTACTTTAAATAAATTGGTATTTACAATCAAACGTCATGCAGATGGAACTTTGACCCGTTATAAGGCTCGCCTTGGTTCTAAAGGTTATCATCAATAACATGGTATGGATTATATAGATACCTTTAGTCCCGTTGTTAAATTTACTGCTCTTTGGTTTATGGCTTTACTTAAAGAGTTAGAAATTAATACTTTTTACCCCTCCAACACTTTGGTGTGACAATCGGTGCAACTTATCTTACACCTAATCTAGTTTTTCGAGCTCGCGTTAAGCATGTAAAAATTGATTTCCATTTTGTCCGCGAAATTGTCTCGTAAAGAAATTGTTGTGCAAATCATCTCAACTATCGATCAAGTAGCTGACATATTTACTAAGTCGTTGTCTTCGCCTCATTTCCTTTTATTACGTTACTTAATCTACGAACCGTTGATTAGTTTGATGGGGGAGAATGAAGTGCCATGTGCTCGGAACAGTGGTTATTAGTTTGCAATTATTTGTATTTTGAATTCAGATTGTATTTAAATTCAAATTTAAGATTAACTTGTGAGTAGTTAGTAACTTCCATGATACTATTTTCTTTCATTGACTATATAATGTACAAAATCAAGAATAAATTAATTTATCATCTCTCGATGACACTTACATAATGGTGTGCTTTTCCCCTCATTTTAGTGAGTGGAGCCCACTCAAATAAACATAAATCATTTGCTTTCATTTGTATAATATACAGAATTATATGAAATAATGTGTTACAAAGTTTGCTTCAAATTATATGTTTAAAGTTGTTTCATAACAATAAGAAAATCTGAAGTAGATAGAGAGGAAGATGAAGACTCCATTAACAACAATTCCATCATCAGGTGGTTTCGTCACGACATAAAGACGGCTTTGAAGAAGATTCAAAGACGATTGATGAGAGTTTCTCACTCTAAAACGGATTCAATGATATTTTTTAACGTTTTCATAGTTGATCGGTACATGAACAATAATGGAGATCTGGATAACAAGAATTAGATCAAACGACGGGAATCGACTAAGTTATCTCTTCATCATATTGCTATTGATTCTAGTATCATCATAGTACTACTTCTAATTTTCAACTTTATTTGTATTATGTATTCTATTTGTCGACCTTTAGGGTCATTAATTCTCAGATCTTCAGAATCTCCTTTTGTCGGCCTTTAGGGTCTTTTCTTTGAGTCGGTCTCGTGTCAATTTGTTTCCCTTCATGAGCCACTTTGCATTCGAAATATCTATGAACTTATCTTATGTAACTCTTATTGTATGGGCCAAAATACGTCACCAAGAGTGCCCCCAAGAAATTCACAATTAATCGTCTTACTCGATGACCAAGCCCATGAACTAATGGCTAATGGGCCCGACCCATTTATCTTGGGGCACCCCGAAGCAACGCCAAAGAAAAGAAGCACTTCCAGCCCTGGAAGAAGAGGTCTGCCCTCACCTTCTCAGCAGACCCAAGTACGGAAGCACATCCAGCCCTGGGTAGAGAGGTCCGCCCTCAAATCCTCAACAGACCTCCTATCATATATCCGTTGGGGAGACGTTACACTCATTCAAGATGACAATGTCTCGGATATATCCGTTAGGGGGTTACGAAGTCTATATTAATGGTGACAACCCATGCGTTACAACCATTAAAGATGATAACTATCATCAGGCAACGGTCAACCCAAGACACTATAAAATGACGGAACCAAGAATGATACAGATCATCTGGTTATGACCGAGCACACCCAATACTTTCTCTCTCATACAGAGGATCATCAACTCTTTTTCTTTCTCATAGAGTCTGGTTGTTTGATAGAGTCCTGCTTCATCATATAGTCCCGCCTTCATTCTCTCACCTAGGCACTATTACGACCTTGCATCCATATATAGGACCTCGTAAGATACCGTGCACAGAAGACACGAGGCTCTACACCATTTATCAAGGTATAGGGCCTTGTCAAATACAAGACATTATCAAATACAGGTATCTCTTATCAGGTGCAGGACCTTTGAGGAAACAAACATATACTTTCCCGAGAAAGTACAAGTACATGGCTTATCAAGGGTCTGCTAACTTTCTCTCTCCTATAACTTCTAACAAGGGTTCACCTACTTTAAAGGTTCGCCTACTTTCAAGAGGTCAGGACCTCCCCACATCACCCACGTGACAATCAACAGGGGTTCGCTCATCTTATCTCTCCTAGGGGTCAGACCCTTAACATACCACCCACGTGAATAATTACAAGGTCAGACCCTTAAAGCTTCTCACTTATTTACGATATATACCCCTGGACAAGGCAAACCACTCCAGGGCTGCCTCACTCACGGACAGACCCGATAGGCTATCATAATCACTCTCCAATCAAGTCAGTCATCCGTAGAGAGCGAGCTCCGGCCACTCCACGAGCCGTGCCTAAGCTCCGACCATTATCCAACCAACGGTAACATTCCAAGGCTAATATCCACGTACACTTTACTTCTCTTGCAAGCTTACTGACTTGACCGTCGGAGCTCCCTTAGGCCGACACCATCCCGGTGTCCCCTAAAACCTGACGGTCACGTGTGTTGTCGTCTCTTTTGTCACAGGTTAAGCCCAAAGGCGTCGTCGGCGCCCGCAAAATTATTAACAGGAAGAGGTTCGACGTACGGTCGACGGCCCGGTCTAGCTGACTTCTTGACCCCCGATTTCCTACCCTCACACTTATGAAGTTTTCAGATGAGAGAAATAAGAATTATCTATGTGGAAACTAGGGTTTCTGAAGAAGACATTGAGAAAAGATTAGGGCAAATGGTCTTATATATGGTCAACATGTCCAGTCCTAGCAGACGAGTCAACAGGTTAAGACTAGCCGTAGCAAATCAATCATCAAGTCAAGACCAGCCCAAAGTGTTCTTCCACTTTGTCTAAAGGCACCAACCTGAAATGAAAACAAGAAAGATAGTTGTATAACAACTTTATTGTTTGATTTCAGTTTTCTGTTATTTTAGTTTTCTGTTTTTGTAACAGTTTTATCTTCTTCTCTTATCTCTACTATTACTAGGTTCCCACCGCGCCCTACGGGCGCGGTAATTCCCTCTTGGCTAACGCCGTTGTGGTTCATTACGTCCTGGTTTTACGAGTAAAGTATTTTCGAGCATTCTCCGAGTCTGCTTATACTGTGGGATCTATGATCACGTCGTTGACATCACGTTGGGTCGAGCTTACCCAAGAAGTGTATGTACAATGATGCCTATTTTCACACCTTTTGGTGTCATGTGTTTACTTGTCATCCGAAATCAGTACGTGATTTCATTCGAAATCAGTACATGATTTCGGATGACAGGTATTCGCGTGACCCCACATTGTGTGAAAATGGACATCATTGTACCTACACTTCTTGGGTAAGCTCGACCCAACGTGATGTCAACGACGTGATCATAGATCCCACAGTATAAGCAGACTCGGAGAATGCTCGAAAATACTTTACTCGTAAAACCGGGACGTAATGAACCACAACGGCGTTAGCCAAGAGGGAACTACCGCGCCCGTAGGGCGCGGTGGGAACCTAGTTATCATGTATTTCATGGTAAAAAAATTAAAATGAAATTGAAAGGGAAAACTAAAAATTGATCTATTAACCATAAAGATAATGATTTATTAATTCCGACTGAATGGAAAAAAAAAACTTAAATAATGTCTTAATGCTGAATGATCACAATAATACTTCTGGATATACGACATTTGTCGTAGTAAATGCCTTTTCATCTTCCCGCAACAATATACTCAATTTAGTAGCAGATGTGCACCTCGATAAAGCAACATACAATTGTCCATGGCTAAATACTGGAGTGCGAAGATCAACCCCCACAAATTTTACTGATTGACCTTGAGATTTGTTTATTGTCATTGCATACGCTAGCTTCACAGGAAATTGACGCCTTGTGAACTGGACGGCCGAATCGGAAGACGTAGGTGATAGAGAAATCCTTGGAATAAATACCAAGTTTCCGGCTTTATCTCCATTCAAAATTCTACATTCAAGTACCCGAGACGCACATCTGATAACCATCAATCTCGTGCCATTACACATCCCGTCTTTTGGAGAAAGATTTCGTCACAACATAACAGGACAACCAACTTTCAATTCTAATTTGGACGGTGGAAATCCAGGTGGATTAAGAGAATTTAATAATTCAGAGGGATAGCGAGCAGCGTTAGTGTAATCGTTTGCTTCAGCTTCATCCATTTTGTCGGCAGCAAAATAAGTAACTGTTTCTCCAGGAAATATATTTAATGCCAAAATATTGATTTCACTAACATCGTCATTACGTGCGGAGAGAATGGTTCTTTCCGTCAAATATTCAGAAGAACTTGTTCCCACCACATGTAATCCTGGATAAGTCGAAGAAATCAAAGAATGCAAATTATTTCATCTGTTGATAGAAGACGGCAAGTTAACTCTATCGCCTGTACTTGATCCAACCTTCGAAAAATATAAAAGATGATGAGTAAAAGGATATATAGTTGAAAAAGTAAATGAAATTAAATATAATGCTTTATGTTACCGAAAGAAAATAAAAATCACCTCGAGTAAAAAATTTGAAAAATGGAGGTTTGCAGGTTCTTCGAGACATAACCGCATGTTTTGGTCAAGAGTGAGGACATTAATAAAGTCCCAAATAGATGACCGCCTAAGCAACGCACCTACGATTTGCTCCCTAACTCCTTTTGGTATCACAGGTAAAATTTGTCGAAAATCTCCCCCCATGACGACTGTTATACCACCGAACGGTCTGGTGTCATCACGAACATCTTGTAAGGTACGGTTGACTGCCTCAACACAATATATGTGTTGCATAGGAACTTCATCCCAAATAATTAGACGTGTTTGTCTAAATAGATCTGCGTGTGGAGTCTGCTTACCAATGTTGCATATTGAATCCTCATGAACATCCAGAGGGATACGAAAAGTGGAATGGGCAGTTCTACCTCCAACTAATACTAAAGAAGCAATACCAGAAGAAGCTATTGTGATAACAATAAAACCCTTTACACGACAGCTAGCAGCAATCGTGTTGTACAAAAAGGTTTTACCTGTTCCTGCTCCACCATTCAAAAAAAATATCACACCTCTTTCTTCATTAACGGATTCAGTTACCGAGTGAAAAGCTGTTTTTTGTGCGTAATTTAGACATTCAACATTAGAGTCAACATCTGAAATCTAAATAGCAATTTGAAGATGTTTGTGCTCCCAAATAAACCTATTACCAACAATTTCAGTCCATATTCCAATCGGTTTTGGCATGGAGGGAAAGTTGTTTCGAAGGTTTTTTCCGGACTCTAGAAGTAGCTCATTGAGAAGAAACAATCCAAAATCAAGTATTTGTTCCTCAGTCGGGATTAGGAATGCCACGCGTGGTACGAAGGTTATGTGCAAGATCATCACATATATTAAGTGCAAATCGTTCCCATAACAGGTGTGGGTTTAACGGACAACATTTAATGAGAATGACACAAAAAAGCCTCCTCAACTGGTAACCAGAATTCATAAACTTTGCCTCTTCTAAATATTGTATCCACTCGTCGTCATCTTCCAAAAGACCCCGTGCAACACATGCCAATTAATTAAAGGTATCATGTAAATTATCATCTACTGTGCGTAAACATTCAAACGATGTCGGACCTGGTACAACTGTGAGTAGCAATCTCAAGTAAAATCTCTCGCCTGCGTTTGGACTAACAAAATACATTCTGCCAATAGCAGAACCTCTTTGTCTAGGTTTCCATATTTTATGACTTTTGTCCCAAACAAAGTGTTGTGGGAACTCTTGATAAGTATAGACTCTTGCATCTGAAAATTCTCTACAACACAAAAAATATCCCATCAACGTCGACCTTTGTAGTTCTGCTCTTTGTTGAACAACATCAGGTAGATCTGTAGGATCGAACACTATATTATGCATACCCGGTAGATGTACTGCCAATCTCACAACAGAAGGATTTTCCTCATGCAACGAATGACCGAAGAGTCTCCAAGCAGCTTCAGGCGGAGCAATGTACCTTGAATCAAGATACTGTTTAATCTCATCTGCCCCCCCAATAACCATAGTCGTGCGATCTCCCCCCTTATAAATATATTTGTTAATATATTTCACACATCTGACGCTTGCACACACTTCAACATTGATGTGACAATCAAACATTCTAGAGAGGTACGGATTATATGGAACCACATTTAGGTTGTTAACTTTACGAGCACGTACAGTAAAAACACGTCCATCATTACGACGATGATAGAGTGGATAACCATCTTCACCCAGAACTGTAGAATCTACAAATTTTATAGGATATCCTTTCGTACACTTACCCTTGTTCATACACGGTGCATTTGGTTTTTCTTCTCCGCAAGGACCGTGGATCATACAATTTTTAACAGTATTAAATAATAAGGGATTTTCCTCTTCATCCGGAAATTCTGCACAAACAACTTTGTCGACCTGGTCTGCATCCCGAATCTTGTCTTTTTTTCCAAGGAATATAAGGGCATGCATATGTGGTAAACCACGTTTCTGAAATTCAATCGTGTAGACATGAGCAACAACTTCACCAAAAACATTATTTTCTTTTATCACTTTCATCAGATGTTTTCGTTTTAGCTCAAATACACGTGCGACCAAGTCTGGACGATCCAGTGCCGTTTGATGTGGTAGTAAAGCACGAGTTATTTCTGGCCATTTCGGATTTGCAGTCATGGTGAGGAAAATATCTGGGTGATGGTTGAATCGAGTAATAGCCATAGAATCTTGATAAATTTCGAACATATTTCTTGCTTCACCTGTAAATGAAGATGGTAAAATGAGTTTTTTACCAATTTGATCAGGAGGCAACTCATCTCCAGCTATATCAGTAAGACCACAGTAAAGCTCGGAACGGAGCACATCCTGCCTACATCTGATAAACATCAATCGACTTTGTTCTGTTGAAGCCCAAGCATCTACTAAGAACTCTTGAAATAATTTTCCTCCTCTTAGAATAGTAGAATATTCTGAAGGCCTCTGAAAGAGTCTATAACTGAAATACTCCATTTGAGTTATCCGTACCTTACCTTGTCGATCATTTTGGACATCCCACTGCTTAAGATCAGGTTCCCATCCAAGCTCACCATATGGAAAAAACAATACATAATGGAGCGGTAAATAAGCTGGATGACATTCAGATATCCGCATTAGTTCTGTATTACCCCTTAAATGTAAAACAATATCTCTCACCGTAGGCTTTTCAGTACCATCTCCAGGCAATATAACAGCTATTTCGTCTGCAGTTGGTAGATTATAACGTCTTCTATCAGTCGCCGAATTATAATGTAGATAGGCAGGTATATTTTGGTCGGACGTTTTGTTCACCTGATTAAGAATAGAATAAGCCTGACGATATTTGGGATAAAATACATTAAACTCTAACAAAGTATCTTGAATAATCTTCAGGACATCCACATTAAGGTCTTCATTTCTTGCGGAACGAATGTTAAAGCAGTAGATGCATCATCATAAATATATAGTTGAGCATATGAACCTTCTGTGCCACGATCTGGCAAGAGAGACCCTGTTCTATGACGCAATTCTCCATGTATCGTAAAAGAATTTGGACCACCTGACGTTAAAATTCTCGGCTGCAATGAGCATCCAAGACTTGTAAATGCGTTCGCCGCATTGTAACGTCGTATATTTGAACGGAATGAAGATGAAAGATGATTATTTCCTTCATATAATTCTTTTAGAGCTCGAGGTAGTTCCAACAGTCGAGGAAGACGTATTTTACCTTGCAAGCAACACGTTCCAAATTTTGGTCTAACAATAGACGACCTCACTAATTTTTCGTCAATCCAATGTAAAGCCTCGCAGTTCGGACAAACTATATCCATAGGTCCGAGGAAATGACATTCAATTGAGAGTTGAGAGTTGTTTTGGGTCAAATTTGGCAATGAGTGATCACTATTTTGACTTTGATGATCCAGTTGAGGTACGATCGATGATACTTCATTAATTTTGTTCTCAGGTTGCTCGTTTTGAAGATTATGCATAATCAGCTATAGAATAAAATATATAAAAAAATAATCAAATTTTAATAATTAATAATACTTGGAACCTTAAATTTAAAAAGTAAAATGATAAGTAGTCCACTAAAATGAAATTGTAATTTACAATATAAATTTTTATAAATTTTCAAAATTTAAAGTAAAACGACAATACGCCCACTGACCTCTTCAGGAATAGCATTATGAACGTGAGATTCACATACCATCTATTAAGAAATTTAGCTAAAGTTAAAAATTATAATCAAATATTTTTGTCATCAGCAGAAATATAATTCAATATACCAAATTCTAAATTCAAAATGAAATGACGGCACGCACACTAACTTCTTCAGGAATAGCATTATGAATGTGAGGTTCACATACAATCTATTAAGAAATTAGCAAAAGTTGATAGTTACAATCAAAAATTCATATTATCAACAAATTCATATTATCAAAAATTCATATTATAAATGTAAATTAGAATATGCAGTCTCAATTTTAATTAAACACCTCTTCAGATCTTTCTCTTCTTTCACCAATTGTCAACGATGAACGGTATCTTCGTTGTAAGATCTCTCTTTCACGACGCGCCCGTTGGGCTAATGTGCGTGGTGATAACGGAGTATCCTACCAAAAAGTTTAAATGTAAATTAACTCAAATACTACATATTGTGACATTAAAATTGATAGATATTTAATGCTTACATCAAAATCTGCCGCTTTTCTTTTTCCCTTCTCTTCTCGTGTGAATCTTCTACTTTCCTGGGGAACTTGATTAGACGTTGTACAAACCGTCAAGTTTGGAAGCTGGTAAAAGTCAAAATTGAAGCAGGTCAACTAATAATTCAGAAAATGAAAATGTGTGTCAGAGAGGAGGGGTAGTGTTTGTGCACGTTTGAGAGAGACAAAGAGGTTAATACTTACGTCCGGGTATGTCTCAATTCCTTCTGTCGGTGGAGTTCGTTGTTCACGATTAGAATCCATGCACTTTAGATTTTATTTCACCTACAAATGTAGTAAACACAATATAGTATAAAAAATTTTTAGTGATATGTTCTTGTGTTAGACGTAAATTAATAAAAGCATTATTCTGACTCTCTATATAGCTTTAGGATTGTCTAATTTCAAAATAATCTAATCTAACAGATTATAATAGAAAGCCAGGAGAGGTTTGTAAGATATAAATAGACCAAGGAACTTCAAAAGGCCATGAAATAACCTCACTGCAATTCAAAAACCATCTATTATAAAAATCAAATTAAAGAAGATCAACCAAGAATTATCATGAAATCAAAAGAGATATAAAATAAGCACTCTAACTGTCTAAATTGAATTCTAATGACGTTTTAGGCCATTATAAGAGACCTAAAGTCTAACTAATCAACCTCTGCCATGGCATGGTCAGATTTCATGAAGATAACTACATGTGTGTCAGTGTGTTTGTCTTTCTGTGTGTGTGTGAGAGAGAGAGAGAGAGAGAGTATAAGCAAATTGAAGTTATTAAACAACTTGAATGTCCTGATTTAGAAGTATAAAAGTTGTGAAATTTACAACTTACCGAAGGTTTCGACGACTTTGGGCAGCATAGAGATTCAATGAAGCATTTCTTCAAAGTTACAAACACTTTCCTGCAATTCAAAAAACTTATAAGAAAATAATCTACAAATCTATGAGAAGAATATACAAATTTATGAGAAGAATATATGCGTATTGAACTCTAATGACGTGTTAGGCCATCCTGAAAGACCTATTCAAACATGTCTGAACTGCTTAAACATGGAGAGTGGAGTGAAATCTAAAGATTTAAATTTTGAGAGAGAGATTTGTATACCTCTAGCCAGAAATTTCTCTACCGCAAATTTTTGGGGGATCAAAGGAAAGAGACAGAGAAACCTGCATACACAATATGTTTACAACATACACAATATGTTTACAACATATGTTTACAACATATGTTTACAATATGGAACTAAAATCAGATTTTACAAACAGAAAACTCTAAAATCAGATTTTAAGGACCGAAGAACCCTTTCTTCCACATAAAAGTTCTTACTTCAATAAATTGGTTTATGACATCAACCATAGTTCAGCATTGGTTGCAATGAATTGGTTTATGACATCAACCAATTCGATCAAGCATTAGCCAAAGAAATTAACATGTGACAATAACCATATCCTGCATTTTTACGTGCCATTCCACTAAATTTCGCCTACCGATTTCACAGTTAAGTTCAACAAGTGTACCACTATAGATAGTTCACCCAAAACCACAACTTAGTGGTATATGTTAATGAAACAAAGGTGTTATGAATTTACAACCTACGGAAGGTGTTATGAATTTACCACTTTGGACAGCATAGTGGTTGAGCGAAGCATATCTTCAAAGTTACAAAAACCTCCCTATAACCTCGCATAGGAATAGTAAAATATAAGCACATAAACATTAAAAACCATGAAAGAACAAAATGAAGGTTAATGATAAATTCAGTAAAAGGGTAGCATTTGAAACATTAAAGGGCTTTAGATTTGAGCTTCTTTGAGAGTGCTTCAAGTTGATCTAAGTTCCTCTAAGATCATGAAACCATATTAGAAGAACCGTAACAAATGAGAACAAATATAATTAGGGATTCAGACCTAGAATGATCAAATTAGTTGATTATGATGCAAAATCTAAATGAAAAAAAAGAACCAAATGAAGGTGGATCGTCCAGACTGCAAAATCCGATCCCTAGTAAAAGAGAGTTATATTTCAAGTTTTTCACCAACTAACGTTTTCATATTTTCTTTTCTAATCTGCGAAGTGCAAGTTAAATTAATGAACTTGAAAAAGCCAACCTATGCACAACCGAGGAAATTCCCGACAGCGATCCAAATGGTCCATCACGCTTTTCAGCCTATCATAAAGTTTAAGATATCATCAATTAAAAGAATGCACTACTTCTTTAAAGAGAGCAATATCTTATTGAGATAGACAAAAGAATATATTTCAACATATAAATAACATAGTTAGGTCGATGAAATTGGGTTAAAGATTCACCAAAGTGGCAAATTTGAGGAAAGAGGTAAAATTAAAAGATACTTTCAGATTGAGGCTTTTCATATCACATCTGGCCATTTGAGTTGAAGTTCATTAATGAGAGAGTTGAAGTTCATTAATGAGAAGAGGTCCAAAACCTATCACATAACGGACATGTATGTACATTTAGTTCATCGGTTAATAGATAGTATCCAAAAGTATACCCGTTATGATGACCATGTCCTCCTTTTGGTTGAAGTCTCATTACTCCATTGGGTAAGCTCATCTCGTCATAAACCTACAATGACCAACAGACAGATTAAATACGTACCAATAGGATATGGCGCAAAGGTACTCGATAGTAGGCAGCCAAAGGTCCGACCTTGAAATAATCAAACGACATTCAGTTAGCATTTTAAGAAGAAAAAACTCAAAAAAGAAGTGATTTTGAGAGAGAGAGAAAGTGGAAGGAAAAGAGAAAACTCACAGCAATTCAAAAGATGTTGAAAAATAATCAAAATATGAAGCTTTACCTAACAGACATTTCATCAAACACCTTTAGTGCATCATTGAAGCTTCATATGAACTTGCATAAACAAAAATTGTGATACTAATCCTATGAATACTGAAATTAATCCTATGAATACTGAAATTTCTACTACTGACCTTCACTTTGGGTTACGATTACAAACAAACAAAAAGATGAAATTGAAAGGTAATGAGTCTCCTAAGTGAACAATTTCAATCTCCTACAAAAAATTACACAAAAATCTTAACTGACTTTAAATTCTTGAAGTATAAAAGTAAGAAACAAACTAAGATTTCTGCTACTTACCTTCACTTTGGGTTATGATTAGAAATCGTTGTAGAGGAAGGTTACGATTGTCAGAAGAGAGAAATAATCAAAATATGAAACTTCAAGTGTTGAGATAATCAAGAACACCTTGACTCGATACAAATACGAATAACGCCTGAGATAATCAAGAACACCTTGACTCGATAAGCTTTGTTATATAATCAATAACGCCTAAGATAATCAAGAACACCTTGACTCGATAAGCTTTGTTATATAATCAAGAACGCCTGAAATTATGAAGCAAAGATTTTGGATAGACTTGAAATTGAGATAGAGAGATCTTTGGGAGTAGTTAGGGAGTTTCGGATTTGTGGGAAAGATAAAAACTGAACTTAGAACTATTTTGAAAGAAAGTGGGAGTAATAGTTGGGTAGAGGTATAGTCGGAGTAGAGGGAGAGAGACATGAAGTTGGGTTCGGTGAAGCCAGAAAACGTGGGAGAATTTTTCTTAAATGACCAAAATAACCTCTATTGGGGAACTTAATTACACGAATTTTAAATCACAGATTTTGAAATATTTTCACCCGTCGGATGAAAAATCTACACGAAAAATGGACGGCCAGACTTATACCTTGAGTAACCGACCGAGCTGTTTTAATATAATAGATATAAGAGATTTGTACACCTTAGAGAAATCATTGAAATAAAAACAGAGTTAGAGAGAATTCTTACATGGTATCAGTTATGTAAAAGATCCACTGCATTTTTCTTCTCTCGAACTCAAGAACAATCACTCCAAAATCTCGCAAATAATTCAACATAAAACAAAGTTATGATCAAAATTCAAGTAAAATGGAACGAAATTCAAGCAAAATGGATCAAAATTAGGTAAAATAAATCAAACATCAAATTCAACAGTGATAAGCGATTAAGAATCACTTAATGTTTTTTCGCACTCATCTCCAACATTCTCCTGTTTCTTTACTCATCTCTTCAGTTCCTATTCATGACCTCTCCAATTCAAGGTAATCTTCCTCCTATTTCATCTGTTACTAGCTTTATCACAAAAAAATTAGATGATAGTAATTTTTTAATGTGGAAAGACCAAGTGGAAACTCTACTTGGAACTTATGAACTATTAGGGTTTGTCAATGGTACTATAGAAGAACCTCCCCAGCTTAAGATCATTCATGGTGTAGAACAAGCAAATCCATATTTTCAACTTTGGAGATCAAAAGAGGTTTTTGTAAGATTTTATCTGAAGAGTACTTTATGAAAGTCTGTTTACTTTGATACATATGGTTTAAAAACAGGTAAAGAGATATGAGATTACCTTGAACTTACCAATAATGAGGGTTTTGAATCTAGGAGAGATCAACTCAGAAGGAAGTTGCAACCCATTAAGAAAGGTAATGCAACTATAGCTCAATATCTTAGAGAGTTAAAACTGATTGTTGATTCGCTTACATCAGTTTGTGACAAAATCAGTGAGTCTGAGCTTGTCAGACTAGCCATTCATGGCTTAAACTCTGATTATGATCAGTTTATAATTGCTATAAGGGCTAACAATGAACAACTAACATTGGCTCATATATAGTAATGAACACAAGGGATATAGATGCTATGATCCTTTAACAAAAAGACTCTATATGTCTAGACATGTCATATTTGAAGAAGACAATTTTCCTTATGTCAACCTCATTTCTTGGCAGTCTAGTGGTGATCAGACAATGTAGCCACATACTTCACTACCTTTACCTCTTATTGATCATCTTATAGAAAGTTCTTTTGAATTAGGGACACCTAATATGCATGTTAGTACACCAGCTAATTCAGCATCAAGGTGTTTGGCTTCTCACGATGTGGCCATTACTAGATTTTCTACTAGCACACCAACAACATCATTAGTACCATCACATCCTTCACAGGCTAGTAAAATCACAACAAGAGGTAGGAATGGTATTATCAAAAGTAAACATCTACCCACTGACTTTGTGGCACATTATTCATCCCCTCACCCATTAAATGTTGCTTATTTATCTATCTTACAACTACCTTCTGAGCCAACAAATTATAAAGAAGCAGCTAAGCATACTGCCTGGGTTCAGGCCATGAATGAGAAGTACCAAGCTTTACTTGACAATCAGACATGGTCTCTGGTTCCTTATCACAGCAACATGAATGTACTTGGGTGCAAGTGGGTTTTCAAGATAAAGCAGAAGAATGATGGCACAATTGAAAGATATAAATCCAGACTTGTAGCTAAGGGGTCCCATCAACAAGAAGGGGTTGATTATGATGAAACTTTCAGCCCAATTGTTAAAGCAAATACTATTAGGATGGTTCTTACTATAGCAATCACAAAATCTTAGCATATTAAACAACTTGATGTGTCAAATGCCTTCCTGCATGGAGTATTGGATGAAGATGTGTACATGATTCAGCCACCTAGTTTTGTTCAACCAGGCACAGACAAGCTTGTTTGTCATTTACACAAAGCTCTACATGACTTAAAACAGGCTCCCAGGGCCTGGTTCAACAAGTTTGCCACTTTTTATTTGCATATGGATTTCAGAAAAGCAAGTCAGATCATTCAATGTTTATTTTCCATCAGCTTTCTAAAACAATGATACTACTCCTATATGTTGATGATATCATTTGAACGGGCAATTCAGTGTCTCAGGTTTCAACACTCATCAAGGACTTGAGTAGTAATTTCAAAATGAAAGATCTGGGTCCTTTAGCATACTTTATGGGTATTGAAGTATCTACTGATCTTAATAAAGCTCAACTTCTTCTTACACAGAACAAATATACATTTCAATTACTTCAAAGATCAAATATGTTGGATTCTAAGCCATCAACGTTACCAGTTTCAAGTGGTAAAAGAGTTTCACTTACAGAAGGTGATGACCTCTCCAATCCCACTGAGTATAGAAGCCTGGTTGGAGCTCTGCAATATCTTACCCTTACTCAACCTGATGTTTCTTTTGCCGTCAATTATACAGCTCAGTTCATGCATAAACCAACAACAGTACACTTAGTTGTTGTTAAAAAATATTAAGATACCTAAAGGGTTCAATGGGGTCAGGAATCACACTGTCTGCTGGTGATTTAACTACCCACACAGCTTATTCTCATTCAGATTGGTATGGCTGCCCTGACTCGAGGAAATCGACTGTAGGATATTGTACTTTTTTGGGTTCTAGCTTTATCTCCTGGAGTTCGAAGAAACAAGCCACAGTGGCTAAATCCTCTACAGAAGCTGAGTACAAATCACTTAAAATGAAAACAAGAAAGTTAGTTGTATAACAACTTTATTGTTTGATTTTAGTTTTCTGTTATTTCTGTTTTTGTAACTGTTTTCTCTTCTTCTCTTATCTCTACTATTATATAAGAGAATTGTACACCTTAGAGAAATCATTGAAATAAAAACAAAAGTTAGAGAGAATTCTTACAATCTACCATGTAACTTTGTGATAGTTATCATTATTGAATGAAAGTACGATTTTACTAAAAAAAAAAACAATTAAGTATTGATTGAATTATATCATGTAATCATGTTTTTATATATAGTGTAGCATATCCTTAACAAATGTTATAATTCCAAAACTGTCTCTACCTTGTTCTTAAATACTTTCAAACCCCGATAACAAATACTTCCAACCATGTCTACTAAGGCCATGTTTGGCGCGCAGGAATGGAATGTCATTCCCGGGAATCACATTACCGTAATGCCATTCTCGGGAATCTGATTATTTTGATTTAATGTTTGGTTCGACCAGGAATAGGAATTCCATTCCCGATAGATTCCTAACTTGTTGTTTGGTTTTGTAAATTTTTACGAAAGTCCTGTTATATCCTCTTAGTTAAACTACATAAATTATAGGTCAACTTTGTTATATATATTTTAAGAGTTAATTCCTATTTGGCCCTCTACTTTGTGACCAACTTCCTTTATGGCCCCTTTTTTTTCGTAAATTCAAATATGGCCCCCTTTTGTTAACACCGTCAGTTAACTTTAGTGGTTAACTCTTTTGTTTCCATTATTGCCCTTGTTATAAAAGAGATTTGAAAATTCAAATTTGGCCCCCTTTTGATATGGGCCAATTCCAAAAAAAAATCAATTATTTTGGACAAAGTTAAGGGGCCAAAATGAAATTCAAAATAAAAAACACTTTAGATACCATATCTTTCCCTTTCTCTCATCCACCTCATCAAAACCAGACACCTCATCATCTTCTCTGTTGAAGGTCGCCGGCCAGCCAAATTTTCTGGCGACCTTCAAACTTAAAAAAAAAAAAAAATTTGAACTTTCTCTCTCTTGTTCTTCCATCTCTGTCTCTCCTTCATCTTTCTCTCTCTCTTCTTCTTTCCCTCTCCCTCTCTCTCTGTCTCTTTCTTTCTCTCTTTCCCTCCATTCTCCCTTTTTCTCTCTCTAGACCTCCGGCGAAGTAGTCTTCGCCGGAGGTCTGGTTCACCAGACCATTGAAGGTCTGGTTCGCTCGCCAGATCCGGCGACCTAACAGACCTTCGAAGGTCTGTTAAGTCGCCAGATCTGGTGACCTTAGAATCGCCAGATCTGGCGACAATCCAGACCTTCGAAGGTCTGTTAGCTCGCCAGATCTGGCGAGCGAACCAGACCTTCTTTGGTGGTCTGGTGAACCAGACCTCCGGCGAAGACTACTTCGCCGGAGGTCTAGAGAGAGAAAAAGGGAGACTGGAGGGAAAGAGAGAGAGAAAGAAAGAGAGAGAGAGAGAAAGGGAGAGAGGGAAAGAAGAAGAGAGAGAGAAAGATGAAGGAGAGAGAGAGAGATGGAAGAACAAGAGAGAGAAAGTTCATTTTTTTTTTAAGTTTGAAGGTCGCCGGAAAATTTGGCCGGTCGGCGACCTTCAACGGAGAAGATGATGAGGTGTCTGGTTTTGATGAGGTGGATGAGAGAGAGGGAAAGATATGGTATCTAAAGTGTTTTTTATTTTGAATTTCACTGTGGCCCCTTAACTTTGTCCAAAATAATTGATTTTTTTTTAATTGGCTCATATCAAAAGGGGGCCAAATTTGAATTTTCAAATCTCTTTTATAACAAGGGCAATAATGAAAACAAAAGAGTTAAGCACTAAAGTTAACTGACGGTGTTAACAAAAGGGGGCCATATTTGAATTTACGAAAAAAAGGGGCCATAAAGGAAGCGGGTCACAAAGTAGGGGGCCAAATAGGAATTAACTCATATTTTAATTGGTACTATCTATTCAAATTTATAGATATAAAATAGGAACGTAACAAACTAATTTATGTTGTATTTAAAGATTTATTTAAAATAAATAAGGTCTCGACTATTTTTTTTTTAAACTTTATGAAATCCATTTTTAATGATCAAAGAGCAAGAAAGAAGAAAAAAAAAACTAGAGATATATATAGAGAGAGAGAGAGAGAGGGAGAGTTACATTCGAGCGAGAGAGAGAGAGTGGGAGAAAGAGAGTGTGTGTTGCTATGGCGGTGGTTGAGACCCTAGGTTTTTAATTTTTTAGTTAAAATATTATAAGAATGACGATTTTAATATTAGTCATTCTAATATTTTATCAAAGATTATTTTGTCCAGAAATATTAAATCAAATCATTCCCGGGAATGGGAATCACAAACCCACCCCCTCCCTGGGTTTTCTATTACCCCATTTGGGGGAATCCCATTCCTCCAAGAATAGGATTCCCCCTGCATACTCGCAAACCAAATAGTAGTCGGGAATGTGATTCCCAAGAATCACATTCCATTCCCACGCGATTCCCTCGTGCCAAACATGACCTAATCGTTTTCTGCAAAAAAATGTCTACTAACCGGCAAACAATAAAAATTTATTATGTTTTGGCAGAATTATAAACATAAAAAAAGATGTTAACACTTAAGAACTAATGTATTTTTCAGCTTGATTTCTAGTATCTTTAAATACCAATGAAACTAAGGGACGTTGGTACCGAGCTGTTAATTGCCGATGGTTTTCTAAAAAAACCGTCGGTGGAGTGCACTTTTGGCGACGGCTATATAGGTAAGCCGTGGGTGATACTCTTATCCCCGACGGCTTTTGGGTATTCTGTCGGTAATAGAGCGCATTTTTGTAATGAGGGACGGAACTACTGTTAGGCCAGAGGGACTATGGCCTCCCTCGACCTAGCCATAGTGTTTTATATTATAACCCCAAGTCACAAACGTTATGCTATTAGTACTAGTAATACACAACCTATATCAACAAAGTTTAATTGCCTCATTGGTTAAACAATTTGCTTTCCAACAAATTCACCCAGGTTCTCTCCTTTAGAGCTGTAAAATTTGTAATAGGTAATCTTTGTTTTTTAAAACTTTTCAAGCAGTGTTTGGAATATGTATCATCTAAAACATTAACAATTTTTTTTGTTGAAAACCTAGAGACCAACAATTCACATGGATTAGTCTAAAAAACCTTTGACTAAAAAAACATTCTCCCGTGATGAAAATAAATGATGTTAAACAAAATTATACTTTTAAAGATACGAATTTATTTGAAACTATATATATAAAGACCATTATTTATAAGCGAAGTATAAATATAAAATATAAATAGATTGTCAAATAAAACAATCGAATCTGTATTACTTTGGCCCCCCTAGATCTTTCATCCTGGTTTCGTCTATGCTTATGTGGTCGAAATGAATATTAATATTAGATAATAATTGTATGGCATTCTATAAATTTTCTTCCAATATTAAATACCTAATCATATAAACATGTGTTTTCAAGTACATGAAAGTAACTTATTGTTTATTGTTATTAGATGCATATTGATTCTATTTTATGTTTGACAAATAAATTAGGCCGCGGCTTTGGAGAATAAAGAAAAATCTCCGGGGAATAAATTCTGTGGGGAATCCATGTTTCTTTGTGAAATCTCTAAGGAATATTTTTTATGGGGAACACAATTTTTTTTATAACTTACACTTCTTTCTTCTTCCCCTCTTCTTTCTTCTTCTCCGCAAAAAAAACTTATCCATCTCATCTTTTTTCCTTTTCTATCACTTCTCTTACTTATCTTCCCCAAATCTCAAATACATTCTAACCTTATTTCTCTAAAATCAACAACAAAGATAAAGAGGAAAAAAACATTTTAAACCCTAGAAATCATCAAACAAAATATTTTGAAGTTCATAATACATCTTCCATGGGATGTCCAAAGAAAGTTTCTTCCTCCACTAATCCTCCCCAAGATAAACACATTATAAACCCTAAAAATCAATTAATTTTGAAACCCTAAAACATATTCACTCCTAAACATATTAGGTTGTTCTCCTATGTTTTTAGGGTGTAGTGGTTAGAAGAAAACAAAGCTTTGAAAAATAAGATGAAGAAAAGTTTAGAATCCTAGAAAGATTTTGCTTAAGTTTATAAAAGTTCTTTCTAAATTCGTTTATAGGATCTTCTAAAAATTTAGTTTTGTTTAACTCTAAAATTGGAAACCCTATAACAAGAAATAGATATGAAAAAAGTCAATCTCGGTTGACCAATTTTGTAGAGAATTTTTATTCCTCAGAGATTTTTTTTTTATTCCCCAAAGCCGCGGTCATAAAGCAGGGAGTCCAAATTGCAACACTGGAAAAAGGGGTTCGAAACAGCAAGTCAATTATATAAAAGGAGGTCCAAACAGCAAATCTCCCTTTTTTTTATTTCATATTTTCATCCTTCTTCCCTTCCCCTAGATGAATCGCTTGTTAATAAAAAAAAAATCACTTTTTTTTTGTTGAAATAAAAAAAAAAAAAAAAAAAAAAAGAATCACTTGTTAATATTAAAAAAAATGTATAAAGCTGACTAGCTGACTAGCTGAGTAGGTGCATTCATTATACACAAGCATGATTATTTTTTTTTTGTCAAAAATGATTACGTGTAACATGGCTTCGCACGTGCAAGGTCGGGACTATTAGACACCATCTTTCTAGCACTACGAAGGATTAAAGTCAACGACTACAAGATCTCAACTGTCAATTTCTACATTAGATCCATTATCCCCACTTCGTTGTTTGTTGATATTTTTGTCTTCAACACTAGTTTCAGAAATCCGTTTATTTCTTTCATTAATAATAGGAGATTGAGCTTCTTAGCCCTAGAAATTACTATTACTATTTTTGTGAAGAATACTGTGACCAAATTTTGGTTGTGAAAAAGAAAAATGATTGTGATTTGGAGAAATGAAGACCCTATAATGTGATTCATAGTAATATTTATGCCTTTGCTGCTTGGATTGTTGCTTTTATGATTCGATTACATCCGTGTTAACCATGGTCTTAGTGTTTTTGACAAAATAATATATCTTACAAGTATGTGAATTACCAATTCATTTGAAAGTGTAAATCCAATTACCAATTAGTGTTTAGGCAATTAGGTCAAAAACCCTTAAATATATGAGAGGTAAGAAATATGACTGTGTGTTTAGGAAATTAGTTTTATAGATATTTGTGTGCTCCATTTATATGTGAACACAATGGCTAAATATCTATGTTTTTATTCAGTTACCTTATTTTACGCGGACAATTTCTTTCTTCACAATTCAACTACTCAAGGCACACATTTCTTTAGATGTTATGAGTAATTAATATTCAGATTATTAAAACAAGTAGCTGAATTAATTGAAGGAACGATAAATGTTTAATTTAGAGTTTACCAACTTAATCAGTATAGTTGACGTAGAAAAAATTTGTTTAATTAAAACACTTCCATTCTCAAAAAAAAAAACACATCCCGGCTATATAGAATTGTCTAGTTACTACGTTAGATGATACGTCAAAATTAATAAGATAATCTCAAATGGTCAATCCACAAAAATGAAGTAAAGTAATAATGTTTGGCCGACCTATTCACAACAATGTTTTTTTTTTCTTGGCTTCAAAAAAAAAAAAAAAAAACAATGTTTTTTTTTTAACTTACTCCACCTACATGAAAATGGTCAACTAGAGATGCTACTTTTCTTTTTTTCATTGTTAATTTGTTTTTGAACTGGACAAGCGAAGTGGTTGACATTGAATAGTGGGTAAGGGGTTTTTTTAGGAGGGAGAAGGTGTGGTCTAACGTCAGCCAAGGCGATTCTTTCGTCCCCTTTCAACCCAAACCCTAAATCACTTTCACCAATCTTCATCTTTAGATCTTATTAACTTTCTTAGAAACTAGATCAGTTATAGTATAATCATCACCAAGACTCCAATAACCCTAGTTGTTGGCTTTGTCTAGAGTGAGAAGGAAGACAAGCTCAGATTTGGGGAAAAATTGTTCGAGGCTTTCAATTTTATCATAACCTCTGAAGGATAAGTAAGGGATCAACCAAAATCACTAATTTACAAAGAGAGACGCCCTATAGCCTAAACGGTTTTCCCCTTCTTCCTTCTTTTTTTGATGAAATATATCAAAAACCAAGTCCTTACAAACAAAACAACCACTACTAACTAAAAGCTGAAATAAAAGCTGGTATTACATTCCAAACATATTTATGACTATTTTTCCTGCCCCATTTGGCTAAGGCATCTGCTTTGACGTTAACTTCTCTCGGAGCATATGTGACTTTGATCTCCTTAAACTTATTCTTGAGCGCCATCGCTTTTGAGATGATCTGATTCGATTGCCAGTGTAAACCATTACCTTGTTCGTTGAAGTGATTGACGATGTTTTGGTTGTCGCTTTCTATATGAACATATTGTATCTGTAGCTGTATCGCTCATGATATACCTTGGAGTAATGCTAAGCTCTCACATTCTTCCGCGTTTTGTCCTCTGACTGAGTCTGGCATGGCTATGATGAATTTTGCTTCTTCATCATGAATAATGCGACCTATCCCTGCTGGTTCTGATAACTGCTTGAAAGATGCGTCTACATTGATTTTGAGAAATGGTGTCGATGGAGGTCTCCATTTTTGTTGATTTGGTTTTTCGCTGCTTCTAATAGTTGAAGTTTTATCACTTTTAAGAGGTTTCGTTGACGTATTGTTGATTCCCTGGATCATCTGTATTGGTGATTGCTTGGTAGAGTTAAAACAATTTTCGCATCTAGCTTTTCAGATAAACCAACGGATTTTAGCATATAAAATCGCCGGTTCTTCGTCAAGCTGTTTCCACTGTTCAATCCACAGTTTAACTGTTGTTAGTTGTTCTGTCCTGATCTGAAAATGAAACCATATAACTCTAGCATAGTTGCAGTGTAACAAAACATGGTCTATAATTTTGTCGTTATCATAGTATATGCAATTATAAACATTACCAATATATCTCCCTATTTTGTCCTTTACTGGCAGACTATTTGTACAACATTTATATAGAAATAGTTTTATCTGAGGTATAGTGTTCAGATTCCATAAGAAAAGTCAATCCGTTGTATCATGCATCGGATTATTGGTTCCTGTTCTCAGATAGTTATACATAGATTTAATAGAGAATTTACCTTATTTGGTTAGAGTCCATTTTGGTGCATCCTCTCTGTCGACCTGCAGATTAATGCTGAGAATCGCATTTCTTATCTCATTATCAGAATAATCGTTTATCAACCCGATATTCCACTGATTGTTAATAATTAGTTGGGCAACCCATTCGAGGTTATGAAGGATATATTGCCTCGGTCTGAAGGAATGGTATCCTTCCGAAGGAGTGTCCTTCGACCAAGGTTGCAATGCGTACAATTTGGCGAATAGGATCTTAATGACCTTACTCGAAAGATCATTAGTCCAGTCCAATTAGGGGTCGTAATGCTTAGCTGGAAGCCAACTACGATCGTCGAATCAACGAGTTGATTCGCGACTAACATAGACCGGATCCTACAAGGGTTACACATCAGAGTAATGATTTGAACGGAGAGAATTGACTAGAAGGAGAATGACAAATAAGTGGATTGGATCCATTATTGGTAAGTCCAGATTGATTCGGAGAAGTCCGAAGAAATACAAACATGTCCGGGCCCAAAAGGGAGGCCCGGAAAGGCTTTAGGTAGGCCGGCCATGTGATGGCCGACCTAGGCAATAGGGCTGACCATGTGATGGCCGGTTAGGCCCTAAGTGGGCCGCCAAGGAAGCCCATAAAGGGCTATGTTGGCCGGCCACTTCAAGTGACCCAAAAGAGGGTATTTTGGGTGTTGCCTTATAATTAGGTTTTAGGAATCCTAGTTTGAGTCTAATACCTCTTCTAGGGATTTCTATATATACCTAATTATACAACCTAAAGTGTCTGAGAGCCAGTTTGTGAGCTTTTCTGAGAGCCTGAAAGAGTTTCAGAATATACATCTCGGAGAGAGAGAGAGAAAAAGGAGTTTTCTCAAGTATCTAGTCAAGAAGAAGGAGTTCTTCATCTCAACCTTCAAGAAGGTCCTAGCTGACTGAAAGGAGGGAGTTCAAGTCATTACTCGGTGTCTCAAGTAGAGGAGCTACACTTGGAGCTCTTATCTTCCGAATACTGGTCGGGATTTAGTTCGTGGGAAAGCGATTAAGAGGTAATCATCTTTCCAATCTAGTTCATTGGTATTTTCATGTATAGATCCTGGAAACTAGTGTTAAACATAGAGATGTTTGAGATTCCGCTACCAACACTAGATAATTAGGTGTATGAGATACCCTAGTAAACCCCTACAGTGGCATCACGAGCCGTTTTATGAACTATCTTTGACTAGACGAATTAGATTCAAACTTGAACAATTAGATACTAGTGCTTATGATGTTTGAATGGAGATTCAAGCATAGTTTGATGAGATCAAATTAGGGTTTTGAATGAGATTCTTGACCTAGAAACACTAAAAATATAATTTTGTGAAAAGAGTTTTCATAAACAAGCTTTAGGTTTTAAGAATTTTGATAAAAATCATCAAAACCATGAAGATTGGTTGATGAATTTGTCAAAAACAGTTAGTGGTGCTCAAAAGGCCGGCCCGGCCTAGAATAGAACGGTCCAGGCCGGGTTGCGGGCCGGCCCCAAACAACCCGGGATGGAATAGCCCCGGGCCGGTCCCGGGTTGGCTAAACCTATGGCCCAGCCTGGGACCGTGACTTGACCCAGGCCAGGCCTATCCGGGCCGGGCCGGACCAAACCCGGGTTTAACCAGGCTAATCTTTTTTTTTCTTTTTTTTCCCTATTTTTTAATATAAAACTCAATTAAAACTTATCTAATCCTAAAAGTAAATTAACAAGAAATATTACAAATATAAAACTATTTGTAATAGAACTTACTTAAAAGAAAATATAACTTATCACGTAATATTAAAGTAATGACTATTTACCTAAAAAAATCGAACTTACCTAAAGTAAATTAAATCAAAATGGAACTTACTTCTCTTACTCGAAAAGAAAAGATTTTTTAAAACTTACACAAAAATGGTTTAATGAAACTTACCTATATTCTTTTTATATTCTCTAAGTTAAAAAGGAAAAGATTTTCTAAACTTACGTAAGGATATGAATCCTTAACATAAATATAAATATTTTAATCTAACTCAACAACTTACCTAAATTTATTTTTAGATAAGATTTTATAAAGCTTACCAAAAATTTCTTCTCCAACTTAAGTTTGTTATATTTTCTAAATAGGATATAAATGATTAGGAGGGATATAAATATTCAAAGAAAGAAAAATAGAAAAAGGGAAAAAAAAAACAAGTTGCCGGGCTCAAACCGGGCTTTTACGGGCCGGGCCTAGGCCGTCGGGCCCAAAATAGAGGCCCAGCCCGGGCCCGGCACAGAACCCGGGTTGACCTGGCCCGTTTTCCGTACGGGCTAGGCCGGTCCGGGCCTGTACGGAACGGGCCGGTCCCAGCCCCAACCCGGGCCGACCCGGCCTTTTGAGCACCTCTAAAAACAGTACCTAACAGCAGCTGAAACAAAGAAAAACAGAAAAGAATTGAGTTGGAACGGTAGAGTTTCCAAAAAGTTTGGAAACCTAGCTGGCCGGACCGGACAGGACGCGTCCGGCCCGGACCAGCACGTCTCGAACAGACAGTCCGAGACGGAGAGGGACGCGGACTGGAAATCCTTGTCCGTGAAGGACCGGGAACCCTAATCCGAGCTGGACTAGGAGTCCGAGACTCTCGGGTCTCGGACATCCCAGAGCGTATTGGACGCGTCTGGGATATCCCAGTCCAACACGGACTAGGAGTCCGAGACTCTCGGGTCTCGGACATCCCAGCGCGTGGAAGACGCGTCTGGGATATCCCAGTCTGAGACGGAATAGGAAGTCCGAGACAGGAGCGTCTCGGACATCCCTGACGCGGCTTGGACGCGCTCGAGGGAACCTATTAAGTCTCGGTCTAGGACCGAGACACTGGACAGTGGTCCGGACGCATTCAGAATGCGTCTGGAGCAACCAGACGCATCTAAGATGCGACTGGAAGCTTCCAGACGCGACTGGGATGCGACCGGAGCATCCAGAAGCGTCTAGGACGCGTCTGGACCCGTCCAGAAGGCATCCCAAGTAGGATGGCCTTGCCGTCTATGCACAGAAGCGTCCGGGACGCGACTGTGGAGCACGAGTGCATCTCGGACCGAACATCCGAGATGGCACATGTGCTGTCCCAGCCCAAGACACGTACATGACGCGTCTGGATGTTCCAACACCTCTCGGACTGAGCATCCGAGAGGTGTGAAAGGTGACCCGATGGTCCGGACGCGTCTATGACGCGACCAGGACGCATCCTAGACATCTCACCCGAGATGTCTATGGTCTGTCCTAGGACAGAAGCGTCTAGCTAGGCTAGGACGCGTCTGCCCGAGAGACTGAGCACGACAGGAAGGTGCTGTCTCATGGTCCGGACCTTGACCAGGTTAAGTCAAGGGTTGACCAAAGGCCAGTCAAAGGACTTTGACCAGGGTTGACTTAGGTCTTTTTGAGTGTAACTCAAGGGCTTTTAGGCCTCGACCTGAAAGGGATTTTTTCAGACTTTTTCTCCCGGTTCCGAGCATACTTTTTCCGACATTGACCCGGGTTAGAGAAGAGCCCGAACAGAGTTTTTCCTTATATTGATTGAGGAAACAATTAAGGAAGAAACATAATGTGCTTCTAGTTTAAGTATTGTGAATACGAAACTTTAGAGCCCATTAGACATAGAGATGTCACATATTTCCACAAATAGCTATACGAGACATAGCAAAACCTAGAACCGGATCTAGGATACATACTTTATTTATTATGATTGTCATATTATTGTATGTATGGATGTATGTGATTGCGTAGAATAGTATACCTTTAGATAAGATTATCGTTTCTTGTTCTAAGCGCAAGAAGTTGTGCCCGAATAATACTTAGAGTATAGGGTCTTAGAATCTATTGACGAACTGAATGATGAGATCATGGTTCAAGTGGGAGTAGTCAATAGAGGTTCTTGGATATGAATCCAAACGAACCATAGGCGAACAAGAAATAAACTTAAAAGATGAGATCTTTTAAGGGGTAATACTAAGATTTAACAAATCATTACGCAAACCCACATAAACTTTTACGTAATAAATCATGAATGGTTATGCAAGTGTTCACAGTAACGCAACTTGATAAATTACGTAATAAGTCCGAAAAAGAATTTTGAGTAAAGCCTACCCAGATTAAGACACCTGTTGAGCCCTTGTTCATCGATGGTGGGTCATGCCAAAGCAGGGTGCCATCTTTTACCTCGGGACAATACGGGTAGATCTATGAAGAGGTCTACATGTCTAAATGGTTATTCTCAACGAGTCAGCAAAAGGGTTTTGGATTTCGGGGCTAAAGGACTATTTAATGTTTAAATCGTTAACCAAGAGTCATAGGAGTATGATCAGTAAGGAGTTACTCACCCAGGACGACGAATTAAGGGCAGTGCCAAAGTACGCTTAATTCCAAAGGAATGGGATCTTGGAATTATATTATTCTAAGGGGCAACAAAATAGAATAATATAGGCAAATTGAGAAAAATTGCCAGGATAACAAGTTTAATCACTTTAGCATTTCTTACATGTAGTTTAATTATGACAACAAAAGACTCAACCAGCATACGCTGGCTTCTGGAAAAAGAAAAGTTGAATGGTGACAATTTTATGGTATGGGAACGGAATCTAGGACTTGTCCTAAGATCCGAACATAAGGCAAACGTGTTAGACACACCTATTCCTGTTCTCAATGAAGATTCGACTGAACAAGAGAGGGAGCAAGAAAGAAATATTCGGAAAAGGTCCGAACCCATAACATGCCTCATGTTGGCAACCATGGAACCTAATCTTCAGGATAAGTTCATAGAAATGGATGCCTACATCATGATTTGACAACTTAGGAATTTGTTCCAAAAGAAGTCAAGAATGGAGAGGTATGAGAACTTCAATATTGGATATGCGTCTTGAAAAGGGAAAGCCTGTAGGGCCACATGTTTTCAAAATGATTAGTCTTTTTGAAAAACTAAATCGACTGGGAGTCGACAATGGCCGAGATTTCGCCACTGATATTATTTTGCATTCGCTTCATAATGGATTTAACCAATTTAGAATGCCGTATAATATGAATGGCTGGGACAAATCTCTGGAAGAACTACACGCTATGCTCCAAACAGCCGAAGAGAACATCGCAATAGTTGAACCCAAGAAAGAAGTTCTAATGGTTCATAAAGAAAAGGGATTGAAGAAGGACGGGAAGCAGAAATTCAAAAGGAAGAAAACGGGTAAAGGGAAAGGCAAAGAAGTTGCCATGAACAAAGGTACCCATTCTTATTCCAAGTGTTTCTATTGCGATGACACTGGCCATTGGAAAAGAAACTGTCCAAAATTCCTGGAAGACAGAAAGAACGGAACTGGGAGTTCCGGTCAAGGTAAAAATTATTAAAAGTTATTCAATTAAATACTAATTCCTCAAGGTATGTGATACCTAAAAGACTCTTATCATTATGAATGACAAGAGCAAGGGGGAGCTGAGTATTTATTGAAGAGAAGATGAACCTGTCAAAAGCTAAGAAGGGAAGAGTCAAGAGTTGCTGGAAAAGCTCAAGAAGGATCATAGACTCGACAGGGTCTCCCTGTCTAATGCCTCGACTAACCTCGAAAGCTGGACCGGGGCGACCATTTATAAGAACTGCCATTGTGCTAGAGTGTACATAGGCTTTAATCAGGTTAATCCAGTGGGTAGAGAAACCTATGTGAGACATGATAGTCCCCAGATAGTTCCATTCTATACGGTCAAAGGCTTTAGACATGTCAAGTTTAAGACCGAATTAGCTTTAAGGGCCCCGCGTCTGGTGATGTCAAAAAATGGCTTTTCGTTCCTAGCTCCTGTTCCTCGTTCCTAGCTCCTAATCCTCTTCGTCTGCTCCCAAGGGGGGAAAACCTGCAAAGGGTTCGAAAACCGCTCCGACGCTCAAGCTAGTAAGGGTGCTCTTTGCAGTAAAAGAATGAATATTGATTGATCCTTTTGAGGGGCGAGTTATGGGAACTCTAAGTTTTGGGTGATTTTTTAGGGTAAAGAGATCGTGTCCTTTGAAGGACGATGTGGGGGGGCTTTTATAGGCGATGTTAGGCCAACTTTGATTAGTGGCGGTGGTGAGGCGGTTGCCGTCAGACCAAAGAGAAAGTTTCTTCTCTCGAGTATCTAGGGTTTCTCTTAGAGTCTATCTCGGATCTTTAATAAGTGGAAGTTCCAAAGTTCAAGGATTCTTCGTAAATATCTTGACGATGTGATAGATCCTAGAGGAGAAGTTTCCTCCTTCAGTTACGCTGAGTCCAAGTGGGCTTAAACACTTCGATGCGTGTGGCCGACTGAGATCCTTCTGGAAGATTCGAGATTAAGTCGATAGATCGCCGAGCGCTGCTGCCTATCCAGTTTTTGGCGTAAGACATTGGCCGTATCTGTTTGGACCCCCCTTACTCCTCTGAAGACCCCAGGGCTGATCTGTCTATGTCAAGGGTGTTTGTAGGGCTGGTTTCTTCTGGCCGACCTCTGAGTTAAAGGAATGTTTGGTGGACCCTCAGGGGCCCAACGATTATGCTACCTTAAGCCTGGTTGAGCCAGTAGACTTCAGATCTGATCTTGACTCTTCAGACGTTAGTCAACGTCTGGACATTTTTATGCATCATCATGAGTCCCGCCACTCCTTAGTCGAAAGTAATGAGACTGAGGAGTAGAAGTAACTCGTGTGTTTTAATCATTAAAGATCCTGAAGTTGAGGATTTTACGTGGACCAGAGCTGTTTCGTGAAGCTTGGTTTTTTTCTTCTGATTTTCCAGAGCTGTGCACTCCCGAACTGGCTTGTGCTGAGCTGGTGGGGGCTGCTGGTAGTAAAACTTTCTTCCTCTACATCTGCTTTTTGCCAGAACTGACTTGAGTTTTGTCTGCCTTAGACTGTTGAACGCGCGATTCATCTTTTCGAGACACGTTTCCACTTCTGTCTGAGTAATTAATTTTCTTTTCATGAGTGATTCTGTGACGTCACGTATTTGATCTTCTGACCGCCCATTTTCGGCGCTGATCGTTTGGGTTGCTGTACACGATAACCCTTTCGACATGCGCGGACATGTGGTTTCTTGCTAGTGGTGAGACGTCTCCTTGAAATCTGTTGATATCCCATCTGTCGACCGATCTTGAGTCGCGGGTATTCCTCGGTTATCATTCCCTCGTGTGTTCCCGAGATATGTTTTGGTCTTCGCTTTTGATGAGCCTCGTCCGTTTGGAGGAGTCCTCTAACTGTCCTTTTCCATTATAAATAGTCTGCCTTCGTTCTTCAGTTTCCTGTTATCAAGAGCCAGAGAGAAGAAAGTCCTTTCCTCGCTCTTTTACCTTCTGTTTACGTCAAGAATCCTAGATGAGGCCCTTGTTTGAATTCACGCTCGGCGTTCTCTTTGGTGATGTTTTTCCGATGATGGAGATAGTCAAGGGTAACTTTTCCGACAATGGAGATAGTTACCTGGGATACCAATTGGGGTCCAACCCCAAAAATAGTTGTTTGCGCAGGTGCCAGTCAAGGCATTCCTGTTAGTGGAGGATCTACAAGATAGGGGTGACCTTGATCCTCTTGGCACTTCCTTACCTTCAACACCTTTTAATTTTTAGCAATTTCTTCTGTAATAGACTCGAATGATTGTACTCCTCTTGATGTATCTTGATTGCAATTTCTTCTGTAATAGACCTTTCTTATGAATATTACCATTTCTCTGAACTGTCGTGACATTTCTGTTTCTAAATGTTGAGTTGTTCTCTGATGATGCACAAAATGTCCAGACGTTGACTAACGTCTGGAGAGTCAAGTTGAGACCTTAAGTCTCTTGGATTGACTCGGCTTAAGGCAGGAGGACAGCTAAATATATACCTGATGGTCCACCACATTTTCCCCTAACTGGGAGGTCGGCCGGAAGAAACCAGCTCCGCACAAAACGCCCATAACATGGATAGATCAGCCCTGGGGTCTCAAAAGGAAAAAGGGAGTCTCCACAGGTTCGGCCCATATCTTACGCCCAGAACTGGGGAGATATCAGCGCTACGCGACCTAAAGACTTAATCCCGAACTTTCTAGAAAGATCCCAGTCGGTCGCATATCTTGAAGTGTTTAAGCCCGATTGAACTCCCCGTATCTAAAGGAGGAAACTTCTCCTTTAGAGTCTATCACTCCGACAAGATATATATAAAGTATCCTTGAACTTAGGAACTTTCGCTTATCAAAGATCCGGGATAGACTCAAAGAAAAACCCTAGATACGCTAAAGAGGAAACTTCTCTTACGGTTTGACATACAACCGCCTTGCCACTGCCACTAATTACAGTCGGCCTAACTTCGCCTATAAAAGGCCTCCCACATCGTCCTTCGCAGGACACGATCTCTCGCCCTCCAAAAGGATCGATCAATATTCATTCTTTTACTGCAAAGAGCATCCTGACAGTCTTGAGAGCCGGAGCGGTTTTCAAACACTTTGTAGGTTTTCCCCCCTCGGGAACAGGCGAACAGGAACAAGGAGCGAGGAGCTGGAGCAGAGAAGCAGAGCAGAGAACCAGGGCTGAACAGGGGAATCTATCCTCTCACAACAGAATATACCATCATAACAGAGGCTGTCATACCTCAACTCCCTTTTAATGTTGATTTAACGAGAGGCCAATTTTCGACTTCAGCATTTGGCGCTAAAATGAGGGCATCTCTCCAGCAAATCATCAGATTCGGTAACCTGATCCTCATTCAATACCTTTTTTAGAACTAACCACTTCATATGATTTATCAGGAAAGAACGATGTCAGAACAGGCCCCCAGAGCCAAAGCAGTGGCGGAAAAAAGAATCAAGGAGGAAGAAGAAAGAACAGCGGACCTGACGGTGCCCGTGAAGATCGGGAAAAAGGCCAACGAGGTAACGTATGTTGGGAACACCCTGAACGAAAGCGATAGGGCGGAACTGGCCACCTTTCTAAGGGCACATCGCCACATCTAAACATCAGAGAAGGTAGCAAGCCCGTGAAGCAAAAGAAAAGGAACTTTTCAGCAGACAAGCAGGTCGAGATAGCCAAGCAAGTCGAGAAACTCCTGGCATCAGGGGTGATAAGGGAGGCTAGATACCCGGAATGGTTGGCCAACATGATGCTGGTAAAAAAGAAGAATGATGCATGGAGAATGTGTATAGACTTCACCGACTTAAACAAAACCTGCCCAAAGTACAGCTTCCCGCTGTCATCCATAGATCAGCCGGTAGACTCCACGGCTGGCCACGAACTGTTAAGCTTCATGGACGCCTTTGCAGGATACCATCAGATCGCCATGCACTGGGCAGATCAGGAGAACATCGCGTTCCTAACAGATCGAGGACTATACTGCTATCAACAGATGCCCTTCGGTCTCAAAAACGCTGGAGCCACATACCAGCGTTTAGTCAACGAAATAGTTGGAGATCAGCTCGGGAAGACGGTCGCATGCAACGTAGACGATATGATCGTGACAAGCAGAGCTCGCAAAGACCTAATACCCAACCTCAAGGTCGCCTTTGATAGACTCCAGACCTACAACATGAAACTAAACCCCGAAAAATGCGCGTTTAGAGTGACGTCGGGAAAGTTCCTAGGGTTCATGGTAAGCCACAGAGAAATACAAGCCAATCCCGCCAAGATCACGACCCTAAAGGACATGCCCAGCCCGCAGAGCCGGAAGGACGTTCAGCGACTAACGGGAAGGTTGGCATCACTCTCCAGATTTTTCAGCAAGATGGGGGATAGGGCCCTGCCTTTCTTTAAAACTCTCCAAAAAATACACGACTTCATTTGGACGGATGAGGCGGAGAATGCGTTTCAAGAGCTAAAGACACATCTTATGAAGTTACCGTTGTTGGTCAGCCCAAGCCCGGGAGACGAGCTCATTGTTTATCTTGCAACCTCCGGAGAGGCGGTCTCAGCGGTAGTGATCAAAACGATAGAAGGAGTGATGCACCCTGTGTACTTCGTGAGCAAAGTGCTAAATGGGGGATAGCTGAATTACCCAACCATAGAAAAGTATTGCAGAAATGTATTGTAGAAAATAGACCTCTTAGGGCGATTAATAAAATGGGCAGTAGAGCTGAGTGAATTTGACATCAGGTACGAATCCCGAACCACGATAAAAGGCCAAGCATTGGCAGAGTTTGTAACGGAATGTTCCATCGCGGCAACCAGTATTGGACCAGAACAGATCTGGACTCTTTTCGTAGACGGAGCTTCGAGTGAGGCCGAGAAAGGACCAGGAGCAGGAGCAGTGTTGATCAGCCCTGAGGAGTAAAAGACCTTTCAGACTACTTTATTTAGGTTCGCGGTAACGAATAACGAAGCCGAGTACGAAGCTCTACTGGCAGGGCTCAAGCTGAAGGATATATCTGTTAAGTCTGAAGGAGATGTCCTTCCGAAGGAGTGTCCTTCCGAAGGAGTGTCCTTCCGAAGGAGTGTCCTTCGACCAAACGACAATGCGATCAATTTGTCGGTGAGGATAACGATGAATAAGTTATAAAGATCATCCAGTCCGGTCCAATTAGGGGTCGTAGTGCTTTGCTAGAAGCCAACTACGATCGTCGGATTACTTAGGTACTTCGCGGCTAACATAGACCGGATCCTACAACGGGTTACACATAAGAGTGGTAACTTGATCGGAGAGATTTGACTAGATGGGACTAGGCTAAAGATGGATTGGATCCAACTAAATAGGCCAAAAGGGTTCGAATAGAGATTTGGAACAAGATAGAAACAATGGGGCATAAAAGGGGGTGCCCCTAAGCAAGGCTACTATGGCCGGCCATGTGATGGCTGTAAGGCATAGTGGGCCGGCCACATAAAGCCCATAATGGGCTGATATGGGCGGTCACACTAGGGGATGCCCTAATTAGGGAATCCCAGAGGACTAAAACTCCTCTATGCTTATCTTTTCTGAAGGAGACTTTTTTGGATTCCTTATTTGAGTATGACTCTACTAAGGTAATGCTTATAAATAGTCTCATTAGTAGTTCATAGAAGGTGTGGAATTTTCTCAAGAATACACATCTCTCTCTCACAATATACAACTAATGGACAGAGGAGATTGTAGAGAAAAAATTCTCATTTTATCAATCTAGTCAAGGAGAAAGGTTTTTCTCAACCTTCTATTAAGTCCTAGCAGACATTAAAGAAGGGAGATCAAGTTAACCAACGCGACTATTGAAGCTCTCGATCTTCACAAGCGAATTGGAATGGTTCGAGGGAAAAACGCGAAAAGGTATTTATCTTTCTTCTAGTTCATTGTTTTGTTCATGTATAATCGATCCTGGTAATCTAGTGTTAACATATAGATGTTGAGATTCCGCTTAGAACACTAGATTTAATGTATTAGATACGCATGAAACTCTACAGTGGCATCACGAGTCGGTTACATGAAACTAACTTTGACTAGTCGAATTAGAACTTGATTGCTTAGATAATTTCATGTTTGACATGGAATTGATTAGTTTAGAACTAATCGGATAGAAAGAAATCAAATTTTGAAAAACGTTTTCGAAAGGACGATTGAAAAAGGTTGATTTTTTGAAAAAGGATTTTCAAAAAGTGCTGTTTTTTTTATAGATTTCCATAAAAAAAAACAGCAGCTATAGCAGCTTGGAACAGGTAGAAAACAGTAGAAACAACAAGTTTTTAGGAGGATGAAGGGGTCTGTCCCAGGCCGGACTGACCTGGACGCGTCCGACCAGTCGCGTGCGCTGGCACGTCTCCCAGTCCGTCTCGAACTGGGAGTCCAAGAATATCTCGGACGCGCCCCAGTCCGACTCGGACTGGGAAGTCCGAGATTATCTCGGAAGGTCGCGTCATCAGATGCAACCATTAGAACTCCTAGCGCGTCTGGGACTGGGATCCGAGACGCGACTGTCACGGCTCCCGTCTGGGGTAACTTGGCTGTCTCGGACTCTCAGTCCGAGACGACCAAGGACGCGTCCTAGGGACGCGTCCGATAGCTCTCATGCATTACGGATGCGATCCGAGATGCAGCTGCTTGGGGGCGCGTCTGGCCTAGGGCCAGGACGCGTCCACCCGAGGGACACGACACAGCTCGGAACGTGCCGAGCCGGGTCTGGCCAGAGCCCGGACCTTGACTTTGACCTATCTTGGTTCCACCCTTGACTGGTCAAAGGTCCCCTGACCAAGTCTGATCTGGCTTTTCAGAGTTTGACTCGGACACCTTTTGGGCCTTGATCCGAGTGGGAGTTTTAGTCTGTTCTTCTTTCGACCTGAACCTTAATTTTTCCGAAATTGACCCGGAGTATGCGATAATCCAAACAGAGTTTTTCCTTAAAACGGTTTTAAAAATCATTAAGGAAGAAACGTGACATAAATTAGTCCGTATTTATAAAAAATAGGCTGAGAATCCATAATAGACATAGGAATGTCACAATTTCCCATGAATAGCAAACCTAGAAACGAATCTAGGATACATGCTTTTTCTATGATTGTCGTATTTATGAATGTATGTACATGTATGTGATTGCATACGGCAATGTACCTTTAGATAGGTAAACGTTTCTTGATATTAAGCACAAGCGTAATGTGCCCGAATAATACTTAGAGTATAGGGTCTAGAGAAACCATTGACGAATCGAATGATGAGATCATGATTCGAGTGGGAGTACTCAATGGTGGTTCACGGATATGAATCCAAACAAACCTTAGGCGAACAAGAAAAACATTACGCAAACTCACATAAATCTTTACGTAATAAATCACAATTAGTTATGCTAGAGTTCACAGTAACGTAACTTGATAAATTACGTAAAAGTCCCCAAAAAGAATTTTGAGTAATGCCTACCCAGACTAAGACACTTGTTGATCCCTTGTTCATCGATGGTGGGTCGGCCTTTGTAGAGTGCCATCTTTTACCTCGGGACGATACGGGTAGATCTATAGCAGAGGTCTACATGTCTAAATGGTTATTCTTAACGAGTCAGCAAAAGGGTTTTGGATTTCGAGGCAAAAGGATGAATATAACACAAAGTGTTATTCATCAATCAAGAGTCATAAGAGTATGATCAGCAAAGAGTTTGCTAACCCAGGATGACGGAGTTAAGGGCAGTGCCCTAGTACGCTTAGCCCCGTAGCAATGGGATCTTGGAATCATATTTTTCAAAGGGGGACGCTTTTTATTGAAAAATATGGCAAAACAGTTGCTTTTGCACAACAATTGAATGTAGTACTAAGCAAATTTGCTTTTTCTGTTAATGTAGAGTAGAAATGGCACACGCGATTAGTTTAGATTTAGATAAATTTCTAGATTGGGAGAACGATCAAAGAAGAGTTCTCGATACTTCGAAGAAAGAAAACGTAATAGAGAAACCAGGAAAAGGAGAGGAAATTAACGCCTATGTTATAGAGGTAAATTTGGCAGACACAGTTGATACCCCTACATGGGTATTTGATACCGGATGTGGAGCTCACATAATCTCGGATTTGAAAGGGCTAGAGAGAATCAGAAGTCCGTCAAAGAGCGAAATGGTTCTACGAGTCGCAAACAAAGCAAGAGTTGCTGCTGCGACTGTAGGAACCTATAAGCTCAGTCTAGATACTGGTTTGATATTAGTGCTGCATAAATGCTATTATGTACCTATTATCTTAAGAAACATTATCTCTGCGTCTGTTCTGGACAAAGAAGGATATCATACTGTTTTTAAAAACAGGCAATGTTCTCTATACAAAGATGATGTGTTCTATACCAGTGTTAGACTTTGAAATGGTTTTTATGTTTTGAACATAAAAAACGAAATCCTGAATATAGACACTAAACGGCTTCGCACTCATGATTCGAACCAAGGCTATCTCTGGCATTGTCGCTTAGACCACATAAACATGAAACGCATGCAGAAGCTTCATACAGATGGACTTCTGGGTTCGTGTGATTTAGAATCATACGATACATGTGAACCATGCTTAGTGGGTAAGATGACACGATCACCCTTCAAAGGAAAAGGGGACCGAGTTAGTGAACCATTAGGACTCATACATACAGATGTATGTGGACCTATGAGTACACCTGCAAGAGGTAACTATGACTACTTCATCACATTTACTGACGATTTCACTAGTTATGGATACATATATTTTATGAGGAATAAGTCAGAATCGTTTGAAATGTTCAAACAATTTCAGAATGAAGTAAAGAATCAACTTGACAAGAAAATAAAAGCCATTCGATCGGATCGAGGTGGTGAGTATCTGAGTCAAGAATTTGAGGATCATCTTAGGAGTTGCGGCATCGTGTCCCAACTCACTCCACCAGGAACAACTCAGATGAACGGTGTGTCGGAAAGGAGGAATCGGACCTTGATGGATATGGTTCGATCAATGATGAACTTAGCCGATCTTCCTACCACTTTCTGGGGATATGCTCTTGAAACGGCTGCTTTCACCCTTAACCGTGCTCCGTCAAAAGTTGTGGAAAATACGCCATATGAGTTATGGTTTGGAAAAGTTCCAAAGTTGTCTTTTCTCAAAGTCTGGGGTTGCGACGTTTATGTAAAAATGTCTACAAGGAAATAAACTAGCACAAATCAGACAAATGTTTCTTTGTGGGTTACCCAAAAGAGACTAGGGGTTATTTCTTCTATAACGCATCAAAATACAAAGTGTTTGTTTCTCGTGATGGTGTCTTCCTAGAAAAGGAGTTCCTTTCCAGGAAGACAAGTGGGAGATATATAGAAATCGAAGAAATTCGATCCGAGCAACAAGCTGACACCAATGCACCGATGTCAGAAGTCGCAGTTCCTATCTACTAAGCTGATACAAAGGAACAGTGAGGAAGAGATAGTAGATCTCAGAGATCCTCCCGCGCAAGAGAATCCTCAACAAATTGAGAATGTCTCACCAGTTGTTCAACCCCGACGTAAGTCAGCAAGGTTAATCGAGTTATCTCAACGGTTAGACACACTGTTGGTAGAAGATAACGAACTTAGCACTTACAAAGAAGCTATGAAGATCCCAGACTCCAAAAAATGGCTTGGAGCCATGCAATCCGAAATGGAATCCATGTACAAGAATCAAGTTTCGAACTTGGTAGATTTGCCCGAAGGAGTAACACCCATCGGATGCAAATGGACTTTCAAGATGAAAACTGACATGGATGGAAACGTGAGCGTTTTCAAAGAAAGACTCGTGGCAAAAGGTTACAAACAAGTCCATAGAATAGACTACGACGAAACCTTTTCCCCTGTCGCAATGCTTAAATTCATTAGGATTATTCTAGCAATAGCCGCTCATTATGATTATGAGATTTGGCAAATGGATGTCAAAGCTACCTTCCTGAATGGGAATCTGGAAGAGGATGTGTACATGACACAACCTGAAGGTTTTGTAGATTCCAATAATGCTAGAAAGATTTGCAAGCTTCAAATTGGATTGAAGCAAGCAAGCAGGAGCTGGAATCTTCGTGTCGACGAGAAAATCAAAGAGTTTGGCTTTCTGAAGAACGAAGAAGAATCTTGTGTATACAAGAAGGTTAGTGGGAGCAACCTAGTTTTCTTGGTCTTATATGTAGATGACATACTAATCATTGGAAACAACATTCTGATGCTTAATTCTGTAAAAGAATGGCTTAGGAAGTGTTTTTCAATGAAAGACCTAGGAGATGGAGAATACATATTAGGCATCAAGATCTATAGAGATAGATCAAAGAAGATGATTGGACTCATCCAAGAAACTTATGTAGATCAGATTCTTAAGAGATTCAAAATGGAAACCACTAAGAGAGGATTCATGCCCATGGCTCATGGCACAGTGCTAAGCAAGACCCAAAGTCCTAGTGACCCACGTGAGCTAGCAATCATGCAAAAGGCACCTTATGCTTCGGCAATAGGATCCATCATGTATGCCATGACCTGCACTCGCCCAGACGTCTCATATGCTTTGAGCATGTGTAGTCGTTACCAAGAATATCCTTAAGTACTTACGAAGGACAAAGGATTATTTCCTGGTATATGGCGGGAAAGAAGAACTAATCGTGGAAGGTTATGTGGACGCGAGCTTCCAAACGGATAGAGATGATTACCGATCACAGTCAGGACATGTTTTCTGTCTGAATGGAGGGGCAGTATGCTGGAAAAGCTCAAAGCAGACTACTGTAGCGGATTCTACCACAGAAGCAGAATACTTGGCCGCTTCAGAAGCAGTGAAGGAAGGAGTTTGGATGAAGAAGTTTATCTCCGAGCTTGGTGTCGTTCCCAGCATCGAAAAAGGGATTACTTTATATTATGACAACAATGGAGCAATCGCCCAAGCTAAGGAACCAAGAGCACACCACAAACCCAAACATATCCAAAGGAAATACCACTTGATAAGGGAGATCATTGAGCGAAAGGAAGTGGTGATTTGCAAAGTCCATACGGATGACAACATTGCCTATCCGTTAACTAAACCACTACCTCAGCCCAAACATGAGAGTCATACAAAGGGGATGGGGATAAAGCACATCGCAGAATGGCTTTAAGTTTGTAATCAGATTAATAAAAGGAGTTTTATGTAATTTGATTAGCTATGTTCAATAAAAGAAATAAACTTAATTATTTCGTCATTAAATATTGGTTTAGTATTTAATTGACAGTCCAAAATAATGAAACTTTTACCAAGTAGGTTTATCAGATGCATGATCTGGTAAATGAAACCCTACTAAGTGAACTTGGAAAATATTCATTATCAAAACCCTAGTCCAGGTCATTGCATGGACAACAATGACTCAAGACGACTAGCATTTGAGATTGACTGATGGCGCTATTTCATGGGCCATAGGAATATAGTATTTAAGTCAATTACATGGGTGTATGATTGGGGAATATACACTGGGAAACCCAAAAATGAGAATTCTTTAATGAAGACTGAAACACGTCATGAATTCTCATAAGACAAGATTGGAGAGATTTCTTAAAACATAAGTACTACACTCATCTTCTATAAGGAATGTCGAACTTTGGCACCGTTAAACGCCGCGCCGTAAAAGGAGGTTATAAAGGCGGATTGCTGGGGGAGACATAATAGATATGAAGTTAAGTGGGAGTACAAGAATGGATTATGTCCTCCTAACTAGGTTAGGAATAGTATCTCCTGGACAATTGAGGAGAAGCAACTGAAAATGTACGACCGTACTATAATGGATTAAAAGATTAATCATTAGCTTGGCAGTTGTTCTCCAGATCAAGAAAGTCTGAAAGGATATGACGTATCAGATGAGATACGAAGTGACATGGGAATCGAGCATTGCACTTGTTCTAAGGACAAGTGGGAGACTGAAGGATATATCTGTTCGGTCTGAAAGAGATGTCCTTCCGAAGGACTGTCCTTCGACCAAAATGACAATGCGATCAATTTGTCGGTAGGATAACGATGAATAAGTTACGAAGATCATCCAGTCCGGTCCAATTAGGGGTCGTAGTGCTTTGCTAGAAGCCAACTACGATCGTCGGATTACTTAGGTAATTCGTGGCTAACATAGACCGGATCCTACAACGGGTTACACATAAGAGTTATAACTTGATCGGAGAGATTTGACTAGATAGGACTAGGCTAAAGATGGATTGGGTCCAACTAAATAGGCCAAAAGGGTTCGAATAGAGATTCAGAACAAGATAGAAACAATGGGGCATAAAAGGGGGTGCCCCTAAGCAAGGCTACTATGGCCGGCCATGTGATGGCTTAAAGCCGTAGTGGGCCGGCCACATAAAGCCTATAATGGGCTTATATGGCCGGCCACACTAGGGGATACCCTAATTAGGGTAAAACCCTAATTAGGGAATCCCAGAGGACTAAAACTCCTCTATGCTTATCTTTTCTGGAGACTTTTTGGATTCCTTATTTGAGTATGACTCTACTAAGGTAATGCCTGTAAATAGTCTCATTAGTAGTTCAGAGAAGGTGTGGAATTTTCTCAAGAATACACATCTATCTCTCACAATATACAACTAGTGGAGAGAGGAGATTGCAGAGAAAAAGCTCTCATTTTATCAATCTAGTCAAGGAGAAAGGTTCTTCTCAACCTTCTATTAAGTCCTAGTAGATATTAAAGAAGGGAGATCAAGTTAACGAACTCGGTGTCTCAAGTAGAGGAGCGACGATTGAAGCTCTCGATCTTCACAGGCGAATTGGAATGGTTCGAGGGAAAAACGCGAAAAGGTATTTATCTCTCTTCTAGTTAATTGTTTAGTTCATGTATAATCGATCTTGATAATCTAGTGTTAACATATAGATGTGGAGAATCCGCTTGGAACACTAGATTTAATGTATTAGATACGCATGAAACTCTACACAAGGTAGCTCTAAAAGCCAGGGCAGTCGGCATTCTAGTGTACAGCGATTCCCAGCTGGTAGTCAACCACGTCAACGGCGACTATGAAGCAAAAGGAACCAACATGTAAGTATTTAAAAAAGGTAAAAGAGCAGATCAGGCACTTCAAGAAGTTTACTATCACCAGGATACCCCTGAGAAGAGAATACCTTGGCCGACGCGTTATCAAAAATGATCAACGGTCAAACCACGATCCCCGGGGTAATATTTCACACACTAGAGGAGAGAAGCATTGACGGAGCAGGGGAAGTTATGGCGATCAGAATAACCCAAGGGGATACATGGATGAAGCCTTACGTCGAATATTACTGACTCAGAAACTACCTGAAAATGCCAGTGAAGCCAGAATAATACGCAGGTACGCCGCAAGGTATACCCTGCAAGGAGGACTGTTATACTGAAAATCCTTGATTCATCCTCTGCGGCGCTGTTTAGCAAAAGACGAACAGGAATACGTCATGAAGGAGATGCACGGAGGAGCAGCAGGAAATCTCGCAAGCCCAAGAACTTTGAACAGACAGCTTACGCTGGTCGGGTATTGATGAGACATGAAATGTCTCATCTAATCTCTTAACTTGGGTTAGTTAGTCCAATTCAAGCCGTTACTCTGATGAATTATTTGTTTCTTTTTCTCAGGTGTCTTCGAAGGAATTGAGAATGAAAAATGGTTAAAAAACGGGAGGACATGCAAAATGGCATTTTGGTCATTTGGGGATTCTAATAATTTGACCAATATTGATGATCGGGTGAAAAGGAGAGTCCAGGACGAGCCTGGGGGTGAAAACAAGAGTTAAATCGGAGACCCGGTGAGTAAAATAGACCAGGTCAAAGATTGGTCAAAGTCAATATATCTAAGCCAAAGATGGACACGTGTACAGAGCAGATCACGTGCGGGTTCTCTTCTGTCACAAGTTCAGTGTGTTTCGGGATTTTTATGGTCTTTATTCCGCGTGACCTTACGCAGTATACTACCGTAAAACCGAATGCATCTAACGACTGAAATAACTCCCGAGCACATGACTCCCATCCGAGATCGCGCTGCAACATTCTTCATTTTTTTGCGATGCATTGAGTCATTATCATTGAAGCCAGTACACGGACAACTCATCTGATTGGGCGCCAGATTTGGGGAATCCCTTTCTTTCTCTTTCTCGTTTATCTCTAATTATAGAGGGAGATAGAATGGAAGTTTTTAAACTTTTACAGAGAAGGAAAAAAGGGATTGATTGGAGATTCTCTACTGAGATTGAAGATTGAAGGAAGCAAAAGGATATTCGATTGATTATTAACAGAGAATAGAAAAAAGAGTTGTGATTAGAGAGGGACTCGGTTGTTGTTTTTAGAGAGAGAAAGAGATTTGGAGATGAATCTTTGGTAAGAAAATCTGAGACAGAGAGGGATTCGATGGGGGACTGCTACTTGATTCTTTTGGTTTTGATCTTCTTGCACATATAAGAAACAGAGATGGAAAGAACAGTGAGATAAACAGGGGGAGAAATCGAAGAAGATTATGAAGATAACAGTAGAGAGAGAGAGTTGGATAATTGCTGGATATAGAAATTGAAGAAGGATTCGATTGAGAAAAGTTTAGAGGGAGAGAGGACGGTCACTATTTTTCCTCTTCTTTTCTATATATGGAGGAGAGATACAGAACTTAAAGGGGATCTTTTCTTAAGCCAAAAACAGGGGACAAAGCTCCATTGCAGAAAGCTCTGTTTCTTCTTCTCTAAGCATTCAATGATATAATCTTTAGAAGAGAACGAAACAGAGTGTATTTGGGAGATAGAGAGAGGGATTTTGCTTTGTGTTTTTTCTGTAATCAATCTTTTCTCTGTTATTTTGTGAGATATCTAAATTAAAGAGAGGAGAGAGTTCAGATTATCAATTTGTCATCTAATTCGTCATCATTTTGACTGAGCTGAACAAGAGATAATACTATTCTTCTCTTTCCTTTGAGTTCAACATTATTTTCTCTCCATATTTTCTTTCTTTTCTTTGTGAGAGGGTGAAGAGAGTAAACAGAGAGAAAGGAGGTGATTGTTGTAGAGAGTGAAAAACAGGAATAGGCTAGAAGAAGAGAAAAATAAACCAGAGAAGAAACAACATCAATTGTCAACCAATCTTCATCAAATCAATTCACATTTGGTGATAAATCTCTCATTTCTCTTGTTCTCTATATTGTGTAATGAAGATATTTGTGACATTTTTGATAATCATGTGGAGCTAGAATTACTATCTAGGGTTAGATGAAACCTTTCATGTTTAGTATATCTCACTTTTTCATCATAATATCGTCGTTTAAACTTTTACCATAATCTTAGTGATTTTCTTTCATTGTCTATGCTTCTAGGCTCGATCCACCATCATTAGATTAGGTTCTTTTATGGTCGATGCTTGATAAGTTGATAGACAATAGTTAGTATCCATGATGTGGTAAATAAATTCAAGCTTGTCGAAGATATAGTTTCATTAGTTATGACTCCGATTTGATCTATCATTATTAGGTTAGATTCTTTTATGGTTGATACTTATCAGTTGTAGCTTAATTGTTGACTTATCATCGTTTGAGAAATCCAGTTATGTAATGTCATTGATGATTAGGTTGGCATTTGACCACGATTAGGCGGATTCGAAACCCTAAGACTTCTCCCCATTGATTCTTTTATTTTATTCGTTTTCATCTTTTATCACGAAAACCTATTTTGAAAAGAAAACCGTGATAGTTCTAGGTTAGAATAGGTTTCACTTAGTCCCTACGGATCGACCCGGTTTTACCGGAATTATTACTTGACGCCCGTATACTTGCGGGTGGAGACCTATTTAGGGTAACCTTTTAGGCCCATCAGGTATTATTGGCCAGGGATGTTAGAAGATTGCATAAATCATACCAGGCATTGCACGCCATGCCAGGTGTACGCTAACGATTACCGCTTGCACCCCACAGAGCTGACGCCTATCGTGAGCCCTTGCCCCTTCGCGCAATGGGGAATCGACCTGGTGGGACCATTCCTTGCTGGCACAGGAGGAAAGAAGATGTTGTTAGTCATGGTAGATTACTTCACCAAATGGGCGAAGGTAGTGGCACTAACCAGGACTCGCACACAAGAGATTGTGTGTATATTGTGGACGAACATAATAACCAGGTTTGGAATCCCAAGGATCCTGGTCCTGGATAACGGATCTCAATTCAACAACGATGCCATGAAGGATTTCCTTACAGAGTATGGGATCAAGCCGGCTTACGTTAGCCCCGCGCACCCCGCCGGAAACGGATAAGTTGAGATAACCAACAAAACTCTGGTTAAATACATTAAGACCAAATGCCATGAAAACAAAAACTTGGTAGACGAACTCCCCGACGTACTGTGGACGTACCGCATCACACCACGGAGAGCCACGGGGGAAACACCCTTTCGAATGGTGTACGACATGGTCGCCGTGCTACCCGTAGAAATAGGTGAGCCAAGTCTAAGGGTAAAACACTTTGATCCCGAAACCAATGAACAACTAGTGTTAGAACACCTAGACCTGGTCGACGAAGTCCGAGACCGAGCAGAGCTGCGAAACCTTGCCTTCAAGGACACTATGACCAAACAGCATAGGTCTCACATGAAGATAAAAAAGTTTGACATCGGAGATATGGTGTGGAGAAACTCTAAGTTCACCCAAAAACCATCAGCTGCCAAACTCTTTCCCACGTGGGAAGGGCCTTATAAGATAGTGGAAGTCGTGAGACCCGACACTTATAGGTTAGAGAATGCATCAGGGCACATCCTCACGCACCCCTGGAACGCGGAACACCTCAAATTCGCCTTCCAAAAAAAAAGACACCGATGTACCCTGAACACAGTAAGATGGGCCAGACTTAAGGAGGTGAAATATAGATTTACTTTTATGGTGCTATGCTAAACAGGGAAGCTATAGAAGATTTAATTAAGCCTTATCAGACTTAGATGCTCTTGCTAGCAGAACACCTTCAGCCTCAAAGCCCTAAGGAGGAGTCCTAGCTAAACTCAACTCGCTCTGACAGAGAAGGTAGCCCTGATAGCGAAAGCTACGACCAGGAGACCCGAAAGGTAGCTTTGGTAGCAAAATCAGCAACCAAAGGCCCTAATTTAAAAATAGACCTGCTAGCGAAAGCCACGACCAGGGACAGGACAACCTCGGTAGCCATGGGAACTACCGAGGGCCCTAAGGAGCAGTCCTAGTTAAATGTGAAACTTTACTCGAGTAAAACTGACCCTTCGCCAAGGTCTCAAGGAGAAATCCTAGTTAAACTGATTGGCTCAAGCCGGAAAATGAGGTAGCTCCGGTAGCCACGGCTGCGACCCGAGGCCTCGAGGAGAAGTCCTAGTTAAACTTAAAAACTTTACTCGAGTAAAACGTGGTCCCCACTGAGGATCCCAAGGAGAAGTCCTAGTTAAACTACCGCCCTAGCGAAGGTGACCGGGGGAATAAGAAGAAGTCCTTGCGAAGCTTGTCAGGCGAAAGCAGACAAAACAGCTCTGGTAGCCCAAGCTACGACCAGAGGAACGGGAGGAGTTTCGGCAAAAACTAGTTGTGCTCAAGCCAAGGAAATCAGCCCTGGTAACGAAAGCAACGATAAGGGGTCTAAGGAGAAGTCCTAGCTAAAGTAGTTGTGCTCAACCCAACGAAACCAGCCCTGGTAGCGAAAGCAACGACCAGGGGTCCAAGGAGAAGTCCTAGTTAAACTAGTTGTGCTCAAGCCAACGAAAGCAGCCCTGGTAGCGAAAGCAACGACCAGGGCTCTAAGAAGAAGTCCTAGCTAAACTAGTTGTGCTCAAGCCAACAAAACAGCCCTGGTAGATGATGATGCATAAAATGTCCAGACGTTGACTAACGTCTGAAGAGTCAGAGATCAGACCAGAAGTTTCTCGAAACAGCTCGGCTTAAGACATCAGGACAGCTAAAACCCCTGATGGTCCACCACACATTCCCCTAACTGGGAGGTCGGCCAGAACAAACCAGCTTTGCACAAAACGCCCTCGGCATGGACAGATCAGCCCTGGGATCTCTAAAGGAATAAGGAGGGTCTCCACAGGTTTGACCCATATCTTACGCCCAGAACTGGGGAGATATCAGCGTTGCGCGACCTAATGACTTAATCTCGGACTTTCCAGAAAATCAGTCGGCTACACATCTTGAAGTGTTTAAGCCCGATTTGGACTCCAGTATCTAAAGCAGGAAACTTCTCCTTTAGAGTCTATCGCTCCGGAAAGATATCAACGAAGTATCCTTGAACTTAGGAACTTTCACTTATCAAAGATCCGGGATAGACTCGAAGAGAAACCCTAGATACGCAAAAGAGGTAACTTTTATTACGGTTTGACGGCCACCGCCTCACCACCGCCACTAATCACAGTCGGCCTAACTTTGCCTATGAAAGGCCCCCCACATCGTCCTTCACAGGACACTGTCTCTTCAGAACGGACACACTCTCTCCCCCAAAAATACAATCTCTTCATACCAGAAAGATCACCCCCAAAAACAGAGTTATCACAGCTCGCCCCCAAAAGGATCGATCAACATTCATTCTTTTACTGCAAAGAGCACCCCGACTGTCTTGAGCGTCGGAGGGGTTTCCGAACCCTTTGCACGTTTTCCCCCCTTGGGAACAGACGAACAGGAGCTAGGAGCAAGGAGCGAGGAGTTGGAACAGAGGAGTAGAGCAGAGAAGCAGAACTCAACTTGGGAATCTCTCCTCTCATAACATAATATACTATCATAACGTAAGTTGTCATGCGTCAACTCCCTTTTTCATGCTGATTTAATCGAGAGCCAATTTTCGACATCAGCATTTAACGCTAGAAGGAGGGGATCTCTCCAGCAAACCATCGCATTCGGTAACCCGAATCCTACTCAATACTTTTTTCAGAACTAACTACTTCCCTGAGCTCTTCAGGCAAACATGTCCATAGACGAGCACACTCCACGTGGGACACCCCACAGGCTTTGGAGCGCAGATGAGCTCGCGGTTGAACTTGAACATCTCAAAACTGATTACCTCCGAAGGGACGAGGAGGCAAAATGATTGGAGGAAAGCCTCCGCAAAGCTGAGACAACCAGGAGAACTGCAGCATCTAATGAAAGGAAAGAAGTGCTCAGGACGTTCGCGAGGAGGCTCTTCTCGCCTGGCGACACCTACGTACCTGAGACCCTAACCCTGCAACCAGGCGACCAAATGCATTTGGAAAGTATCTTAAGGGTACAAGGCGAGCAAAACCCAGACGAACCTTATATCCCCAAGAATGCTGGGATAAGCGAGGGGTGCGTGGACGACCCCACCCTCTGTGAGTTGCTCATACACCAGGTAGCGGAACTAACAAGAGAAAAAGAGAAGGAAAAACTCTGGGGAAGGACGGTAATTCGGCAGCCACCTCTCTGCCGGGAAATACTGGAGTCCTAAAAACCGACAAACTTCAAATGTCCCACGCTGGAACACTATCACGGCGTAGAGGATCCAGGAGTATTCGTCAACAACTATGTTCTGAGGATGAACTTGTGTACGACCAACCGAAATATATGGTGTATGGTATTCGCCACCATCTTAAAAGGGCCAGCTCAGGCATGGTACAAAGCGCTAGCCCCGGGGTCAATAAAGTCCTTTGACCAGCTCACCCAAGCTTTCTGCGAAGCTTTCCGAGGAAGCACTAGTATCAAAAGAGGAACCGACAAGCTGTTCAATGTGGTACAAGGAAAGAACGAAACTCTAGCAAGCTACTGGCAGAGATTTCACAACCTTATGGTATAGGTTCCCGACCTGGAATCAAACGTCGCTTTTGTCGCCTTGCAGGGAGGCCTCAGACAGAACAACGTGATCAAAGATATCTCGGGGAGAAAGCCAGGCAGCCTCGCAGAACTGATAGAAAGGTTGCAACAGTTTATCAGGACGGAAGAAAACTATCTGCGAATGAAGGACGTGGCCAACATTCCGTATGAAAGTGAACGCCCCCGAAAAAGAGAACGGGAGGAAGTCAGGCCACCCAGGGATCGAGAGCGAGGCAGGAGACCCGGGGCTGACTTCACGACCTACACCCCCCTAATGAAAGGAAGGGAGGAAATCTTGCAGGTATTAATAGCAAAAGGAAAGGCTGAACTGCCCAAACCTAATGACAACCGAGAAGAGTTCGGATCCAAAGATAAGTACATCCATAAAGAACAACGACCCTACAAATACCGAAACAAGAGGCCAATAAACAGGGCAGGAATCGGATCGGGATCTGAAACCAACGAGCAGGGCCTTACTTTTAGAAAGGCAAACAAAGGCCCGGAGGAGTCCACCGGAGTAGTGGGGAATATCAATACCATAGCAGGAGGACCTACCCTCGGAGGAGCAACCAAAGGCGAGCAACGCAGGTACGCCAACGAAGTAAAGAACCGACCGGTCTTTTTAATCAAGCCTGCCATGGAAACTCCACCCATTGTCTTTACAGACGACGATCAGGTCGGGGTAATAACTCCACACGCGGACCCACTGGTAATAACGACCGTAGTTGCCAATTGGAGGATAGGACGCATTCAAGTCGATACGGGAAGCTCCACATAGGTCATGAGTCGAACGTGCTTCTAAAAACTCGGGGTAAGTGAACGCCATCTCAAATCTTATAAGTCTTGCTTGACAGGATTCGGAGACAATCAGGTCGAAACAGATGGAATAGTGACCCTGCCAGTAATGATCGGCGAAGGAGAATCAGCAAAGGCGATAATGCGAAACTTCGCAATCGTCGATAAAATGTACGCCCATAACATCATATTGGGCAGAAACTTCCTAAGGGAGTCGGGAGCAGTAGTTTCCATGAACCACCTCATGATGAAATTCCCAATTCCGGGAACGAATCTCATCGGGACGGTCAGGGGAGACTAGAAAATAGCTTGGGAATGCTATCTCCTTTCTGCCCAGGGCTGCGAGCAAGAAGAGATTAATCCAGTCGCCATTGGAGGAGACAAAGTGTTCTAGGATGACCCTACGACAGATATGCAGAGCTGAAAAACTAAGGTCATCACTACTCCTACTATCTTTCCCTTAAAGCCATTAGGCCCAAGAAGTAGCGCTACTAGCTACATATTTTATCTAATAAAATAACAACATTTTTAGCATAAAACGCTATAAAAGGATAAGTCCTAGCTAAAACTCATCTCGCTCTGAATCGAGCAGGTAGCCCTGATAGCGAAAGCCACGACCAGGGGACCTAAAGGCAGCCTTGGTAGGTGAAAGCAGCGACCTAGGGCCCTAATTTAAAAACAACCCTGCTAGCGAAAGCCACGACCAGGGACAGGATAACCTCTGTAGCTACGACAACGACTGAGGGCCCTAAGGAGCAGTCATAGTTAAACTGAACTTTGCTCGAGTAAAACTGACCCCTCACCAAGGTCCCAAGGAGAAGTCCTAGTTACACTGATCGGCTCAAGCCGGAAAAGGAGGTAGCTCCGGTAGCTACGGCTGCGAACCGAGGCCTCACAAGGAGAAGTCCTAGCTAAACTTAACTCTTTACTCGAGTGAAACGTGGTCCCTGAGGATCCCCAAGGAGAAGTCCTAGTTAAAACTACTGCCCCGATGAAGGTGATCGGGGGTATAAGGAGAAGTCCTTGCGAAATTATTCATGCTTAAATGAGGAAGACAGCCCTGGTAGCTAAGGCGACGACCAGGGACACGGGAGGAGTCCCGGCAAAAACTAGTCGAGCTCAAGCCGACGAAACCTGCTCTGGTAGCGAAAGCCACGACCAAAGGTCTAAGGAGAAGTCTTAGTTAAACTAGTCGAGCTCAAGCCGACGAAACCAGCTCTGGTAGCGAAAGCCACGACCAAAGGTCTAAGGAGAAGTCTTAGTTAAACTAGTCAAGCTCAAGCTGACGAAACCAGCTCTCGTAGCGAAAGCCACGACTAGAGGTCTAAGGAGAAGTTCTAGTTAAACTCGTCGAGCTCAAGCCGACGAAACCAGCTCTGGTAGCGAAAGCCACTACCAGAGGTCTAAGGAGAAGCCTAGTTAAACTACTCGAGCTCAAGCTGACGAAACCAGCCCTGGTAGCGAAAAGCCACGACCAGAGGTAAAAGGAGAAGTCCTAGTGAAACTAGTCGAGCTCAAGCTAGCGATATCAGCTCTGATAGCGAAAGCCGTGGTCAGAGGTCTAAGGAGGAGTCCTGGTGAAACTAGTTATGCAAAGACAGCTCTGGTATAGACGACCAGGGACAGAGCTAAAAACTCATAACACCATTCAGAAACTTTTGGGCAGGGCTGACTCGGGTTCTATTTTGCAGAAGGAAATAGTAAGCTTAGGGCATGCTAGATTAGAACTTAAATTATTTCTTTTGTAGGAGCGATCATTCGGAGCATGCGTAGTAAGCCTAAGAAAAATTGCATTAGTAAGTATATGGCTAATTACATTAACTTTTTTATTACATACTTAAGAAAACAGGAAAACACAGTCTGGTGGCAAGCTCTTATTCGACAGAAGAAGAAGGTGACGAAGGACCGCCAATATCCACCGAAACCCTAATCATGACGGTCAGAAGGCGACCACCCCCACGGCGACGAACCAGAAAACCCACAGCAGAAAAGAGAGCAGGTTCAGAAGTGCTGGTAGTACCAGTCAAAGAATAAACCAAAGGATAAAGTGGTCTGGAGGAACTGAGGGTAAAAAGGTGATCGCGTCCAGAAGATCATGCGGACGAAGGACGTCAACAAAACCCTCGCCAGCCACTTCAATGCAGAAGTGCTCAATGGAAAAATCATCATAGTTCAGAACCATGTAGAAGGCAACTCTAACATCACCACTTGGGAGAGTTCCACTAACCATTAAAAGAGGCATGGTGAGATTTAGAAAAGTTATTCTTGCCTTAACATCTATTTATAGGGAAGAAAGGCCGTGATGCTGGGGCGTGATCAACGAAGAGTCGCGGAGAGCAGTCATGGGGAACTAACAGACCTAAACGTGGGAAATAAAGAGAAGCACAAAAGCAAAAAGGAAAAAAAGTAATTCTTTTTTAATTCATAAGAAGGAACTATTGCAGAAGAAATTACAGAAAAGGACGCCAAAACCACCACTGGCATTTGGGTCTATTACAGAAGAAATTACAAAAAGCCTAATAGTTGAAGGGCAAAGAAAAAACCAGGAAACATGAGGCACAAAATGAATCACGTATCTCGGCTGAAGAGGAAGTTACAAGAATACCCCCAATTGTTGAGGGAAAGCAAAACAAACTGAAGAGCGTGAACGGCTAGAGGAGGCATCACGAAATTTGGGAAGAGAAAAGAGAGCAAAGACCCTCAGGTATCCCGCTCAACAGGAGCAGTCAACACCAGTGCATGACAAAGGACGAAGAGGCCCTATGGACATCACCTGAACCTGAACACCTGAGCTGGAGAAGGTACTGATGATCTCTACCCACAGTCGAGCTCAAACAGAGCGACCCGTGAAATTATCACGGCCATTATGAAGAAACCCATCCTTTATCACGGTCATTATGAAGAAACATTCCTCAAAGAAAACGCTTGGTATGTACTCGAACAGAGGCCTCATCCCGAATCTTTGGGAAGTAAACAGGAAGAAATAACAGAAGGAAAGAAATCTCAAAATGTTTTTCAAACTTTTCGGTAGTGAAGAGTTGGGAGGCCAAAGCATGCTATTTATAGTGAGAGAGGATAACCAAGAGACCTCTCGAAAATAGATAAGAAGCATTAAAGACAATAGACCAGACACTCCTCGAAAACACTCATCGGCATAATGACTAGGAAGTATGAACGGCTCAAGGACTGCGGCTACCAAGGAGGATTCAGCGGGTTTCAAGGAGACGTGCTTCGCACACCAGTCACGACGCTCCACGCGTCTACGAATGGCAGAGCAGGTTGCCTTGTGAAGTGATCCAAAAGATCAGCGCCGAAAGCACGTATTCAGAGGATCAAATCTATGACGTCATAAAATCACGCATGGAAAGGAATTAATTACTTGCGCAAAAGATGAAACGTGTCTTGGAACAACAAACCACGCGTCAGAACAAGAACACAGCTGGGTCAGCTCTGGCAAGGATAGTACTTAGTTGAATAAGATCCCCAATTCATAAACATCCATCAGCTCTGGAGTATTGACAGGAAGACAGAGCTCCACCAAACAGCCATGGTCTAGGTAAGGCCCAAAAAGCTTCACGATACAGCTCTGGGATATGTAAGGCCCCAATTCATAAACGAATTACTTCTACTCCTTAGTCTCTCTACTCAACTAAGGAGAGGCAGGACTCATGATGATGCATAAAATGTTCAAACATTGACTAACATCTGAAGAGTCAGAGATCAGACCAGAAGTCTCTCGGAACAGCTCGGCTTAAGGCAGCAGGACAGCTAAAACCTCTGATGGTCCACCATACATTCCCCTAACTGGGAGGTCGGCCAGAAGAAACCAACTCTGCACAAAACGCCCTCGGCATGGACAGATCTCTCCTGGGATCTCTAAAGGAATAAGGGGGTCTCCACAGGTTCGGCCCATATCTTACACCCATAATAGGGGAGATATTAGCGCTGCGCGACTTAATGACTTAATCCCGGACTTTCAAGAGAGATCTCAGTCGGCTACACATCTTGAAGTGTTTAAGCCCGATTGGACTCCACGTATCTAAAGGAGGAAACTTCTCCTTTAGAGTCTATCACTCCGGCAAGATATATACAAAGTATCCTTGAACTTAAGAACTTCCACTGATCAAAGATCCAGGATAGACTCGAAGAGAAACCCTAGATACGCAAAAGAGGTAACTTCTATTATGGTTTGACGGCCACCACCTCGCCGCCGCCACTAATCACAGTCGGCCTAACTTCGCCTATAAAAGACCCCCCACATCGTCCTTCAGAGGACACGGTCTCTTTAGAACAGACATACTCTCTCCCCCAAAAGTACGATCTCTTCATACCAGAAGGATCACCCCCAAAAACAGAGTTATCACAGCTCGTGTTGGATTATGTGTGTATCTAATACAACTATCTAGTGTTCTAAGCGGAATCTCAGACATCATATGTTAACATTAGAATGCCCAGAATCATAAAGTATGAACTAATCAATGAAGTAGAATAGGAAAATACCTCTATCGCGTTTTTCCCACGAACCTTTCCAATCGCATGTAAAGATCGAGAGCTCCAATTGTCGCTCCTCTACTTGAGACACCGAGTGTGTTGACTTGATCTCCCTTCCTTTCAGACTGTTAGGACTTAATAGAAGGTTGAGAAGAACTCTTCTTCTTGACTAGATTGATAGAACGGGAGTTTTTTCTCTATAATCCTCTCTCTCCACTAGCTGTATATTAAGAGAGAGAAAGCTGTATATTTTTCCTTCTTTAAAAAAATCAGAAGAAAAATCCACACCTTTTCTATTCTCTAATGACCCTATATATAGAGAAACCCTAATTAGAATCATATTCAAATTAGGTCTTTCTATTTTCGGGTCACAGAAAAGATAATTACCAAACTGGCAATCCCTTTAAGTGTCGCCGGCCAGGGCAGCCCACTATGGGCTTTATATGGCCGGCCCACTTACCTTGGTCGGCCATCATATGGCCGGCCTAAAAAGCCTTGCTCCGGGCACCTCTTTTAGGCCCGGTTCTTTCTAACTTGTTCCGAATCTCCATTCGAACCTTTTCGGCTTATTTAGTTGGATCCAATCCATCTTTAGCATGTTCCCGTCTAGTCAAGTCTCTCTGATCAAGTTACCACTCTTATGCATAACCCATTGTAGGATCCGGTCTATGTTAGCTGCGAATCACCGAAGTGATCCGACGATCGTAGTTGGCTTCTAGCAAAGCATTACGACCCCTAATTGGACCGGACTGGATGATCTTCACAGTATGGTCATCGTTATCCTAGCTGACAAATTGATTGCATTTCCATCTTGGTCGAAGGACACTCCTTCGGAAGGACATCTCCTTCAGACCGAATGGATATATCCTGTAGTCTCCCACTTGTACTTAGAACAAGTGCAATGCTCGATTCCCGTGTCTCTTCGTATCTCATCTGATACGTCATATCTTTCAGACTTTCTTGATCTGGAGAACAATTGTCAAAGCAAATGATTAACCATTAATCCATTTGAGTGTGGCCACACATTTTCCAGTTGCTTCTCCTCAAGCGGCCCGGAGATACTTATCCTAACTTAATAGGAAGACATCATCCAGTCTTGTACTCCCACTTAACTTCATGTCTATCCTGTCTCCCCCAGTATTCCGCCTTTATAGCCTCCTTTTACAACACGGCGTTTGACGGTACCAAAGTTTGACATTCCTTGCATAAGATGAGTGAAGTACACATGTTTATGGAATCTCTCCAATCTTGCCTATGTGTGTTCATGACGTTTTTCAACTTTTGAAGAACTCTCATGTTTCGGTTATCTAGTGTATACTCTCCAATCATACACTAATGTAATTGACTTAAATACTATATTCCTATCGCCCATGAAACTGCGCTATCAGTCAATCTCCCATTCTAGTCTTCATGAGTCATTGTTGTCCCTGCAATGACCTGGACTAGGGACTTAATAATGATTCTATTCCAAGTTCACTTAGTAGGGTTTCATTTACCAGATCACGCATCTGATAAACCTACTTGGAATGCTTCATTATTTTTGGACTGTCAATTAAATACTAAACCATGATTTAACGACGAAATAATTAACTTATTTCTGATAACAAGAGTTTGTAAAATTTGAGCCTGCCCGTGTAACTCCTTACACCCTCAATTTTACTAGTCTAAGCTTAAAGCTTAATGCCTATGACCTTAGTATTATTTCCATACTTAGTCGAAGGTGACAGTGTAGTTAATAGATTAAATCTATATGGATTTTGCTTGTTATCATCCGATGATAATCTTTAGTATCACCATACTAAATTAAAACTTCCCAAGTTTTAACTACTTTCTTTTATTTGTAAAGTTTGCAACAATCTCTGCCTGGAACCTTTCCAGCTTACTGTTCTTCCATGTCAAGATTGTCATCTTATTCTGGAAGTTTGCAACATATGACTTTTCAACCTTTTATTTTCTTACCGAGAATTCACAAGTTCTTCTTAAGTACTTTGTGTGATCCAGATCAGCTTATCTAGATTTGATTGGTGACGACCATAAATACTCCAAGTACTTTGTGATGTCAGGGCGAATGCTAATCATGTCCCACATGAGCGATCTTATGCCTTTTGCATAACCATCTTTCTCATGCGTGCTTGCTGATCAGAATCCTTCAGATTCTAAATCTTGCTAAGCTGTGTGCCATGAGACTTGGGGAGAATTACTCTGTTTGAGTTTTTTTCACATTGGACTTTTCAATACCTTTTCTTGAACAAGTCTTATCACCTTCTTGATCTATCTCTGTAGATCATTGGTGCCCGAAAGCATGTCACCTTTATGTGGTCCTTTTATTGAGTCAGTTCTAAACTGTTTTCCAACATCATAATGTTGTACTCAATTTCTTGTATGTCGTCTACATACCGGACCAAAGAAAACTGGATCACTCCCACTAACCTTCTTGAACTTCTTAAATTCAAGAATTATCTTCATTCCCAAAGAAAACAACTCTTGTATACTTTGCTGAATCGAAGATTCCAACTCCTACTTGCCCACTTTAATCCCTCGATGGATTTTGAAGCTTGCATTTTCACTAGCTTCAGAAGAGTTAACTTCCTCCTGAATGTGTCATGTACACATTCTTTTGCTAGTAATAGATCATTATGGTGTTTAGCATTGTGACACGAGGGTTGGTCTTTCCTGGTCAATACCATGAATTTTGCGACCTTCTTTCTTAGTCATGCTCTGGGAAACACCAATGTTTTCATCCTTGTTTTTCACTTTGAAAAATCTATTTGGACTTAACAGGAACCCTTCCTTTAAGCAAAATAGACCAAGTTCCAAACTTGATTTCAGACATGGATTCCATTTTGATCATATGGCTCCATGCCATGTTTTAGAGTGATTCTGTCACAGCTTTTGTGTAGCTAGCTCATTTTCTTCTTCAGCAGGATCTCCATCCTCTGAGACAGATTTATGAGCTTTCAAGGTCTATAAGGGGTGCGAGCAAATTTGAGACGCTCTCAACTCTTTGAGAGTTCTCATGCGAATCTAATTCGCTTTATGCGAGAGGATCTTCGAGATCTTCTATCTCTACCTCTCTTTCCATGTCTATTGGCTCTGAATAGAGAATAACCGCAATTACTGACATTCGTACATCACTGTCAGTTTGTTGCTCATATCGAATTTCTTTGATAACTAATATTTCTCCCACTTGTCTTCTTGAAATAACTCTTATTTCAAGGAAGACACCACCACGAGCAACAACCACCTTCTTCTCTGATTGCTTGTGGAAGAATTCCCTAATATTTCTTTTTCCCATAAAGAAATATTCTGTTTGATATGTAATATTGGTTCTCGAAAACCATTTTTGTTTCATATCTATAGACCTCAAGAAAAGACTACTTTGGAACCATTCCAAACCCATACTCGTATGGTACCTTTTCAGCTTTAGACGGAATATGGTTAGTAAGGAAGAATGACCGTGTTTAAGAATATATCCTAGAAAGTGTTCAGAAGATTGGCTTATTCCCATCATCGATCGACTCATGTCTAACATGTTCGATTACTCCCACTGTAGTCATCACCCATATGATGTGTTTGTGGAGCCAGGTGAGAAACTATTTCTCAGCTTCTTTGATGGTCATCAAATTTTTTGATTAAAATATTCATCATCTCGATCCAACCGAATGAGTTATATTTTCGTCAAGTGGATTCAGGTTAACTCTAGTTAGTGTATTAATAGTTTTGCGTACATCTTTATGTGCGAATACTATTAGTTTACTAGCCATGTCTCCCTTTCAAAAAGGTGGCTTTGTCAAATAGCCCTGTTGAACAAAATTCACATATATCCTATGATTCCAAAATCATTCAGACTCAGAAGTCTATACCATTGGATCTTCTTTCATGTGTCTTATGTCAATTTGACCAATGACAAAACATGAGTTTTCATCTTTGAATCCTTTGAGTTATAGCCTATAGTATCATTGTTAACGCTCTCGGTTTTCTAAAAACCTTTTGTTAATTTTGCTATGTTTTAAAACATTTGATGTTTCTAGACGAACATAATAACGCTTATTAAGTTCTGCCTAGATCAGTGTCTAAAAGAAGACTTTGATCCCTTTCAGCATCCTTAGCAACTCTTTGCTTCTGTTCCCTCTTGGATCCTTTCTTTTTTTAGTCAAGTATGTAATTCCCTTGAGCTCCCACTGAGCCGCACATCCGGTCTTAAATACCTGATGAAGGGAGTCTACAATACTTGCTAGATTAACTTAGTTAACAAAGATATAAGAATCGGAATTCATAATTCCTTTTCTTTTGTCTTCCAGGTACTTAGGGTAGTTTCCTTGAATGGCCTAGCCATTGCTTTAGAAACCTTTACGTCGACCCTTTAACCTTTTGAATCATAAGAACTCTTCTTATATTCTTATGGTAACTTAATCTTAAGAACGTTTCTTAGATTCACTTTTCCTCAATGTTCTGTTCAAGACGACTTTCTTAGAGGCACCGCCTTCTCCATTCACGACATCTATTGGAACTCTTCCTTAAGTTGTCGAATGATTGTGTATGCATCGACATCATTAATCCCTTCGAGAGAGAAGAATTTTATGGATGTTCACAAAAGAATTTATGGATAATCATATCCTAAGTCGTTTGAAGTGGTAGTGAACATCGGGAATGAGATATTCTCGGACGTTTTCTTTATTTCGAATTCGAGAACGTTTCTCGGATTCCTTTCCAATCATGAAAATTTTCGTTTAATTCCTTCTGAAGGAATGAGCGAAGGTTGGAAAACTATTTTCTGATAGTCATATTTACAATACATTTAAAAGAAAAATAAAACAAAATCCTAAAACTTATTATCATTGCGAAACGTATTTTTGCCACATTATTCAATGAAAACCGTCCCCGTTTGAATAATATGGTTCCAAGATCCCATTCCTATGGAGTTAAGCGTACTTAGGCACTGCCCTTAACTCCACCCTCCTGGGTGAGTAACTCTTTACTGATCATACTCCTATGACTCTTGGTTGATGAGTAACACTTATGTGCTAAATTCATCATTTTGCCTCGAAATCCAAAACCCTTTTGCCGACTCGTTGAGAATAACCATTTAGACGCATAGACCTCTTCATAGATTCTGCTACCTTAAGCCGGATTGACCCAGTAGACTTCAAGTCTGATCTTGACTCTTCAGACGTTAGTCAAGGTCTGGAAATTTTTATGCATCATCAGCGTCCTCTTGAAGGAATGGATAATTTCTTGACTGACTAGAATATTATCTGTGATTTGCCTTCCAAGCACGTAAGCCGCCTGGAAGGGAGAGATGAGATCTGGAAGAATGACTTTGAGACGGTTAACCATGATTTTGGTAATAATTTTATAGGTTATATTTAGCAGGCTTATAGGTCTGAAGTCAGCCGGGGTTTGAGGGGTTTTTGTTTTAGGCAGAAGACAAATGTGGGTATGGTTAGACTGAGGAGGGAGGGAGGCTGAGCTAAAGAACTGTTTGACCATATCAATGATGTCGTCCTTTACCGTCTCCCAATTGGATTGGTAGAACGACGGATAACCATCCGGCCGAGGAGCTGCCTTAGGCTTAAGCGAGAAAATGGCTTTTTTGATCTCTTCAACCTCCGGGATATGGTGAGAGTCTCATTCCGAGAGGAACTAATCTGGTTAGAAAAACAATCCATAAGATTCTCCGAAAAAGTAGATTCAACTGTCGTCGAGATGTTCATTAAATGATTCGAGAAGATGGATGATATCTCAGCATCATCATTGGTCCAAGTGTTGTCATCTTTTTTGGTGGAGTGAATTTGATTTTTGCGACTGTGAGAGATAGCTCTGGCATGGAAGTACTTGGTGTTTCTATCCCCCAGATTGATATTGGCAATTCTGGATTTTTCTTTCCATAGACTCTCTTGTTGTAAAAGGAGAATTTCTATTTGGGTGAAGGTCGCTTGGGGATTTTTCTTTCCATAGACTCTCTTGTTGTAAAAGGAGAATTTCTATTTAGGTGAAGGTCGCTTGGAAGATATATGGGTCTCGGATATTCTGGATTGTGCTGGTAAGATTTTTAATGTTGGTGTCTAGATTGCCGAAGACCTCTTTGTTCTATTTCGAAAGGCGAATGGCCAGAGAATTGAGTTTAGACTGGATTTGATTAGGGAGAGAATTCCAATTCGTTTTAATGAATTAAGAACAGTAAGGATGCGACATCCACGTACGAATGAATTTGAAAGGTTTCCGGTTTAAAGAAGAGTTCCTTTTGGTCGTCAGTAAGATTGGGTTGTGATCAGATCCGAGAGTAGGAAGATGAGTGAGTTTCGAATAGGGGAAGATGGAGAGCCAAGTATAGTTGGTCAGAGCTCTATCAAGGCTCTCCTGAATAAGGTTGCCCTTAAATTATTTGTTGGACCAAGTGAAAGGGTAGCCAGAATAACCTGTCTTTGAGGCCCATTCCATTGATGGCCTGCTTGCATTTGTTCATGTATGGGCCTTGAGTTTCTGTTCCTCCTAATTTCTCTAAAGGGTGCAAAACGCAGTTAAGATCCCCAATAACCACCCAAGGGTTTTGATCGTTCGGGGTGTTATCATTCAAAATCTCCCAAGGTCTCATTTTGTTCTTACTATATGGGCACCCGTAAAAACCCGTGAGATAGAATTGATGATTATTATCCAGATGAGTGCCCTTAAAATGGATTATGTTTTGGTCTGAATGTAAAATGTCCACTTTGTAGTTATATGACCAGTAAAGAGCCAGCCCTCCGGCTTTATTAATCGGTTTAACCTCATAGTGATTGTAAATGGTCCCTAAATTAAGAATCTTGTTTAAGTTTGTGTTTATGCACTTCGTCTCAGACAAGAAAACAAACTCGGGGTTGTGCTCTTTAATCAGTCGCATTAAGTTCTTCTTGTTAGTGAAATTACCACAACCCCTAACATTCCAGGCCAGCAGTGTCAAGTCAGAAGGACTGGGGGTGTCTGTAGACTGATGAGAGTCCATAGCGCCTCCCAAGCAAAATGGGCTAAAACAAAAGCCCAAATACCAAAAGGTCACAAGAAAGCGGAAAGAAGGGACTTTACAAATTGATAAAGCCAGCACAACCAAATAAAGCTCTACAGGCACTCCTCCAGAACCTGATCTAACAGCGGAAGGAAAAACAACCCAACTAGTTCAGAAAGCACTAAAGGCATGCTCCCAGAGACTGACAAAACAACAGATGAAAGAAAACAGAGCATGATAACAAAACTAAAGAGACTGAACAAAGAATAAGAAAATAGAAAGAGACAAATAAGTAGCTACATCAAGTCACAAGATAAACATAACTTAAAGAAATCTAACAGAACAAAGCACTGAAAAACTACAAAATCTAAAAGAAAACACACAGAATAAGCTAAGCTGGAGCAGATTCTATTCAATAGGACTATACCCTCAGGGTTCAGTATCAACACACACCAGTACTAGAGCACTAAAACAAGTCCTGCTTGAGCCCACACATCTGCCAGGACTGCAACCAGCTACCAATCCACTTAGCCAAGTACAAACCTAAAAACAGACCAACAAAAAGAAACGGCACACTAGATAAACTATACCAACTAGACAGAAAGACAAGGAGTAGACTATTCTAGCTGGGCAGCATCTCCCTCAATCCCCCACATTTTTTATGATACTCAGACTTTGAGACAGCAGGTAAGAGTCATTAAGTAGCTGGCTGGTCTCATGATTGTCAATGAGCATAGCATTGGGCTCATTATCTTCTTCCCTGGTTCAGAAAAGCTGATAGAGAGAACTCTGGAGCTAACACTTCCCCTGTTACTAGTAGGATTAAAAAGGGGATGAGGTGGAGCTAGGAGAAAGGGAAGATCATGCACATCATCAGTAGGGTTAATAAGGACATTCTCCATAGGAACAGTACCTTCCTCAGATCCTTCGTCCGAAAAGTAATTGAATATAGGGCACTGGTTCAAAGGATGATCAACAATCCGACAAATCTGACAAATAGCACCTGGGAACTTGGAATAGCTAATCTTCATCTCATATTCCCCCTCTGGAAATATAGTATTAATCACTGCTAGCAGAGGGGATCTCACGTCATAGAGAAATTACACTTTGACGTTAGGATTGGTAACTAAACCAAAATTCTTAGGTCGAATCTGAATACTTTTGCCCATACATTCAAAGATTGATTCGAAATCCTTCTTATTTTGGATCGCCTGAGGAACTTTATCAACTGTGCACCACATTGGTTCGAAGAAAAGATCCTCAGTGTTGTCTGTGACGGGAAACTCCACTTCTTTTAAGACTAGCATCATACCCCTCATTATCCAGGGCCTACCAAAGTTCAAAGCATTAAGAATGAACAGGCTTTTTGGCTTGATAATGAAGGTGTTCATAGGGTTAGGCAAGGAATAATAATCACAGTCACGAAAGAAACGTGATTGGGGGGTATAAAAGTCTCTTGATGAAAGATAGACCAACATCATATGGACAACACCAACGCGCTATGAAACCAGTGTTAATCTGTTGAAGGTTTTGGTTGGAGGAAGGCTTAGTGAATTTGAGTGTGAGTTTACCGTGAATGGTGATGGTGAAGTAGGATGCCATTGTTACTCTCAAGTGGAAAAAGGAGAGAGTGTTAAGAAGAGCCGAGAGCAACAATGGTATAAATAGAGGGGAACCCATGACGAAGAAGACGCAGAGAAACGCCCAAATTAACATCTTATCTTTGCATGCAGGGAGTGTTGGGAATAGCTGCTGCCAGAAATGTCTGCTCACTGATGGAAATGGAGTCCATTCGAATACTAGTGAGAGAAAAAGAGATAGAGAGAGAGAGAGTTAGCCCTAATCCTAGAGAAAGGGATAGATAGAAGAGAGGAAGACTCGGGACCAAACAAACCAGAAACCAGAAAACCAAAAACCACCCCTCGAAACTAGCAACCGTAATACTAAACAACCAAAAAATAAGAGAGAGAAAGGGGAAAAGATGAAGATCTTACCTGTCGACGCTTGATCTTCTCTAGGTGCCTTGTGAGTTGTTGAGATATATGCCTTGAAGAGTCCCCTGACTTGATCTTTGCCCAATCATCTTCGTTCTTGCCTAGGAATCAGTTTGTTTACTGGAGAATAGTGATGATTATTTTTTGTCTTGAATGCTAAGTGGGTAGTAGTTGGGAGAGGATCAAAGCAGTATTGAGATTTGATATTCTGATTTGGTTAATTTTGAGGGATTGAGAATGATTATAGAAGGATTTGTGAGATTTGGTAAATTGGGGATCTAGGTTTAGCGAAGAAAGGAGAGAGTGATTTCCGCCTTGATGACGTCAGGCGAGAGACTCTCTCTCCTAAAAAATCGCTGGTCTTTCACTCAAATTTAGTTTGCCCCAAAATTTATCTTCCCCTTCTCCCTTTCATCTTCAAACCCTAGCCACCCAAAACTAACCCTAAATCCATTTAAACTCAGAGACAATCCAACATAATCTGGTTTTGGCAATTTGGGAACCATAAGAACCAACCACAGTGAGCTACATACATCAGGGAAGTACTCTTATCTTTACTATTAAGTTCTTGTCTTCAATCTACCTAGAGGGAAGTCTTTCTTATTGTAATTTTGCTTCATGTTGATTTTAATTTTTAGATCTAGTCAGTTAGAACCCTAGACATTCTTTACTCATGCCTTTACTAAGCAGATCCAGGTAAACCCACTATACTTATATCACTCATCGGCATAGACCAGAACCACTTCATCTTTCTATCAGACCTAGGATTTATTACCAGTCATACATACCCTTCATGGATATGTTGTTTCATTTTGGTTGATTCATCTTCATAAATCTTTATCTCGCTATCGTCTAACATCCGGATTGACCTGTAATACAACCCTCCTCCATCAAAATCAATTGTTGACCGACGGCAAGCCGGTGGCTGGCCGCTTTGTGATGTGACACGAAAATGTCACATTTGGAGGGTCTAACTTAGACTAATTAGTTATTTTTGAGTATTATAAATAATATTTTATGTGTTTTTCATGTTAGGTACCTATTTTGGAGTTAAGCGTGTAAATCGGAATAAAGGGAACGAATTGTCACTATCATTTCATGTGCCCAAAATGAGAGAAAAAGATTTCAAGCAAATCAAATTATAAGTGGAGGCAATGGCGAGTCCAATGGTGAAGAGGGAAGTCAATTCTGAGTTCGGACGAGGAAGTTGTGAAAGATAGAAGCCAAGGTCTTTTCTTGAAGACACCCCCCTTTGGTTCTAATTGTAGAGGCTAGATTAAGGCACCTCCTTGGTCTTTAATTCAAAGCCCAACATCTAAGCCCAAGTTCAAGAATACCCAAAGAAGAAGGAAGGGGTAGAGAATTTATGAGCACCCACTTTTGGACCCAAGTCAAAGTAGTCTAAAGACTTAGTCAAGTTGACTAAGTCTAGGGTTTGAATCAAGTGAGGTGACTATTCATCTTCTTCTTCAATCATCATTCAAGGAAAAGAGTTAGGGAGAGAAAGAGGCAAGAGGGTTAGGGTTCTTCATCACTAAGTAGAACTTGAGAGAGAGAAAAAAGGAGAGAAAAAGGAGGTGGCCGGCCAAGCTAGGACGGCCAACACTAGGCCGGCCTAGCCTTGGCCGGCAGCAGCTAGGGCTGTACAACAGCAGTTCGAGCTGCTCGGGAAGCCGGCAGCAGCTCTCGGGACGGACAGAGGAGGCTACAACAGCATGGCCGGAACAGCTGATGTCCAGGTAGCAGCATGTCACGGAGTAAAATGCGGCCTATCACTGTCGCCTCTTACCCGTGCGGCACTTATGCTCTAAACCGGCTCTAAGCGTATATTGCCAAGCTCTAGCCGAACACAAGTAAGCCTTTGTCTATAGTTGCCCAAGTTTCACACCTTCCTCGAGCAACCCTGTCAAGTCCCTTGGTGGCGGAATCACACAAGGAACAATATCTCAGAATACCTAAGAGCCTAGAGGAGATTCCTATACTGCTCCACACTCACACTTGGTGGAAAGGAACTCTTATTACTCAAGAACTCTTAAGTACAATCACTTATGTGCGCTCTTTGGCACGCGTCCCAAGTCACTCAAACTCTCAAGCTCACCTTACCCTTGGTTTCTTGATTCCTAACTTGGTTGGTTACAAATGAGGATGCCTCCTCCTTATATAGGACTTGGGACACACTTTACAAGGCAGATAAATACAAAAGGGACATTCTACACTCTTCCACACACTAGCTATGCCTAGATTACTCTAGAACCTTCCGGCTTACTCCAAAGCTTTCTTGGGCCTTCTAGCATGTTCTTGATTCTTCTAGAATGTTCCACCATACTCCAGAGTTCTCCAGAAGATTCCGGAAGTTTCCGGATTGTCCCGTCCTCTAGAATATTCTAGAGTCCTCCACCTAGGAAGGAAAGGGTCACATGGGCACATAGTTTGGGCTGATTCGTGGGCCCAAATTTTACCCCGTGACAAGCAGCTGCTGGTTTCAAGGATGGTAGACGCGACAGCAGCTCCGAGCAAGCATAGGACGCACGGACGGGACCTCCTTGGACGCAGCCGCGGGCACGGGAAGCTCCTTGGATGCGCACAGCTCGGCCAAGCTTCCTTTGGCCCGGATCTATGTTCTCTTGGCCGGATTTTGAATGTTTTTGGCCGGAAACTTGGCCGGATTTTCTGATTTTTCCGGCAACCTTCTTGATCCGAAACCATGGGGCTTTTACTTCTCATGTCCTTGGCTAGCTTCCCATGTGATTTGATTTGATTTTGGGCTACAAATTTCTAGAGAGAGAAAGCTAGGGTTAGCTTTAATGGAGGTTGTGTTCTAAATGGAGAAGATGATGGTGGTCGCTATGGGGAACCCAGAAAATTTCTAAGGGGAGATCGGCTGCAACTAAAAACTCATATTTTCTGACGATCTTAGCCTCGAACCATTATCGGAAAAGGGGGATTCTCTCATCATTTCCTTTCCATTTCTTATTCAATCATCGTGTTTAGCTAACTTTAGTGTGTCGATTATATGAGATGAAATGTGATGAATTCGTGATTATGCTTAATATGATTTGATGTTTTGATTATAAATTGATGTTCATTTATTTCGATTATCGTTTTGATAGTATTTTCATGTGTCTTGTCAAGCACTTCGCATAGTTAAAAGACGAAACGAAGTATTCGATGTCGATTGTAGTTTAAGTCATAATTTCATGTGTCTTGTCATGCACTTCACATAGTTACGCGACTAGACGACACTTTCGATGACTCAAGATTAACCGATTTAGACGTTTGTTTCACTAAGTATGATCTCCGGATATACGTAGTACTTAGAGACATCTACTTTAGGAGTCGAATATCGATTGTACCTCGACACATTAAATCGGACTACACATAGTCGTAGGTTTATCATTATGGATTCCCGGACTTCGACACCTCTCTCACTTATTTGTTGCCCGAATCGAGTCTTATTGTCTCCCGACTCTTGATCCTCCGACACTTCTCTCGAATCTCTCTCGCCCATTTACATTAGATTATCTAGTTAGCTTTACTTGTTTTCTTCTCTTATTACTTATTCATACTAAAACCCTCTATTTATCCTTGTTCTTTTCTTTTTAGTCTAAGTTAGCTTTTAATATCTAGACCGAGGGATAAGACCCTTCGATATCCAAACTACCTTCCTATCCTTGGATCGATCCCGGCTTTGCCGGATTACTACTTGAAACCTCCGCTTGGGTGTGCAACCTTTTCGGGTGCATCACTTTGGCCTCTCAATTAGACCAGTAATAAATAGCATCAATTTCAACTTTCCCTTCGACCCTGGACGACTCTACATTTCGAATATTAATCTCCACCTTTGTCGCGCAGTTTTTGTGCTTATCTTCCAGCTCACCTATTGTTGATTGCATTTGTCTTTTGTTATCAAATAGATTTAGCTCATTATCCAAGTTCCTTAAAATTTTCACTTCCACCCCTTTTCGCAATTCATTTGCGATCGTTTGTCGGATTAGCTGGGTTTTTATACTCAGGCTATGACGGTGATCCCATTTACCAGGTGTCTAACCTGATTCTACTTTGTAGAACTCGAGCGGATATGGTCTCTTTATATGGAGAATACTGGTGGGATAACCCGGAATCATTTTTTGGTTCCATCTTGCAGACATCTTCATTTCTTCGTGAAACTTTGGGTGTATGTTTAATCCATCTTCAATGTTACAGGAAGTTAGGTAAAAGTTTCATCTTGCAATCAACCAGAAAGACCCTCAATATCCAATTGCATATCTTTCTCAAGAAGAGCTGCCAGACTTGCAAGCTACAGAATGAAGAACGCTCTACGAACCGGAGTTATCTTATGCAATTCCTGAGTTCTGTTATATTGTTTTACTGCTTTGCTTATTGTAATTTGGTTTTTTCTACTTTGCTTATTGTAATAGACTCTTTATTTTAATGCATTGCCTTTCCAAAAAAAATTGTTAATTTGTTTTTATAACAAGAAAATAATACGACTTCAGCGATATAAGTCCAAATAATATTTAAAATAAGTCAACAAAAATAAGTCAACAAGCAGCACGAGGAGGAGGAGGGGAAGTAGAAGAACAAGATTGTTGAAACTGTCTTGAATATGAGTCGATATCTAAGCCGGTTTGCGACCTGTTGACTCGTTTATGTTAAGGCGGTTATTGATGTTAGCGGTAGCTATGTATATTTCAGGAATTAGAGACAAGTCGCTCAGGCGGTGAGTCGGTCGGATTAGAGTTTTAGTGGCTACAAAACCAAAAACCCTAGGCATATCTTAATGTCTAATTCTCTCATGAATCCCTTGTGTAACATATTTTCTGATCATAGTGAAAAATCATCACGTCGTTGTTTTCCTTGAGGTAGGTTTCACCAACCAAACAGCATCAATCTCTTATGCTTTGTGTGGTTGTTTGCTTACCTATTTCTTTTCTTGGTTTACTTGTTTTAGTCACAACAAACTGGTATGAGAGCCTATATTCTAAGGTTCGGTGATGGTGAAATATGAGATAAAAAAGTTTGTGGAAGTAATGATTTCAATCTACGAAAGATTATGATGCGAGTTGTGTTAGTTCAACAGGGTTCGCTAAAAGCGTTGGACGGGAAAGGTGCACTCGCTAGATTGTCATTAGATGAAATGAAAGAAGATCTCATGGAAAGAGCTCATAGATAGATTTTGTTGCGTTTGATCGATTAGGTCTTGCGAGAAGTAACAACTCAATTGACGTCAAGGGAATGAGATTTGTATTGATATCAAGGTATAGTATATTTCTAGTAAGGGACTAATGTGGAGGGAAAATGGGATGCTAATAGGCATCATGCTTGCATGAGTGAGGTGGACGATAGAGTTTCTATGCTGCAGGCACCTCACATTTGAGATAAGCTTTCCATGCGCAGCTAACTAATGCCCCCATACCAAGTTTTCTATGGGCAGCCACTTAATGCTCCATAACATTTTGGGAAGTTTTATAAGGCCTCTCCAATTTTGTTAAAAGGCCTCCCATGAAGCATTTTACTTGCTAAATTATCACTGAGGGAAGGCTTTTAACAAAAACGAGGGGGCCCTGTAAAATCTCTCTAACATTTTTCATATTATTGGGCACCTTGTCAAAAGGGAACAAAACTAGAAATTACGAAATCAATTATCACACCATCTCCCTTGCCTGCAATCGTTCCTAATTCATTTTCTCTCACTTCAATTCTCGCTCCTCTTTTTTTGTTTCTCTTACAAATCTGGGGTTCTTATTATACCAATTTTCAGGTTCCAACTAGTTGTTTTCTCTCAGTTTCAGTTTCTTCGCACCGATCTTCTTGTTTTTTTGTTCATTATTACCTAACAACTGATATTTTCTTGTTGATTTTGCAGAACCATGTCCGCCATTGAAGTCCATCAGTTTGCTCAAACCATTACTTGTCATGCTTGGAGTCCTGATCAAACAAGTAAATTTTATTGTTTTTTTTTTCTTTTAGAAACCCTAACTGAATTGTATCAACACTAATCATTTAATCTACTGCACTTGAGAGGAAAATTCTCATTTCTTCCACTTCATTTACAAGTCATAAAAAGTAAAAACTCTGTGTTTTTAGTATTAATTAAAGAAGTAATATTAGAATGCTATCTGGGTTTGAAGAAATTCATAACTTAATTTAGCTTCATAGATCAGATCAATATTTAAGGAGGGGTAGTTGAAATTCTGTATGTTGCCTGCCTTGCTACAAGTTTTTATCTTCCTCTTGCTAGATACTATTGCATTATTTTAATAAAAGTTCTATGTTTCTTCAAATTTTTTTACTGGCTTGCAGCTTGCTCTGAGACTGTTGTTAAGTTGTTGGTGTATTCCGTAGAAGTCTTTGCGTTACTTAACATAAGTCGTAACTCATTTTTGTTGGTCTTCCTGGTTATATATTTCTCTTACCCTCTCTTAGTTAAGTCGATAACACATTTCCTTTTATTCTCTAGTGATTGCACTATGTCCAAACAATACTGAAGTTCATATTTATAAATTCTTGGTAGACAAGTGGGAAAGGATTCACGTGCTTCAAAAGGTATGTGATATAAATGGTTAGACTAATTTACTGTCTTTGAAAATGTTCAATAAATTAAAAACTTGAGATGATTATTTCACGTAAATATGAAAATGAAAGTTAGGTTAAACATTTTTACTACTTTCCCTTCTTGCCCACGCTAATAGTTAACGTCAATGGCCATCTAAATGTTTTTGGCTTGGCCTTTCTAATCCATACATGAGAGACTTGGATGATCTTGACTTGGATCTCCTAACTCCACAGTCCACAATACCGATACCCGATACTCTCCTCTCCCTTGCATACAACGTATATGATTCTCCGTACCCTTTTGGCTGGGTTCACCATCTAGTACCTCAAACCTAGCGTACAGGAACTGTTAGTCTTAATTAATACAAAGTTGTTGTATAAATCTATAAACTCCACTAGTTAGGTAGTTAACTATTAGATTTTCTTTAATTAACTTGCTACATTGTAAGTTTTATGGAGAAAGGATGTCTTAGACTGAGAGTAGGTGTATCTATTATTAATGAATCATAAAGAGTATATATTGTCTAGGAAAAAAGTTGAAAAAGTACTCCAACCAAGGCGTATCGAAAAATTATACCCCTAGCGTACCCGATACTTATATTATATTGTACTGCGTACCGGTCCTTGTACCTCATACGGAAGTGATCCGGGTACCGGGTAACATTGGTCTGCCCAGATATTTTTCATTCAAACCAGGGTTAAAGAAGTTATTGAGGCTCCAGCCTTGAGGTCTGACTTGAGTCCTACCTTGAAGCTATTTAGTATATACCACTTAAACGACGCCATCTCTGAAAGCAAACATGTAATACTAACTAGTATGAAGCCATTTCCGCATGCCAGTATCAATTCTGATTTACTTTACATAACCAGTTTGTGTCACTACTGTTTCTTTATATTTCATTCTGATACAGCATGACCAAATCGTTTCTGGGATAGACTGGAGCATAAGATCAAACAAACTTGTTACGGTGTCACATGACAGGAATTCGTGAGTTTCATCATTTAACTGGATCTTAGAGTATTTCAAGTGGAATATAGATATTCAAATTCATAACTATGGATTTTTCTCTCTTTTATTGTCTATTTTTATCCTAGATATGTTTGGAACCAAGAAGGATCAGAATGGGTACCAACTCTTGTTATTCTTAGGCTAAATCGTGCTGCTCTTTGTGTTCAGTGGAGTCCAAAAGGTATTGTGCTTTCTGGTGTCTTTCCTAGTATCTTATTCAATTGTTTCCTGTGTATGCACTACAATTTCTCGGCTCAAAAATAGATTATTTATCTTTCTTCTTCGTCGCAAGTTGGGATATATCCCTTACAGCTTGCTAGCATATTTCAAAGTGAAAAAGATTACAGTCTTTCCTGGTATCTTATTCAACTGTTTCCTGTGTGTGGACTACAGTTTCTTGGCTCCACAATAGATTCTTTATCTGTCTCCTCTGTTGCAAGTTTAGATATGTCCCTTTGGTAGCTTGAGTTTTTCCATGCTACCATATTTGAAGTGAAAAAGGAAAATAAATTCTTTATTGTAGTTCTGATAAAGAAAAATCCTGTTATGAATAGAAATATCCCCTTACATATTTGTACGATTGATGCTTCATTTTTTGCCTTTTTCCACTTATGGTCCCCAATGTTCGAAAATACGTTTTTAAGCCTCGAGGCGGTGGGCTCCCAAAAAGCGAAGCGGTGCCTTGAAGCGTATGACTCGATGAGTAAAATACGTAGTTTTATATATATATATATATATATATATATATATATATATATATATAAAAATATATAACTTCAAAGAGTGTAAAAACGTAACATAACATAGTTCACTACCAATCTACCATAATATAAAGTCTCAAGGGCTTCACAAACTCATAACACTTAAGCAAACCAAAAAACAAAAATAAAGCCATGTTGTCCAACATCTCAACCAAAAACAAAAAAGAGTTTTTCTCTTCAACAACAATAGAAAGTAGAAACATCAATAAAGATCTAAAAATCAACAATTATAACTTAATGTCCTCCCAAAAACAAATCAAACAACTATAAAGATCGAAAATCAACAATTATAACTTAATGTCTCCCAAAAAACAAATCAAACAACTATTACTCTATTGGAAACAATCAAACAATAACTAACAACAATTAACAACTCTATTATACTTTATTAGTGTCACAATAGTGTATATTATACACTATTGTGACACTAACAGTGTATAATATACACTGTTAATACACAAGTACACTGTTACACACTGTTATGTCACATAACAGTGTATAACTTTGTAATCAACTAATCAAGTATGAAGAAGATGGAGGCTAGAGAGAAAGACAGAAAAAATCAAGAATAAGATGGAGGCTAGAGAGAGAGAGAGAAAACCGAGAGAAAGAGAATGAAGAAGATGTAGACTAGAGAGAGAGAGAGAGAAAAAAAAAAAAACAAGTACAAATCAAGAAGATTGAAAAGAGAGAGGAAATACCTGATGCGGGAGAAGACGATGGAGGCTAGAGAGAGAGAGAAAAAACCGAGAGAAAGAGAATGAAGAAGATGTAGACTAGAGAGAGAGAGAGAAAAAACAAGTACAAATCAAGAAGATTGAAAAGAGAGAGGAAATACCCGATGCGGGAGAAGACGATCGAGGCTAGAGAGAGAAAGACGAGCTGAAAAAAAAAGCCCTAGAAGTCCTCTGTTCTGATTTGAACTTAAAATTCTAAATACACCCCTATTTTTGACTCGTACTCCTTGTACGCCTCAAGGCGCACCGCCCCAAAGCGCACGCATCAGGCTCTAAAGGCGTACGAGTTGAAATTCACTTGCAATGCGTAAGTATTGACTCGGTTAAGGTACGCATCGAAGCGAAGCGCGCCTCAATACGTACGCTTCAACCGCTTTTTAAAACATTGATGGTCCCTGTGTTAGAGAGTCCATTTATGTGCTCCTGTACTTGTGTTCATGTTATAAAGATTTAAGGAGCAGAACAAATTTATACGAAGTAGGAGATGCAAAATCTTTGGAGTACACAACTAGGGGACTGGAAGATTGGCAATTTCTAGTTGTGCAATTGTGTAGGTGCATGTGTGATGATTCGTAGAATGCTCCGTGATGTTTGTTAGTTCGTGGACAGTCCAAGGCTATAATTGTTATATTGTTCTAGTTTCTAATTCTACAACCAAATGCAACTTATTCTCTTTATATTCTGCATTTTCATTTGCTTGTTGCTACGAAATGTACTTTATAAATGGAAATGAAATGATTCGCTAAGTTCTTGTAAGTTATGTATTGTGCTTTTCAGAAAACAAGTTTGCTGTCGGCAGTGGGGCTAAAACTGTCTGTATCTGCTACTATGAGCAAGAGAATAATTGGTTAGTTGAAACTTTCTCCTTCGTCTTTTACGAAGAATTCTCTGCGTAAGGGCGTTTACCATTGACTCCCTCTATGGTTTATTCAGTTTCCATATTTGTTATATCCTATGATAAACTTGGTATGTTCGGCAGAACTGTTTGCAGACATTTGCCACTCTTATTAATGACAGCTTGTTATCTGCTTATCTCTTAGATAAAGAACAGTTGCAATAAGTAACAGCTATACTGGTAAACATCCAAGGATTAGCCAATGAGATTATATAATTAATAAATCATATTCAGATGTCCTAGATGCTTTAGGCTAACACTATACCTTTTTTGCTTGAACTTGGCTATACCAGCTGTAGTTCTTTTGTCTCCTTATCTGCCGCAGATCCTTATTATGTTGTGCTATGTTCCATTACCTAGGTAGACATTAAGTTCTCATTTTTTGCTCATGTATGGAGCTTTGAAAAATATGAGTTTGAAATACATAGATCGACCAATGAACAATGTTTTTCTTCTAGTGTGTAGATTTTAGAAGTTTTTCATCATCCTTATCTTGATAAAACAATAATCCTCTTTCCCTATCTTTTTGGCATTTCACTAATGAGAGTTGGCATAGAACTTTTATCAGTTTGAGTTGTGGCTCATACAACTGTAGATATATGCAAAAGGACCATTGTCTAGTTCCAAAATTTGTTTAGGTCCATATTTAGTTCTTCCGCAATATCATGTACAAATATGCTCTTACGGATACCTAGCTTCATCGCGTCGAAATTTATGTTGGTTAACACAAAATAGGACATGGTATAATATTAAATGATGTGAACTTTCATTGCATTCCCATTCAGAAAGGTACTTTTTTTTGATGACTTATAAACGAATAATTGGATTTTCTTCAGGTGGGTTAGTAAACTTATCAGAAAGAAACACAGTTCCTCTGTAACAAGTGTTGCTTGGCATCCTAATAATGTATGTATGCTATCCTTATCCATTTTCTTCGTTCAGAGGTTGACATGCATAATGAGATAAAATAAAATGGGAACTGGAGAAACGTGAATATATAGGAAGTGATACAGTGTTTGCATTATCATGCTAATCCATAAAGAAAAAGTATATTGAACATATTGGTGAAATAGATAAATTATATAGAGCACTGACAAATACTTTTACAATCTAGAGGTTCCTATAAAGTACAGTCTGTTTCGGAAATTTGTGCTCTTATTTTCCGCTCCGTAAAGATATAAGTTTGTCTGTTTGTTATAAGTTTGGTTGAGTTGTTCTACTGATCTAATGAGAACTTTTCGAGGCTTATTTCTTTCACAGTTTCACTGCCTGTTGCAATTTTTTAATCACAAAATTGATATTTTTCGCTGAAGTCCCTTAGAATATATATATTTCTAATCATAAAATTGAGTTCGCAACACAGCAGTGAGCTTCCATTGATTGGTGCATGGGATCCAATGAATCACCCGTTTTTAGATAAAGATTCACTGCTATTGACGTGTTAGTTCTGAAGTTCGAAGCTTTTCTCTTAATTCTGCATGTTCAGTAATTAAGGGCCAGGATTGATTTGTTGATACTTGCTCTTAATTTACAGATTCTTCTAGCAACAACATCCACTGATGGAAAATGCAGAATATTCTCCACTTTCATCAAAGGTGTTGATTCAAGGTATATTTACGTTTTAAGAGTTCAGAATTTGTTTTCAGCAAACAAGTGAGCTCTGTATTGCCACGTTTTACTGAAAGCATGTCTGATGTTTCGCTAATGACCAGGGATTCAGGAACAAGCCTTCCTCCTGATGCGAAATTTGGAGAGGTTCATTATCTATACTCATTTTCCTTCTTTAGAGCAACTATCAGAGTGCATGTCGGCACCATTTTTTTTCTTGGAACAGGAGAAGAATATTGAACAACCGCAAGGGAAGAAATAAAAGCTATACCTATAAAAAGAGAACGCAAACAAACAAAAAACAAAAGATAAAATAGCAATGTTCTAATAAGGGCTTCACAATTCAACGCAAATCGTGGAGAAAGACTTGTGACTCCCACATCTTTCGTTAGCCAAAAAATATAGCAAGGATGACAAGCCAATTTAATAATGTCAAGATCCCTTGTAGCCATTTGGAATTGGCTATAGTTGTCATATATCAATTCGTAGGGGTTGTTTGGCATTGTTGGAGCTATGTATACAAGTGTAAATTTGTATGTAGTGTGACTTTGTAAGGGTATTTAAGTTTCTACTTATATTCCTTGTAAAAGGCGTAGTATAATTCGTTGTAAGTTTCAGAAGAAAATAATCAATGAAAAAGAAATTCCAGGTAGATCCAACTAAACGAGCTGAAACCAGACAAATTTTCCCAAAAACGAGTGGAATCATGAGAAGGTTGGGTCTTTATCGAGCCCAAAACCAGAAATCTAGAGAGAGAAACAAGATTTACCAATTGTAGATTCACTCCATTTGTAGCTCTGTACCATGTTGTCAGTTAAACGTTTAGAAAAAATTGAGTGACTAGGAAGAGCAGCTGGAATTTCTGTCATTGAATATTTTCTTCTAAGACTTACAATGAACTGAACTAGGTTGTTACAAGGAATATATAAGTATAGACTTAAGTGCATACGAAATACAAATTTACACATACATACATAGTTCCAACAGGCATTAATAGCGGTTAATTCCTTCTGGTTTAATTCTTTTACTTGTAAATTTTTCCTTGTATATCCTTGCACCAGCTTGACAACAGATGATCCTTCCTCCTGGATTGGATTTTTCTTGTCAGTTTACCTATTTTACATTATTATTGATATCAATAGAAGATATTCTGGATGTATTTGTTCCTGAGTCATCAGGAAGTTGGCATTCAGAAGGATGCCAATTGAAGGATATGTTGCCAGATAGTTTACTTAAGCCAGTAAACAAGGCTGTCAAACTGTTGCCACATTATACACCATATCATCTTTGTACTTTGTTTTGTTTTGTAACTCCAAACTCTGAAAAGAATTTTCCTCAAAATATTAGTTTCTTTGTCATTTGCCATGGCTTAAAAATAAAAGAAAGTATTCATAAGCTAGTGAAAACATGGTTTATATGAATCAAGCGACATGTAAGTATGTTATGATTTGTTATCCATGGGGTTGTCCAATGTTTCAGAATCCATTAGAAGGACCTCTTTAATATCAAATCTAATCATATCGGTGAATGGGCCTCTTGTGTTACTCCTTACCTTTTGCCTACGTGCTAACTGCTAAGACTTATATATTTAAGATGAAGCCAAGAACATTTCAACGATCTCATTAAGTGTTACGATAACCTAAGTTGCTCCTTTGTCGTATTTCCGATCGTCTTCAATTTTTTGAGTATATAGGTAGTCCATTTCGCCGCTTTAGTTCAGGCATTCATTAATTATAAGAACAGCACATCACGTGTTATTCAATTCTTCACACAATTCTGACTCCCGGTGCCTTACTGAGTTTTTGTTTTGTTGAATCAGCAAATTGTGCAACTTGATCTCTGTTCTAGCTGGGCATTCGGGGTGAAATGGTCTCCAAGTGGCAATACTTTGGCTTATGTAGGTCAGATATTTCTTACTTTGTAATGAGAAACTTTAAAGGGTAGCATCTTTCCTAAGCTGACCTTGTTGAGCAGGTCAGCTCGGATTGCTGACCTTTTGAAGTTTCTCTCGTGTAGTAAATATTATCAGCTATTGACTTTATACTGTTTTGTTCTCCTATTGGGGCTACACTTTTATGATTTCTTTCTAGGCATACTCTTGCGTCATAAAGTTTATCCTTAGGTCTGTTCTCGGTTCGATCAACGAGTTACTCAGGCCGGTATAATAGAACTATTGGCAGTTTACTATGATTATATTCAAAGCATTAAGGTCTTTAGGCTTTAGGAAGCCTGAACCCAAGGATTAAAAACCCAATTACAACCTAGGATCTCTGATTACTTGACAATGCTTTAGAAAAGAAGCCTGCAATCCCCTCCCAAACTAAAATTCCCTTCTTGGAAGACAAATCCACAAAAACAAAGATAGACACGAAGCCCAACTGGGAGCTCTAGACAGACCACAACCCAACTTGACGGAATGTAATGCCTAAATATCATACAGCTTCTACAGTCTGTCATTCCATGTACAAAGCCACCTAAATGATGTTCTAAAATCATTTTTAATTTTTCTGATACCATATATTTTTGCCACTGCCAGGTCACAATTCTACTATCTACTTTATTGAAGATGTTGGTCCTGCTCCTTCTGCTCAGAGTGTAGCGTTCCGGGATTTACCTCTTCGTGATGTGGGTCAGCATCCTCTTTTGTTAACCTTGGATATCTGAATATTATCATTTTCTGTTTTTGTTTCTTATCCCTTAATGCTTAGGCAATTTTGACCTTTCTCCAGATCTTGTTCGTATCTGAGAGAGCGGTAATAGGTGTTGGGTTTGACTGTAACCCAATGGTGTTTACTGCAGATGACAGTGGGTTATGGTATGAAATGTTTTCCTCTTTGGTTTATTATATGTACTCTTTAGAAAATCTTCAGTTCTTGCTTCTTGGATAGTCCAATGACCGTTTATTCACATTAAGCACACAAGTACAGAAGTATGTAACTTCAGATATTTTTGAAGATAATCTTGTGAGTCGTGAACACTTTTGTGCCATTAACTTGATATCAATATGGATAGTAGGAGTATATAAGGTAGATATGTTAAAATTACTAGCAAGTTGCAAAGCAATGATATTAATGATGTTTTGTTTCCGTAGGAGTTATGTCAAATTGCTTGATGGAAGGAAAACAGCTGCTTCAACCTCAAAATATGGTTCGCAGGTAATTTGGTGTTTTAATAAATGAAATGCTTTGTATGGTTGCTAAAACTGTTCGAAAAGTCACGTGGCTCTTAAAGAGGACCAACTGCATTGCCAAGGCATGAATCCCATTTTCCTCGATAAAAACCAACACATTATACCACCACCAAGTTGGGATTTCGAGTTGGAGATTGTTCTTTCCATGTACACGATTTGTTTGGAGTGGAAAATGTAGGAGCCTACTTTTTTCTGGAATGCTTATATTTAAACATATATAACCAATCATTTCCTAAAATATTTTGTGTATCAGTTTTAGTAGTGTTAGGGTATTTTACAGTATCACATAAAACTTGGCACAATTTTTTCCGGCTTTCCAGTTTTCTGAAGCATTTGGGAAATTCTATGGTCAATCAAAACAAGGAATGAGCAGTGACACAGTTGAACCTTCAAAAGCTCGAGGAGGTGTTCACCAGAATTGTATAAAGTATGTCTTGCTCGTTTCTTTATTATGTTGCCTGTACGTTTCCTTTCATTTTATTCTGTTTTATCATTTTCTGGGACTTTAGAAATTTGTTCCTTCTACACAGTTGTATCATACCACTGAAGAAAACAGAAAGTGGTTCAGTTACACAGTTCACCACGTCAGGTTAGTTAAAACAACAAATATTCATTTTTCCTCGCAAATCACTTTAGGAGCTAACTTATCTTTACCATGTTCTTTGCCATGTAATTCTCAAACAGGATTAGACGGGAAAGTAGTAATTTGGGACATACAAAACCAAGCAGACTTTTCTCTGTAACTTCTATTCTCCTTCTCGACCTTCCCAATGGCAATCGAGAGGTTTCTTTTTCGTCAAGCTCTCTGGCAGATATAAATGATATTCAAAGTTGTTGATTCGACCGAACAAGTTAATTATTCTGATTTTATTTCTAATTTGGATGGGTAATGTCTAAACTTTCTTCAACAATCAAAACTTTCATGGGGGCAAGTTTCACTTATTTGTAAAGAACTATGATCGCTTATTTCATGGGATGAAAATAAGAAACTACTCCAGGATTGCAGTCTTGGCATGGATGAATCTGGATTAACACTAAAATATAAGACTAGTTTTCCAAGTTTTCTTTTATAATTTGAACATTTCCGTGATAGTATAACGTGGAATGAGCAATTACAAATATCGGAATAGAAATTATAAACATTGATATTACACCTCAAACATAAGAGGCCTATGGGTTCTACACTTCTACATAAAACTATGAAGTATACAAGAGCTGCGTAGCATAAAACTTAATTCTTTTATCACCTCATGGTGGTTAATGATAAATGTTGATGGTTCATACACTGAAAATGTGGCCTCGTGTGTAGCGGTCTTCACTATTGTAGGTTTTTGAAGTGGGGAGCGAAGGTTACATCACCACAATCACTGGAAAACGTAGACAGCGCTAATGCACACTAAAAAATTCGAGAGACTCCCTAGTTCTAATCTATGATCTAAACGACTAGGAGGTTGAGTTATCATGCCGGTACTGGTTTACCATCTGAGATATCATTGATCTTTGTCATGTTTACGTAGTAGACTTTGGGATGAGGCTGTCCATAAGCTAGCAAATTTTTCTCTTCTACAAAATGTATCTAGGTTTTGGCGCTGGTCTACCAAATCTCAACCAATTGAGCCAAAATTGCCGCTTTACATTGAACTATTAGGGTTTGAGACTGGTCTTGATTTGGCTGATGAGTTGGGATTAGGGGTTTTTATAATGGAAGGGTGATGATGCATAAAATGTCGAGACGTTGACTGACGTCAAGAAGTCAAGAATATACCAGAAATCCAACGGGTCAACCCGGCTTAAGGCAGCAGAACTGCTGGACCTTGAACGCTCCCCCACCTACGCCCAGAACTGGGAGGTCGGTCAGCATCAACTAAGGGGTTCTAGCCCTGTTTCGTCTATGACATGATCAGATCAGCCCTGGAATCTCTAAAGGAATGAGAGGGGTCCACGTAAGCTAGGTCGATGCCTCATGCCCTAAACTGGGGAGGCAAAAGCGAGCCGCAGGTTTACTTACTCAATCCCGGAATCTCCCTAAAAGATCCAAGCCGGTTAAAGATCTTAAATGTTTAAGCAAAATTGGACTTCAAGAGTCTCAAAGGAGGAAACATCTCCTAGAAGATCTATCACCTCAGCAGGATATCTACGAAGTATCCTTGAACTTAAGAACTTCTATTTATCCTAGATACGAGATAAACTATGAGGGAAGTACTAACCGCGAATGATGGGAAACTTCCCTTAACGGTGGATCACAACCGCCTCATCTACACCGTCTATCATAGCCGGTCCAATTCAGCCTATAAAAGGGCCCCCCCTCGTCTTCCACAAGACAAGTTCACCTCACTGAGTTACCACAACTCGCCCCCAAAAGGTTCAATCAATATTCAATCTTTTACTGCAAGAGCAATTTGACTGTCTTGAGCGTCGGAGCGGTTTTCGAACCCTTTGCAGGTTTTCCCCCCAGGTTTACAAGGAACAGGAGCGGGAGCAAGGAGCATGAGCAAAAGTAGGAGTAGGCGGAAGGAATCTTGATCAACTTAACAGAATATTCAATCATAATGGATGTTGTCATGCAACAAGTCCCTATTTCATGACTGATTAATGGAAAGTCATCTTTCGACATTAACAAAGGGGATTCTCGAGTTCTGATAAACCTATCTCAACGGTGGATGCTGACGTTCTGTTGCGCCTTAGAAACGAGATCAATGCTCTAAGATTGAGAATATATGGGAGATAGCTGGACATCAATTATGCAATCGTATTTACAATACAGAGGCTCACAACTTAGCTATGTTGGTCTTAGCCCAACATAACTGAAGTATTATAATTTAGTCATTGCGTTGTTTAATCTAGTTATAATCGTTCCATATATGTAACGGAACTCGTGTGTATGGTTTTCTTTATGATTTTTAATATATTGCTTTTCTTCAAAAAAAAAAAATAGTCGTTTCAGTTTAATGAAAAATAATTCCTCACTGATAAGTTTTCATCAGTACAATTAGTTGCCTTTTCTGTTTAAAGAAATGTTTATTTGATCTTTTGACCTAAAGGAAATCGTGTTGGGTTATGGTATCTTCTAGTGTTCTAAGAGGAATCTCAGACATCTGATGTCTAACATTAGTATTCCCCAAGATCTCATGCATAAGCTAATAATGTTATAACTAAGTTAAACTAGTTGTATAAATACCTTTATCGCTAGTTTTCCCTCGAACCTTTCTAATTGCTTTTCAGAAGACCAAGAGCTCAAATTGTAGCTCCTCTACTTGGGACACCGAGCAATCACCTTAATCTCCCACCTTGTCGCTAGCTAGAACACCAATGGTGGTTAGATGAAGAACACCTTCTTCTTTGACTAGATAGATAGTTGGGAATTTTCTCTCTTTCTTTCTCTACTTAATGTCGTAGAGGTTGAAAGCTTCTTGAGAATTTTTCACACCTTATTCAAGTCCTAAGATACATCATATAGAAGCCTAGGTTAGAATACAACTCTAACCAAGTTTCTATAAAGTCCACTTGAATAAGATTAAGGAAACCCATGAAAATAGAAACTAGTTTCTATTTTGTTTTTCCTTAAAGATGTGGCAACCCCATGCATGCCTCCTTGGGCAGATCTGGCCGGCCCCTTAAGGGAAGCCAATCAAGCATGGTCGACCCTTCTCTAGGGTCCAAAACATCCCCTTGGAACCTCGACCCAATATCCCTCCATTCGGGCCTTTTGTACTATCTTTGCCTAAACTTCTTTTAGGCCTTTGGACATATCTTATGGGTATCACCCATGTATTTATGTCTCATCCCTCTAGTCATATCTTCCGATCAAGTTGACACTCTTTGTGTAACCCGTTGTAGGATCCGGACAAAGTTAGCCGTGGATCGTTTCGCAATTTGACGATCGTAGTTGGTTTCCAGCTAAACACTACGATCCCTAAATCATCCGGACTTGATTATCTTCTTCATCAATTGTCATATTCGACGAATTGCTTGCATTGCACCCTTGGTCGTGAGTTCCTTCCATCTTCCCTTTATTCCTCTGAATCAATAGAAGTTCCTTATTTGATTCAAACATTCCAATGCCATTCCGGATTGCCTTGAAGTTCCGTACTTCCTCAACCACAATCTGTTTCGGGACATGTCCCTCAATCGTCGGATGATTGTGTGCGCATCCATTTTCCCGAATCTCTTTTGAAGATTAATTAGGTTCCATGGTGGCCAACATAAGTCATGTTACAGAAACCGATTTCATCCGGATACTTTTGCCCTGCTTTTGTTCCTCAACCGTTGAGGTTGCAAATTCACCTCCCAATCGTGGAAGTTATCCATGTTCAATTTGTCATCTTTGAGGCTTGAACACAGGTTGAAAAGACTATCTTTGCCATTGTAAAACTACATGAAACAAAAAAAAGATTGTGCTAAGTGTTACATTCGATGTTTTGCAAAAAGGACTCTACTTTGCCACACTACCCAAGAAAACCGTCCCTGGTTAAATAATGCGATTTAGAGACCACATTTCTCAAGGAATAAGCGGACTAGGGCCTTGCCCTTAATCCCATTGATTTAGGTGAGTGAACTACTTCACAGGTCATACCTTGTGACTCTCGATTGATGGATTACATGTTGTATGTTAAATTCATCCTTTTTCCTCGAGTATCCAAAATTCTTTTACTGATCTCGTTGAGTGGAACCATTTAGACGTGTAGAACTCTGCCATAGGCCTACCCGTATTGCCCCAAGGTGGAGATGGCACCCTGTAAAGGTAGGCCCACAGTCATGAACAAAGGATCAACGAGTCTCTTAATCTGGATAGGCACTTCACTCAAAACTACTTTTAGGGACTTTTACGTTTTGTCTAGCATGCGTTTTAGTGAACTATTTAGCCTAACCATCCACGACATAAAACGTAAATAAGTAATTAATGCGCGCGAGAAAGTAAATCAAGCACATATGAATCCTAGGATGGCCCCTGACCTAGAAGATCTAATCTCCTTTGGGTGCTTCTTATTTCGCCTTTTGGTTCTCCTAGACTGCCATCTTTGAACCTCCATTGATTTCTCCCACTCGAATCAGGATTCCATACTTAAGCTTCTTCAATGAAGTCATAGACCCTAAACTCCAATTATAGGGCTCAAACGATTCGCAGATCGTATAAACTTGAAATTAAAATTATTACAAATTTGCACCCATTCGTGCTTAAAACAGGAATTGAATAAAACAAATTCTATGGCCATACTAGTTCCTGCATTCACATCACATGCAATCATATAATATTCAAGGCTAACAATTATATATGCATGATAATCTGGGAGATTCTTTTGTCGACATCTCTTTGTCACATACAAACCTTAAGTCTCTATTGCAAGAATATGACTAATGGTGCGTCTTGGTTTTGACTTTTATGATTTTCAAAATCAATTTTAAGAGAAAATGATGAACATGAAAGTCTTTCTCTAAACGAAGATGATGACTCATGGTTGCTCGATCTGTTGAAGGAGAATCAGGATTTCACAAGAATATGATTATGGATAAAATGAGAAGAAGGTGTTGACACAAAAGATAACATAACCTCGGCTTTTCGCTTCTCTGAAAGAGGGTCGAAAGTTTCTTCAAAACTAACAATGGGCTCATACGATGAAAGTGGTGTCTCTAGGGTTGGCAAAGTAAGCGACTCAGACACTAATGGTGATGTAGACTCTGATATATTATCTAAGTTCAAGATGGGCCATAGAGTTTCTAAAGGATCTCTTGATAAAGTTGTTGGTAATGCATCTTTAACTAATAACTCCACCAAGTTCAACTCATTAAACACATCTATGTCATCAAGGTGAAGTCTAACACTAAAAATATTCATTTTCACCGTTATATTTCCAAATCACAATCCTAACACACCACTTCTACAGTAGTTGACAACATTTGATGAAGCAAAAAATTGTTGTCTTAGTATCACTGGGATTTGAATGTTACAGTTATGGACCAGTTCCATGTCTAGGATAATGAAGTGAATGGATGTTCCTAGTAATATGCAAGACCTAGTGCAAAAGGTAGTGCAACATCAGGTGTGCCAGCCACCTCCGTTAGGGAGTATGAAGATTAATTTTGACGGTGAATACATAAATGGTAGGGTTATTTCCCAAATGGCCCCCAACTTTGTGACCAGCTTCCTGCCTGGCCCCCTACTTTAGCAATAGTTCCCATATGGCCCCCTTTTTCCGTTATCTTTAACGGTGCGTTACTCTCTCTCTTCCATCTCATTTTCTCTCTCTGCCAAGTCACCTATCACGGCATATCATCATCTTCCCCGGCATAAGTCGTCGGCCGGCCAAATTTCCGGCCGGCGACCTTCAATTTTTTTTTTTTTTATTCTCTCTCTAAATTTTTATTTTTTATTTTATTTCCTCTCACATCTCTCTCTCTCTAAACTCCGGCAAAGGGAAACCCCCTTCGTCGGAGTTTAGAGAGAGAGGGAGAGATGTGAGAGGAAATAAAAAAAAATAATTTTTTTTAGACAGAGATAATAAAAAAAGAAAAAATTGAAGGTCGCCGGCCGAAAATTTGACCGGCCGGTGACTTATGCCTGAGAAGATGATGATGTAACGTGATAGGTGACTTGGCAGAGAGAGAAAATGAGATGGAGGAGAGAGAATAACGGACCGTTAAAGATAACAGAAAAAGGGGGCCATATGTGAATTATTGCTAAAGTAGGGGGCCAGGCAGGAAGCTGGTCACAAAGTTGGGGGCCATTTGGGAAATAACCCTAAATGGTAGCAACTACTGTTGTAGTTTGGGGAAATCATAATAAAGAATTTGTATCGGCAGAAACTAAAAGTGTGCTAGCTTTGTGTGCGGTTGAAGCAGAGGTAAAGGCAGCTAGACCTTGCCATCGAAGTAGTGCAAATAATAAACCCGTTCCCAACTATTATTGAAGGTGATGCTTTGGTGGTGATGAACTCTTGCTCGTCGGTTGGAACGAACCCTCCTTAGAAAATAAGGTCATAGGACTGAGACTCATTTTGAATGTAACTTACTACATTGTATATCGTGTTCACTTTTTGTCCACAAAATCTAAATCGTGCGGCTCATTTACTAGCTAAAGAAGCTATCATGTTAGATATGTTTAACTCATGGGATTCTAGTCGGATCCCAAGTTGAATTGTAAGCAGTTCAACAAAAAAAAAAGTTGAATTGTAAGCCAGTTGATGTAAGATAAAACCAACAATTCTATTGATTTGATTAATGATTAATTGCAAAGGTTATCACCTTATTATTTCAGAAAAATAATCTTTCAAATAGTTGAAGAAATAGGAACATTCTGATGTTGGAGGAGATGACTTATTTGTGGAATTGAAACTCTTACAAGCAATTTTGTCAGAACAAATTACAAAAGCTAATTAAGTATTAACTATACCATTACAGTTGCATCAGTACAAATGAGCTTCTAAAAGTTAAAATTTATAAAATCACACTTAAGATCAAGCATGTTGCAAGCAATACTGACTGGATTGGCTTTGTTTAGCATTAAAAGTAGGTTCTTAGACAAAATTGATTACGAAGACTTAAGCCTTAATTGACGATTTCGCTTCAAAAAATGCGAGGAGAAAATTTTTTGAGTGAAAATTGTCATTTCAAATGCTTTAAATATATGTGTTTATTTGATTGATAAATAATTATTTATCCTTTTATGGTCAAAGTATTTTGAGCTTGTTTGTTATTTTGTTTTTAAAATACATTTTTTTACGATTGATTATACAAGGTGCCCCAACTAAAATTTGGAACCATACTTCCGAGTTCTCGGCCACGACCTGTCTACCACTTCTTCGTTTAGTGATTGAACACCCGCTTCGCAACTTTGAAGTCTCAAGTTCAACCCCGTGAAGTGGAAATTTAGGATTTATTAAATTTAAATATATCTAAAGTAAAAGTAGATTAGATGACTTTTAGGCCGCCATAGGATGGCTAAATCAGGTTGTTATAGTGCTTATTCAATTTATGAATCTTGATATATTTTTATATCCATAAATATATCTAAAAAATTGAAAAAAAATTATAAGCAACACCCAAATTTGTTTAAGGCAATGTATTTTTAACCTATGACTTGGTCAAAACTAGTTGACCAAGTATGGTTAAAGGAAATGTCCAAATTTGAGGGTTTTTATCACATATTTTTTTTTTCTTCTTCCGACAAATTACCGCGGACCTGTTATTCCCGGGCGGCGACTTTAATATTTTTTCTCTTCCATTTTTCTCCTTCTTTCTTCTTTCTTCTTTCTTCTTTCTTCTTACTTCTCATATTCTCATTTCTTTTCTCTAAACATCCCGACGAAGGGGTTCCCTTCGTCGGAGAGCTATACAGAGAGTAGTGAGAGAAGAAACATGATAAAAGGAAGAAAGAGAAAAAAAGAAGGAAGAGAAAAAAAGAAGGAAGAGAAAGAAGAAAAAGAAAAAAGTATTTTTTTAATTTAATTCGCCGCCTAGCAATTTCTGTCAACGACTTAATGGTGTTAATTGTGCCGTTAGGTCAAACATTAGTTAAGGCGTTGCTTCCTTTGCATACATTGTCTTTAGCCATTCTAAGAATTGCCTTTAGTAAGTTTGGTTTTAATAACTTAGGCGGTTATCGTATTTATCTCATCTTCATGTTGGATCGATGCCTTGTAACGACTAATCTAGATCGTTGTCGACTTGTGTAGAAAAAAAAGTTTGGCCATTACTTATAAAACCCCCTAAAAGAACTTTGGAAAATGAAAAGAAAAAAAAAGAAAGTAAAAGAAAGAGGTAGGTAGAAGACCAGTCAACTCCACAAAAATTAGATAATATAAATATTTTGATTACGAGGAAAACGCGTTTTCTAGATATCGAAGTCAAAGTTCTTCCTTCCTTGTTTTTCTTTTTGTCAAAACAAACAATGAACCAACAAACCAAATCGAAAACAACTAGAGAGAGAGAGACAGAATAAAAAGAAGTAGAAGAAAAGATTCAATGAACACCAAAAACTAATAAATAGCAAGAAACAATGAAAGATTTTATCTTTTTGAAGGTTTAATCAAATGGACCAATCTTCAACAACGAAAACTGCTGCTGCTGCTACTACTACTACTACCTCATCCTGTTCAAGTTCATCTTCTCTTTCCACTACTCTTTCTAACTCAATCCAAGCTTTAGGTCGAGGTTTTGATGTTACTTCAGATATACGATTGCTTTATTGTAAAGGAGCACCTGGTTCTCGTCTTATTCAAATCGATGAAATTCATACTAGGGATCTTGTGATTCCTGAAACTGGTATAATTTTGCCCAATGTTTCAGTTGATATTGATTGTTCTAGGGGAAAGAGTTTCAGAGATTCTACCCCTGTTCGTTCTTTTCATGAGGTAATTCATCTTTTTTACTCAATGTGTTTGTATGTGCTTTTTTTTTTCTTTTCTCAGATTTAATCGTTTTCTTGATTAAGAAAGTTTCTTATATAAATGATCAAATTTGATTTGCTTGATTTCATCTGTTTATGGTCATTTGTGGTTATTTGATGCATGTGTGATGATGTACTTGGTAGGCTGACCTAACTAACTTTAATCTTCACAAAAGAATCAGTCCAATAGAGACCATTTATTTTGGTCAAAATCTATCTACTCAACTTTAATGGAACAAATCCTTCATTTTAATGAAATTATAATCTTCTTTAAAATTCGAAGTATTCAGAAATAGATAGTTGATTATTAGTATGGATTTGTTGCCAATAGTAAGTTTAGAACTATTGGTGCAGAGATATGGGTAATTGATATATGTATTGTTTGAACTCAGTTTAGCTTAGAAGCAATTCACTTTTGATTCTGTGATGCTATAATTAGGGGTTGCGGATGTGAGTCGCCAAGTAGTAAATAAAACCTAGAAATTACGGTTTGAAAGAAGTCAAAGGACTAGGTAGTGACTCTAAGCAATCTCTTTTGACTCAGGGATAGCATGTAAAATTCTTGCGTGACAATAGTTAGATTTCAGATAGAGAACAAGTGGAGTTTTTCTGCCGCATCTTGTTTCTGTTAATAGTTTGATGCTCTAGGGTAGAAGGGTCACAAACATACAAGACCTTGTTTCAACCACTACAGGACTTGGTCATTTAGGATATGAAAAACTTTGTAGAGGCCAATCTTTCATAAAATGAAGCTCCTTTGTCTTGGAGTCTTTGCTAGATACATCCAATGGCGCAATCACATAATGCAAGTAGTTTTAGAAATGTCAAAAGTTAGGGATGTGGTAAATGGATAAAGTAGATTCGTGAATGCAATTAGTCGCCGGCCATAATCTAACAATTGAAACATTCATAGACAACTTCTCCTCAAATATTGTATGCAAAATTAAGCAAAAGAGTGCTTAACCGACAGACCTGAAGTTGTTGAGAACGTGAAACGTTTAACAGGCCGGAGTTGGAGTCATTTGTCCAACAAGTTAAGATCTGTAATCAGCATGAGCAGACAACATCTGCTTGAGAGTGGAAGGCAGGGGTGAAGAAGCAGATAAATAAATAGATAATACAAAGCATAGTGCCGGAAATAATAGTTTTCCTGACATTTGCAATGAGAACGATAAATTTGTACAAAAATGGACTCTAATGAAGAGACACCACATCTCTTTTATGCTTTCTTTTAAATGATAATGAATATATGTAACATAGTAAAACTGTGGAACAGATGGTATTGGTAACCTGGGGATACTAATCTGGTCATTTTAAATGATAAATGAATATATGAAGAGCACACTGTTGCCGGATATAGTCAAGCAAGGGTTCACTTATGGTTGAATATTAGTCCTATGCGTATCAATATAATATATTCTTGCTGGATTGGAGTGACATCTCTTACTAGGCTTCTTGTTTCTCTATGTACTGATCTCGATCAAACATAGCAATGGCATCTACGCAATTGCAGCAGTGCTACAACTGAGTAACTGAAAAGTAGTGCTCCCTTTTGGGTTCACTTATGGTTGAATATTAGTCGTACGCATATCAGAATAATATGTTCTTGCTAGAATGGAGTTACATGTCTTTCTATGCTTTCTGTTTTGCTTACTGATCTCGATAAGCATCAATGCCGTGTACGCAGTTGCAGGATTACTACAATAGAGTAACTCAAAAGTAGTACTCCCTTTCGGGCAAGAGCCTTTTATAGATCAAGGAGGATTCAGCCAATTTCGTCTGTTTGCTTGAGCAGTTCTAAGCTTTTTTTCGTTTGAATGTGAAATGCATAACTGGGTACAATTGTGTTTTCTTATTAGTTTTTGCCATTCAAGAGAGGGGAAGCTATCATGATACTAAAGACTATGTCCTGCTCCAGCATTTTATTTGCTAGGCATTTTAAGATTTTGGTTTTTTGTGACTTATAAGCAAGATTTCTAGCTGTTACAGCCAGAAGTTATCATAATATGCACCTTTCACTGATTTAGGAAACTGATAATGATAGAGTTGCAGCACCCACATTATGTGCCATGAGCATTAGGTTGACCAGTTCATATTTTCTTTTTCTTCTTTGTTTTGAAGCAATAATTTGTTTGTCGTTAGTTATATCACTCTTGTGTAAAAGAAAACTAAACGGACCTAGTTACTAAGTTCCATAATAGATAACATGTTCACTGATTTCCTTAATTTTAGAGAAATAGATTATGTCATCAGTCGTGCACTAAGTACTTCATGAGTATAGATAATAGCTAGCACGGGTTGACCGTTGACTTAGCCAACTCTTGTTTCATGTGTGCATTATGTCATTAGACATTTAGACTACTTCGGTTTTAGATTGTAGATATTAGTGACTAATCTTTGAGATGGAACGTTACAGATGGCTGATTTCTTTAATTCGAATTCGGGAATTTCTGGAGACACACCCCTTGGAAGCTTTAATTCTATGTTTAATTTCACCGGTTCCTGGCCAGTTGATGCAGCAGCTACAAAAACCCTTACCATGGATGGATATTTCATCCCTCTATTTAAGGTTAAACTGGCGAAATCTTCTTTAGTTTTGGAAGAAGAAATCAAGTGTGCTATGTCTAACTCTTGGGATCCCCCTTCCTTGGCCAGGTAAAAATGCAAAAACTTCTTTTGATACAGAAAAAATTGCATGTATAGCATGCTCCAGTTTGTAATAGGTCTTTCATCTCTTCCAAAGCAGGAGTCATCTGGTAACTGACTACTGAGGATGTGCGTGGGTAATCTGTTTTAGTACTTAGTTTCCACTGGGGTATGCCATTAAAATGTGAAATTTCACGATTGTTGCTGGTGTTAATTACATTTCCTATTACATATTTTGCACTGTTCCAATTCCGAAGGTTCACCAAGTATTTGCTTTGGTTCCCTTATTAGTCAGCCAGAAACACATGAACTGCATTTCTCTTTTGCATTTACTCGCATTCATTGCATGAAAAGAAGAGCTTAAAATGTGCTAATTTTCTTATAACTGACACACATATACTAATCCTGGAATCCTGCACTTTAGTGTCGCCCTATCACTGGTGGAAACTCTCAACTAACACGTATTTATTGAAGATTTAGCTATAGTCACCATTTGGGGTAGCATTTGCATGGGACCTCTCTTAGGTGTTATAGTAGATTGGCAAGGTGGCCGTATCTCCCATGGATATCTGAACTTGTATCCTTTTTCTTTCTAGGCTTTACAAATGTTACATCATAGTCGGAACTTATAAGTTACAAGTCCTGTCAAAATATGTAATTTAGTCACATTTAGAGGTAGACACCATCAATATCTAGCAATGCAGATATAATTCTGGCCTCATGGAGGTACTGAGGCATTAGCCTCAAAATGCTATATGTTTTGCACACATTGGAATCCCCTCGATCAATTTTATTGCTTTCAATCACTTAAAAATGTCGAGTAATTTTGAACGCCTAGGAAAGTAACCAAAAGCAACAGCCAAATAATCTTAAGTTTTAGGCTATAAGCCCCTCTGCTCTTTCAAATTCTGGACACCGTCACATATCTGACTATGGGCCCATGCTTTTCTCGTTCAGCTTTATCGAAAACTATGGCACTCATATCATTACCTCTGCAACAATTGGTGGTAGAGACGTAGTTTATGTCAAGCAGCATCAATCGTCTCCATTGTCAGCGTCAGACATTGAAAACTACGTGAAAGACATTGGAGATAAAAGATTTTTGGACTTGGAAACCCATTCAACTGGTGATCCTTTCAAATATGATGATAAGGTTGGTCTTATATGCTGTACTCTTTTTTTCAATTACTTTGAGGTATAATTAATTGAATATTTTACTCGCGCTGATAATTTCCCGATATCTTTAAATCTATAGGTTATGGATCCATATCTTTCCAACAAGAAAGAAGTACATCCTCAGCAGTCTAGTGTTCCTTATTTAAGCGGAAAGGAGGTAAGTAGCAGTAGCTTGACCATGCATCTTATCTCAGGACAACAATTATCTTGACTTTATTATTAAACTTGGCTCAAAAAATATGGATTCATTTCAGAGTTCTTTTGGCCCGTCACTTTTTCTCTATCTGCTCATAACTGATACAGTGCTTATTTGTATAATGGTTTTCTGTTTTCCAAGTGTGAAAAAGGTTGTAGGTTGTAAATATACAACTCTTAATGTTGCAGGACGTTACAGTTATTTTTAGAAGAAGAGGAGGGGATGAGCTTGTTCAAAGCCACGCCAACTGGGTAGAAACTGTATATTCAGCGCCTGATGTGATCAACATGACATTTTCGCCTATCGTCTCCTTGCTGAAGGAATCGGCTGGAACTAACCATCTGGCCCGTGCAATTGATTTATATCTAAAATGTAAAATCTATTTTTTGTGTACTTCAGGATAAATCACTAGTATGTCATTGTAGAAAGTAGAAGTCTCCTATGTGTTGATATTAAATTTCAATACTAGAATACATTTTCTCTTGCTCCTCATTCTGCCATTACATGTTCATTGTTATTTGTTCTTTCATCAGACAAACCATCAATAGAGGAGCTACAATATTTCTTGGAATTTCAAATTCCACGGGTCTGGGCCCCAGAGCAAAGTAATCTACCTGGATATCAAAAAAGAGAACCTGTCTGCCAATCTCTTCAATTCAGCTTAATGGGTCCTAAGCTTTATGTTAGCTCAAATCAGGTACTTATCATTTCCCTGTGATTCTTATATAGAGTGTAGGTTTCAGAATTATCATGAATATAACTCTTTCAACATTTAGCAGAAATGGAAACTAGTTTTCTTGCTTCAAAAGTGAATGGCTCTAATTTTCGTTGGAGAATTTTACACTCTTCAAAGAAACACAACACCATTATTTTTTCTCTTACATGGTTCGGAACCTGATTGTTGTTTTACTTGATTTTATTTCTACCACTAGTAATGGAAGGTGGTCATTGTTTTTCTTTTTCAATTTTAATTGATTTGAGTCCGATTCTGGAATATTTGTTTTTCTCTCAGACAAGTTAGTATGACTCGTCTGGATGTCCAATTCAGGCTGATTTCGAGCCAATTGAAGTAGACATAAAATAATTCTGAATCTACTGTTGTGCCCCTGACAAATAACAAGTGAGATGCTGACAATTTAGATCCACCCAAGTCAGTTTCAACATAAAAAACAAAGAAGAACCTAGCTTTTACCTTTCCATTTATAGTCATTAGGCTCTAATAAGTCGAGGTAGTTTGGTTGCAGATAACAGTTGGTCGTAAGCCTGTCACAGGGCTCAGGCTGTGTCTAGAAGGAAGCAAACAAAACCGTCTCGCTATCTATATACAACATCTTGTAGCACTTCCGAAGATCCTTCAACCCCATTGGGACTCGCACGTGGCAATTGGTGCACCCAAATGGCATGGCCCAGAAGAACAAGATAGCCGATGGTTCGAGCCAATCAAATGGAAGAACTTCTCCCACGTAAGCACAGCGCCGATAGAGCACAATGAAACTTACATCGGAGATCTCTCTGGGGTTCATATTGTAACCGGAGCTCAATTAGGCGTTTGGGAATTCGGCGCCAAAAGCGTTTTACATTTGAAACTTCTCTTTTCTAAGGTACCAGGATGTACAATAAGGAGATCTGTGTGGGATCACAACCCCACCAACACATCTCTGCTCAATAGTGGATCTTCTTCATCTTCTTCGAATGAGAAAAACTTGAATGATAAGAAGACTGATAATTCAAATCAAACGGGAAAACTTACAAAGATAATTGATTCGACAGAGATGCTAAAAGGACCACAAGATATCCCAGGGCATTGGTTAGTGACAGGAGCAAAGCTTGGAGTTGAGAAAGGGAGGATTCTGCTTCGTGTGAAATACTCGCTCTTGAACTACTGAATAATAACAGAGAGAGGTGTTGTTCTTTAGTACATTTACAGAGGCATCTTGACTTTAGTGTCAAGATCAATTCTTTTCACAGGTAATAACTGTTGTTTTGTTATGTAAATTCATTTGTCTTCATTTTAGAAGTTAGGTTATTAGGGGAAACCAGGAAAGGTGTAGAGTTCAAATTTTCTTTTTTATCAAGTTATGGTGATCTTGAGCATGCTAATCTGTTATATTTCTTTAGGGTCTGTTTGGTTAGTCTGATGGAGATTTCTAAGGGATAAGAAAATAGAATAAATCAAAATCTGTTGTTTGGTTGGTAGTAGAATATGCACTCCCACCTTCATTCTGCAGTGTTCACCTAAGGAATTCTCTCCCTCTCCCTTCTCGGCTGGGGCACCCAAATGCCCCAGCCCAGCCTGGGAGTGCTCCAACCCGGTAGCCGGGGATGGGGGCACCCAGCCCCCAATATACCCGTTGGGAGTTCCAAACAGCTAGTTGGGAACTCCCAACAGGTAATTTGGGGTCCTGTCCCCCACCCCAAATTACCATCTTTTTGTTTTATTTTATAAATCTCTTTTGATTTATTTATTTTTAAAATGATGATTGTTTTAAATCTTTTCTTTTTCCATTCTTTCTCCATTTTTTTTTTTTATCTTTTCATAATTTTCTATCTGTGGAATAATATCAAATTTTGTATTTGAATCTAATAATTTATAGTCGAAAATTGAAACACAACCCCCACACGCGTACACCATGCACGTACATAATTTAGATTTGGGAGCTCCTGTCTGGAGCACGACGTTGGAATTGAGAAAAATTTCAAGGCTCCCAAAATTGGGAACTCGAGCCCCACGTTGGACTTACCCTTAAGGGCATTTCCAAAGTATAGGGGTTACGGCTCCCAAATTTGAGGAGTCCTTCGGGCTGGGAACCCCGCCCTCTCTCTATTTTTTTTCATAAAATCTTTTCGAAATTCCCTATCTATAGAATAATATCAAATTTAAATTTTATAATTGAAATTAACAATTTATAGCTCAACATTGAAATCAAAAGTCCATACACATACATCACACACACATACATGATTTAGATTTGGGAGCTTCTGTTAGAATTCCGACGTTGGAGTTGAAAAAAATCAGGGGTTCCCAAAATTTAAGGACTCCTAAAATTGGGAGTCTGAGCCCTCACATTGGATTCGCCCCTATTTAGCACAATTCAATGGATAATCAGATACATAAATTAGGGTTGTTAGTTTTAGTGCTGGTCAAAACTTTCTGCTTAGGATGGAAACCTCCATCATCATGATACATAAGAAAATAAATCTGCTCTTTGCATTTTTATCTTCATTAGATATCCTCAATCATCATATTTATGGTTTATTTTGGATTCGTTTATCTTAAAAAAATCGGTTTTTACGACCTCTCCGTAGAGTCGTGGTAGTTCACACATACATTAGGTACCGTGCTATACATACCTTTTTCTTAGAAGAATTTTTATGTTTTCGGATTAAGTAAGAGCATTACGCTTAACCTCGCCAATTCAGGCGACACTAATTTCATCATAGGGATGAGTAAGAGATCAAGATTTCTTTTAGTGTTACTATTGAGTTAGGATATGACTTCAATTTCCCTTTGAACGTTGATTGTGGGATCTTTATTTACTTACATAGGGTTTTACCATGCCTTATTTACTTACAAATTTAGCTCTCTCGTTTACCTTTGTTCTTTACGGATCCACTAGGAGACGTAGGATTTGACATATTTGTGACTTGTGTCTCCATGTCGCCACTTAGTATGTTGGTGAAATTCTCTAGACGTACCTTATCTAATGCCAACAACTGGTTTGGTGAACTGCGACCACTAGCTTTCCCCATAAATAAATATTCTTTGTGAAGTGTGCAACTACTTTTCCTACTTCCTTTCTCTAGAGTAATGAATCATGAAGGCATTTAGGATTACATTGTCGATGCAGACATGCACGTTTGTCTTTGAGGATTTTCGTGATACAGTAACCCTTAACGATTATAACATCTCTGTTGATTCGTATTTGAGATTAAAGACATATTTACACTCTTTCATATGTACAACCAAGCTTTTATAATGGCCGTGACTTCGGGGAGTAAAGAAAAATCTATGGGTATAAAGAATTAGTCAATAAAAATTGATTTAGAGGGCATATTCTTCTTTCAATTCAAAAATTGACTTCACCAAACATTGCCCCCCTGATCTTCATCTTCTCTTTCATTCTCTCTTTTGTGCTCTCTCCCGTTTTCTCTCTCTCACTATCTCTTTCGCTCTCACTGACTTGCCGTTCTCACTCAAGATCTATTTCTTTCTTTCTTTGTAGATCACTCTCATCTTTCTCTTTGTAGACATATCTCTCAGTAGATTAGTTTATCCTTTTCTTTCTCTGTCTCTTACAGTATGTATATATCTCTCTGTGGAGATCACAGAGTTCGTGGCCACGAAACGTTTTGTAGCCACGAAATGGTCAGGGCCACAAAACGTTTTGTGTCGACGAAAATGTCTATGATTGTTATTATGTACCGTATATTTCAAGGAACATTATTTCTGTGTTCGTACTAGACAAAGAGGGATATCATGTAATAATAAAGAACAAATGTTGTTCTTTATACAAAGATGAGATGTTCTATACCAATGCTAGACTACACAATGGTCTTTATGTTATGAACATAGAAGACGAAATCCTGAACATAGACACGAAACGGCTTCGTACTCACGATTCTAACCAAAGCTATCTCTGGCATTGTCGTTTAGGCCACATTAACATGAAACGCATGCAGAAATTTCATGCAAATGGACTTCTGGGATCGTGTGATTTAGAATCATACGATACATGTGAACCATGCTTAGTGGGAAAAATGACACGATCATCCTTCAAGGGAAAAGGTGATCGAGTGAGTGAACCATTAGGGCTGATGATACATACAGATGTATGCGGACCTATGAGTACACTCGCGAGAGATAACTACGGCTACTTCATAACGTTCACCGATAACTTCACTAGATATGGATACGTATATCTTATGAAGCATAAATCGGAATCGTTTGAACTGTTCAAACAATTTCAGAACGAAGTAGAGAATCAACTTGCAAGAAGATAAAAGTCATTCGATCGGATCGAGGTGGCGAATATTTAAGTCAAGAGTTTGAGGATCATCTTAGGAGTTGCAGAATAGTATCCCAACTCACTCCACCAGGAACACCTCAGATGAACGGTGTGCCCGAAAGGAGAAAGCGAACCTTAATGGACATGGTTCGATCGATGATGAACTTAGCCGATCTTCCTAACACTTTCTGCGGTTATGCTCTAGAAACGACTGCTTTTACACTAAATTGAGCTCCGTCAAAAGCTGTAGAAAAGACGCCATATGAGTTATGGACTGGAAAGGTTCCAAAGTTGTCTTTTCTCTAAGTTTAGGGTTGCGATGTTTATGTAAAACGTTTACAAGGAGATAAACTAGCACCAAGATCAGACAAGTGTCTTTTTGTTGGATATCCGAAAGAGACAAAGGGGTATTACTTCTACAATCCATCAGAGAACAAAGTGTTTGTTACTTGATGCACCCGAAAATGTTGCACACCCAAGCGGAGGTATCAAGTAGTAATCCGGCAAAGCCAGGATCGATCCAAGGATAGAAAGGTAGTTCGAATGTCGAAAGGTCTTGTCCGTCGGTTTTAGCATTACTAGCTAACTTAGACAAAAATGGAAAGGACAAAGGTAAATGGGCGGGGGGGGGGGGGGGTTTAAAGATTGGTTTATAAGGAATAAAGAAAACAAATAAAACTAACTAAACAATATATGTAAAACGGGCGAGAGAGATTCGAGAGAAGTGTCGGAGGAACAAGAGTCAGGAGGCAACAAGAGTCGGGAGACAAATAAGTGAGAGAGGTGTCGAACCGAGAATCCGATAATGATAAACCTACGACTACGTGTAGTCCGATCTAATGTTTTAAGGTATAATCGATGTTCGACTCCTAAAGTAGATGTCTCTAAGTACTACGTATATCCGGAGATCATACTTAGTCAAACAAACGTCTAAATCGGTTGATCCCGAGTCAACGAAAGTGTTGTCTAGTCGCCTAACTATGTGAAGTGCATGACAAAACACATGAAATTATGACTTAGACTACGATCGATATCGAATACTTCGTTTCGTCTATTAACTATAAGAAGTGCTTGACAAGACACATGAAAATACGATCAAAACGATAATCGAAATAAATGAACATCAATTTATAATCAAAACATCAAATCATATTAAACATAATCACGAATTCATCACATTTCATCTCATATAATCGACACACTAAAGTTAGCTAAATATGGTGATTGAATAAGAAATGGAAAGAAAATGATTAGAGAATCCCCCTTTTTCGATGTGGCTCGAGGCTAAGATCGTCGGAAAATATGAGTTTTTAGTTGCAGCCGATCTCCCCTTAGCAATTTTTTGGGTTCCCCATAACGACCACCATCATCTTCTCCATTTAGAACTCAACCTCCATTAAAGCTAACCCTAGCTTTCTCTCTCTAGAAATTTCTTGTCCAAAATCAAATCAAACTACATGGGAAGCTAGCCAAGATGATGGGGAGCAAAAGCCCTAAGGTTTCGAACCAAGAAGGTTGCCGGAAAACTCATATAAGTCCGGCCAAAGGATGCTCAAAATCCGGCCAAAACACTTAGATCCAGGCTAAAGGCTTCAGGCCCGAGTTATACCGTGCTGCCATCCGCGTCCCATGAGCAGACCCGTGCCAAGAAGCTTCTGCAGACGCGTCCCTAGTGCCGGATCTGCTCTGTCCCGATCTGTTGCTGCTGCCCGAGCTGATCTGCACGGACTGGAAGCTTCCATAAGCTCGGCCTGCTGTTGTTCCGGCCTGCTGTCCCGTGCTCCTTGAATCTTCCCGAGCTGCTGGCTGCTGCTCCCGAGCTGCTGCTCGTGTTGCAGCCCGAGCAACAGCTAGGCCGACCTAGTGTGCTGGCCGGATCCTCCTTCTTGCTCTCTTTTTTTCTCTCTCTCTCAAGCTTTCAAACTCAAGAACAAACCCTAAAAACCCCTAGCCTCCTTCTCTCTCCCTTCCTTCCCAAGCTAGAAGATGATGAATAGTAAACTCTAACTTGTGTTTACTACTCAAACCTTAGGTCAAGACTTAGTCAATTTCTTTAGACTTTGTTGACTTGGATCCATAAAGAGAGGGTGCTCATATAATTCTTCCTTGTCATTCTTCCTTGGGCTCTTGGGTTTTGATTTAGAAACCAAGAGAGTGCCTCCATCCTTGTCTCTACATCTTCAAATTCTCACAAAGGACTTGAATACCCTCGGACTTCTTTCTTTCATATCTTCCCCGTTCGAACTCCGAATTGAATACCGTTTTCACCGTTGGACTCGTCATTGACTATACTTGTCATTTGATTTTCTTGAAGTCTTTTTCTCTCATTTTCGGCACATGAACTGATAGTGATAATTCGCTCCTTTTATTCCAAAGCACACGCTTAACTCCAAAATAAGTACCTAACATGAAAAACGCATAAAATATTATTGATAACACTCGAGAAGGACTAATTAGTCTAAGTTAGGCTCTTCAAATGTGACATTTTCGTGTCACATCATTGCTCGTGATGGTGTCTTCCTTGAAAAAAAGTTTCTTTCCAAGAAGACAAGTGGGAGAAATATAGAAATCGAAGAAATTCGTTATGAGCAACAAACTGACACTGTTGTACCGGTGTCAGAAGTCGCGATTCCTAACTATTCTGAGCCAATAGAAAAGGAAACGGAGGAAGAGATGGTAGATCTCGGATATCCTCCTGCGCAAAGCGACTTGGATTCGCAAGAGAACCCTCAAGGAGTTGAGAGTGTCTCACCTGTTGTTCAAGCCCCACGTAGGTCTGTAAGGCTAATTGAATTATCTCAACGACAAGATATCTTGTTGATAGAAGATAATGAACCCAACACCTACGAAGAAGCTCTAACGAGCCCAGACTCCGAAAAATGGCTGGAAGCCATGAAATCCGAAATGGAATCCATGTCTGAAAATCAAGTTTGGAACTTGGTTGATTTGCCTGATAGAGTAGAACCCATTGGTTTAAAATGGATTTTCAAGATGAAAACAGACAAGGATGGAAACGTGAGCGTTTTCAATGCTAGACTCGTGGCAAAAGGTTACAAACAAGTCCAAGGAATAGACTATAAAGAAACCTTTTCCCCGGTTGCAATGCTTAAATCCATCAGGATTATTCTAGAAATTGCAGCTCATTATGATTATGAGATATGGCAAATGGATGTCAAAATCGCCTTCCTGAATGGGAATCTGGAAGAGGATGTGTACATGACACAACCTGAAGGTTTTGAGGAATCCAAAAATGTTGGAAAAGTTTGCAAGCTTCAAAGGTTCATCTATGGTTTGAAGCAAGCAAGTAGGAGCTAGACGGGTTGCCGCCGAATTATTTTACTGCTCGAATTCCATATAGGGATTAGTTTTCGGAATGAATTAGAATAGAGATGGTTACCCGAAGTTTGCCATATTCCATTTGAATGGAGACAGTTTGAGTTATAAATTCATTTTATTGGGTTTGTTATACGGTTTGTCATCTTATGAAGACTCTGAAATTTAAAATAAAGTTTATGGGAAGTTGGTTGGTTGGATTGTATATATTTCAGGTGTTCGGTGAAACGTCTCAATGAACTCTATAGTGTCGATAGGTCATACTTAGTATAGTTCATTCATTTTATGCATTCTTTGTAACACCCCTATTTTCTTATTTATATCAAATTAGGTGGAAATAACAAAACTACAGGCCAATTTGGGTTTTGGCCTAATATAAAGAGTAAGTTTGTGTGGGCTTGAGTATCATAAAATAGAAGTGGGTTAGAAGGAAAAATAGAGTTGCTTGAGGTGATTATATAAAAAGGGTGTAGAGCTCTTTTTTGTAGATCTAGAACAAAACTTAGAGAGAGAAAGAGAAATGGTATTCTTTGGAGAAGATTTTGATGAACAAATTGAAGAAATCCATGTATTGTTTATAATATAGTTGGTATATCTTCTTAATCTTCAACAAGCCACTCCTTAGTAAAGGAAGAATGAATAAAGAAGAAAAGAGGTAGAGATGGAGTTCTTTAAAGAGAGAAAGAGGCATGATTGTGGTCTTGATGTCATCTAAGGCAAAAAGGGGTAGATTTAATATCTCCTAATTCTTTTGTAGGCTTTTCAATTTATTACATCATAGGTTTAGTATTGTTAATCACATAAGTTCTATAAAGACTGATTGAATGATTTAGATATTAGTTCTATCTTGAATTCCATAAAACATCTATAGGGGATAATTTTTCGGTGTAGATTAAAATTGAATTTGGTATTGATTGATGATGAATCTCGGTGTGTATCTTATATGGCTGGAACTGCATGTTTGTCTACTTTCTAGTGGTTCAAACGGTGAATTAATTGGAGTTCCGAGTGAGGAATTATAGTAGTTTTCGTACGAGGTGTCAGAACAATGCCTACTGTATTTTGGTCTAGATTAAAATTAAATCTGGTATATATTGATAATGAATCTCGGTGTCTAACATATATGGTTGGAAAGGTCTGTTTGTCTAGTGGTTCAAACGGTGAGTTAATTGGAGTTCCGAGCGAATAGTTATAGTAGTTTTCGTACGAGGTGGCAGAACAGTCGCTACTGTATTTCGGTCTAGATTAAAATTAAATCTGGTATTGATTGATAATGAATCTCGGTGTGTATCTTGTATAGTTGGAAATGTCTATTTTGTCTACTTTCCTCCCTGTTGCAGCAATGACGAAGAAGAAACTCCTTCGTCCTCCATTAAGGGAAAAGATGAAATGGTTCCCTCTGTCATCTTCTTCAGCTCCGATCTGAGTTGAAGGAATATGCTTTACAGAGATAAATAAAGAAAAATGGGGGGAAGAGAGAAGAAGAAGGGAGAGAGAGAAAGAGAAAGAAGGTGAGAGATGAAGGTGGTGGCCGGGATTTGTGATGGGATGAGGTTTGACTTTTGAGGAAGATGAAGGTTAAGGGGCAAGAGACAAATTAGTTAGTTTTTGGATCAAAAAATAAATATGACCCCTAAATCAATCATAGTTGACGGAGTCTTTATTCCCTAAAGATTTTTCTTTATTCCTCAAAGCCGCGGCCTATTTAAATGGCCGTTCAAACATCGTTGACGGTGTAGATTAAAAAGATGAGGTGGGATTTTGAGGGTCTAGATTTGTCATGTTGTTGACATTCTCTCATTGAGTGGGTTAACAAATCTTCATTTTTGTAGGGAGGTAATAGATCTAGTGATTTAGATTTGTAGAAAAATACAACGAACGACCGGATTTGTCTTTCGACTTGTCCCAGTCAGCAAAAACTTTGCGTTTTAATAGATTCTTCCAAGTAAAATGGCATAAATGGTAGGGATGTTTTAGAGGCTCCTCACATTAATGTCAGACCCGCCTGGTGACTCATTTGAGTGTGGTAAATTTATTTTGACCGTTTCGTTCACCCGCGCTCTCTAAATTAGTGAATTTGAGCTGATTTTTTTAAGGAAATTTGGTCAAAATCTACCAATTTTAACTGTATTTAGCAGTGGTGGTGGAGTTCAATCAATTTTGTGAACTAAAATCGGTTCGATCACACTAATTGTTTTTATCGAATCGATTCAAACTTATCGTACAACCTTTTCGACAAAGACTTCACCAAAACAACCAAATTTAAAGTTCACCATAGTTAAGACTCACCGACTTCAACCAAATTCAAATAAAAACTTTCGATTTTTAAAACTAACCAATTTCATCAAAAACTCTAATTTAGAGACGAGTTTAGAGAGACAAACAGAGGCTTTAGAGCTCACCTTAATTTATAAGGCCTAAAAAAATTATTGCCCAGAGAATCGAACTAGGGAAAAATAAAATTTATGCTTTTAAAATTTTGGCGATTCGAAACTTAAGATAATGAAAAATTCCTTTTGGAATCAGTGTACTCAAATCGATTTTAGACCCAAATCCGTTCGAATCCACCGATTTTGAGTCAAACAAGACAACGAGAGCACCTCTTTGACGCTTTTAAACTTTTTCTAAAAATCATGGGGCTTCTAACCGGGAGGCTCCTCCAATAACACATATGTAAGAGGTGCCTTCAAAAACTCCAATAAATGGAAAGCAAATGCTTACAGTGGCATTGGATACCAATTGATGCCCTAACTCTAGATTCTTATATTGGACCAGGTTGGGATGCTTTGAGTTGAAACTCGAAGATACTCATTCCTTATTTTTTGTTGAAAGAAGATACATCATTCTTGATACACCAACTAAATGGTTGTCCAAGTGGTTGATAGTGTTGACAAAATTCCAAAACTATGAAGGTCCCAGTTTCAATTTATCACTAAATGTCTCGTAGACAAAATGTCGTGTAGACATTTCGAGACATTTCGTGGAGGACATTCGTGGACAAAATGTCTCGTAGACATTTCGAGACATTTTAAGACATTTCGAGACATTTGTCTGTAGACAAAATGTCTTTATAGACATTTTAAGACATTTCGAGACATTTGTCTGTAGACAAAAGAATTGACAATGCTTCAAAGATTCCAGTACTAGAGTCAGTTTGTTTTCAGCTTTCGTAGATGGAAAATTTAATAAAATCGAAGAGTTCATCTCACATCTGACAAGGAGAGCTGCAAGCTCTGATTTTCCATGGCCAGAAAGGTGCGACTTCTTGTGTAGGTAATTTTGGGTATGTTTGTCATATCTTGAGTTCTTTTCCTAGTTAAAACTAAAGGGCATGTTATATCATCAGATATCTACTCTAGACCCTCCATTTAGAGGTTTGCATCAAAAGTTCGAAAGTTAGAATTGAGAACTCATTTTCGCCGTGTTTCGTAAGAGAATAACGAACTGGTCGAGAGCTGTGGAATCTTATTCCTAATTCAATTGTGTGGTCTATTTGGAAGTTTAGGAATTCCTGTACCTTTAAGGAGTCTGCTAGGCCCACTAGGATTGAAATCGAAGATGTTCCAAGATTTCTGTTTCATTGGTCTAGGACCCTGCCTTGAGCTAGCAGTTCCATTTTTTTGGATTTCATCCTGAACTGGAAGGAGATTGTGTCGTAACATGTTCCTCACAACCTCTTTCCAATTCCTTTGTATTCTTTTTCTTTCTCACTAAAGATTTATTCGGACGTGTTAAAAAAAAAAAGACTGGTCGAGATGGATAATAATCTACTAAAATCGTGAATTGTTCAATTTTGTAACTCTGAACTGTTAAACAATGTCCAGTATGTTGCATTATAATAACTAGATCCTTATACAAGGATGACTCTAACTAATATATTCTTAGTGCAGACGACAACTTCAATCATTGTGGATGATCCCCTCAACCAAGCACAAGCTTCTCGCATAATGTCTATTTTATTACGGAGGCCCCTATGTCACAAAGCTAATCAGGTATTTGCATTTATATTATTGTTTCACCCAAAAAGCTGGGAGGTCACTTATTGGTTTTTAAAGAGCAATTCTCTCCACCCTAGAGAATGTAATGGACTACAAAACGTTCCTTGGTCGATCAGTTTACGATTCATTTTATAGTTTCACATGAAATTAATTTTGAACTCTCGTATGTAAATGGGTCTGTCGTACGAGTAATTAGATAAAAAGTTAGTTTGATGGCAAGAAATAACAATGCATTTTGGCCATGTAATTGTCTTGATTGTTGATGTGGGAGAAAAAAAGCAGTGATAACGAAATAAGGTCCGTTAATTTTGTCTGAATTGCTTGATTTTCATTAGAATTTTACTTCGTATAACCCTGCATCTCTTTATATGGATGTAAACTGATTCTTTTTATTTGGAGTTGAAATTTAAGGGATCACGATCCGTTTATCCCGGTCCATTTGTTGGTCTCAGACACCGAAAGCTTTATCAGAACTCAAGTGTGAAAGTTCACCTAAGTTGTAGTCTCTGTTGCAGTTATTCATTGGTTTACTGCTTCAACCGGAATTGGAAATTTAGTTTGCATTTGAAAGATTTAGGATAATTTTTTTTAATACAATTTTGGATAATTTTCATGACATCTTTGTAGATTTTCTTCTCGACTTGGCTGCAAATTTTCAAATATCCGGATCTGTGTTTTCAAGTTTCATAGTTGGAATGTCTTATATCGTAATTGATTAGTTACTTTTTATGAGAAATCATCTAACTTTTAACAATGAGAACCTAGATGGTTTTTTGATATTTGCATAGATCGATAAGATTTACAGCTGGGCTCGCATCTTTATCAGTTCAAATGCTTAAATGTGCAGGCCTTTTTTGAAAATGTTTTAATACTTCACGAGTTCTCTTCCTATATAAATTATATTAACATAATAGGATTTACAAATGAGATCGCATCTTAATCAGTTATCTCATGTAGTAAAATAATCTCGATAGTCATTCCGCATTCATAAAATACTCTTGCTGAGAATTTTATAACCATGAGTTATTGCCAAAGACACCCCATCTGGAGATTTATGGAAAGAGGTTGCAAGTTTTCTACTGATAAGTTTCCATACACCTTAATCATTCTAGTTTTATTCACAATAGGAAGAATAAACTGACTCATTCTACTGATACTGTGTATAGTTCAATTATAATTGCTCTTATTGTTGAAGAATGCTCATATTTTTCCTCAACATACCTGGATCTGAACAGTGTTTGTAGAACATTTTATTCACCCACATACTTCAATCGTTTATTATAGTCCCTTCAGACCAACACAAGTTTATCGACAAAATATCTCTACTAATACGGAGACACATAGGATTCGTAGCTTATCCAGGTATTTGCTCTCACGTCTTTCAGAAGTAACCAAGAAATCAAGTATAAACAGAAGTGGGACTTCAGTTTATTGATTTTCAAGGTGCAATTCTCTCCTATGACATAAAATGTAGTGGACTATAAAAGACTCATTAGATAACTTTTATATGATTGGTTTTAATGCTCTTGAGTGTTTTTAGAGTGGGACCAAACCAGTCCCTCGAGGTGTTGGTGGATTCTGCTTGCAGGTACTCAAGCAAAAATCAATATTGATGGCAAGAGATAATCAAAACAAAGGTTAGTTAATTTTTTTCTGGATTGCTTGGTTTATTTCACAATTTTACATCAGTGAGATACCATACCGGTAGCATCACGGTGTAAGTATTATTTGTCTACATGGTAAACCACATTGTTCCATCAATATTTTCGGGAAGGAATATACATTTGTTGGTTATGCCTAAGAAATGGAAGTTTAATGTGGTATACCACATTGTTCAATCAATATTTTCTAGAAGGATTATACATTTGTCGGTTGTGGATGCCTAAGAATTGGATCTTAAATGTGTTACATCACCTTGTTCTGTTAATATTTTCGACAAGGATTACACATTTGCCAGTTGTGATGCCTAAGAAATTGAATTTTATTGTGGTATACCACATAGTTACATTTTGTATTTTTGGGGAGGAATAAAAATTTGTCGGTTTAGATACCTAAAAAATAGTACTTTAATGTGGTATACCACAATATTCCATCATATTTTGGGGAAGGAGTATACATTTGTCGTTCGTGGTTCCTAAGAAATTGAATTTTAATGTGGTATACTACATTGTTCCATCTGTATTTTTTGAAAGGCTTACACATTTGTTGGTACTCAATTTTGATACCTAAAAAATGAACCTGTGGTATACCACATTGTTCCAAAAATATTTTCGTGAAAGCTCATACATTTGTCGGTTGTGATGCCTACAAAATGGAACTATAATGTGGTATCCACATTGTTCCATCAATATTTCCGGGAAGGATTATTCATGTCGGTTGTGATGCCTAAGAAAGTGGAACTTTAAATGTGGTATATATTGTTCCATCGATATTTTCTAGAAAATTATATTTTTGCCGACTGCAAAGCGTAAGAAGTTGAACTTTGATGTGGCATACCCCATTGTTCCAAAAATATTCTCGGGAAGGATTTTACATTTGTCAGTTGTGATGCCTAAGATATGGAACTTTAATGTGGTAGACCACTTTGTTCCATCGATATTCGAGAGAAGGATTATACATTTGCCGGTTGCGATCCTTCCAAAATGGAATTTAATGTGGTATACCATATATTTTCATCAATAATTGAGGGAAGGATTATACATTTGTGGGTTGTGATGCCTAAGAAATGGAACTTTAATGTGGTATACCGCATTGTTCTATCAATCTTTTCAGGAAAGATTATACATTTGTCAGTTGTGATACTTGAAAAGTGGAACGTTAATGTGGTATATGATAAACTTCCATCAATATTTTCAGGAAGGATTATACATTTGTCGGTTGTCATGCTTGAGAAATGGAACTTTAATGTGGTATACTATATATTTAGGTCAATAATCGAGGGAAGGATCATATATTTGTCGGTTGTGATGCCTAAGGAATTGAACTTTAATGTGGTATACCACATTGTTCCATCTATTTTGTCGCAAGTATTATACATTTGTCCGAATATAATCCTCAAGAAATGGAACTTTAATGTGTATACCATATGTTACAATCAATAATCGAGGGAAGGATTATACACTTGTGGGTGGGGATACTTAAGAATAGGAATGTTGGATACCATATTGTTCCATGAACAATCGAGGGAAAGATTATATATATTTTTTTAGAAAGATGATATTTTTGTCGAGGATGATGCTTAAGAAATTCAACTTTAATGTGATATATCATATTGTTTCATCAATAATCGAGGGAAGTATTATACACTTGTCTTAAGCGATGCTTAAGAAATGGAACTATGATATTGTACGCCATATTTATCCATCAATAGTCGAAGAAGGATTATACGTTTGTCGATAGTGATGCTTAAGACATGAAACTTTGAAAATGTTTTAATACCTCACAAGTTATCTTCCTATATAAATTATATCAACATTATAGGATTTACAGTTGAGCTCGCATCTTAATAAATTATCTCTACTAGTAAAATAATATTAATAGTCATCCGTCATTCATCAAATACTCCGGCCAAGTATTTTGTAACCATGGGATCTTGTTTAATCTTTGTTTTCTTAATTCATGCCATTGCCTGAGATCGTCAGGAGATTTTTCGAAAGGGATTGCAAGTTTCCTTTTCTACTAATCAGTTTCCATATTTGATTAATAAAGTATGGGAGTTAGAAGTCAGAGCTAGCATTATTCACAATAGGAAGAATAAACTGACTCATTCTACTGATACTGTCTGAGTGTCTGTAGTTCAATTATAGTTGCTCTTATTGTTGAAGAATGCTCATATTATGCTTTAAGATACCTGGACCTGAACAGTGTTAGCTGAATAATTTATTCACCCACATACTTCAATAGTTTATAATCGTCCCTTCAGACCAACACAAGTTTATCGCCAAATATCTCTTGTAATACTAAGACACCTAGGATTCGTAGCTTATCCAGGTATTTGCTTAAATTTCTTTCACGTCTTCGAGAAGTAACAAGGAAACCAAACTATAAACAGAAGTGGGACTTCAGTTTATTGATTTTTAAGGTGCAATTCTGTCTTATGACTTCGTGGATAATTTTTATATGATTGGTTTTAATGCTCTTGAGTGTGTTGAAAGTGGGAAAAAACCAATACCTTGAAGTGTAGGTCGATTCTGCTTACAGTTACTCAAGCAAAAATCATTTTTGATGACAAGAGATAATTTAAACAAAGGTTAGCTAATTGTCTCTGGATTGCTTGATTTATTTCACAATTTTACTTTGTAAAAACCTCTTGGTCACGAATACATCTCTCTCGATCACGGGTTTAACAAGAGTTTGTTTCGTACGACTTGAAGATACTTCTAGGTGGGAACCGAAAAATCCATATTGATTAATTGAAAGTCTGCAGTAGACTTATCTTAAAGAGATGTTAAGTCCATTTTTTCTATTTTTGGTTGTGAAAGATGGTTTCTTATTAGTTATTATTTAGATTTGTACTTATTATGTTAGGGTTCACACCCAACATAGTGTTTGAGGCCGAGGGTATGGTTTTGCAAGTTATCTAGTGGAACATAATATTGTGGGCTATATGGTGCATGCCCTTGTTTTTTCAAATGTATGTGCTATATATATTAGTATTTTGGGTTTCAAGTCAAGCTTTTCATTGGTCATATTCTTCTATTAATAACTGCATGGGCTATTATATAAGTGAGATACCGTACCGACAACATCACGGTGTAAGTTGTATTTGTCTACATGGTGCTATATATAGTGTATCCATGTGCTTGTTAATTTCAGTAGTTAAAAACATTTGAGGAATCTGAAGAGAACCAATTTGTACAATAGTTTTACAAGAACATCTGTGAGGGATTTGCATCTTGAAATCGGAATAGAACTGGAGATTAGTTTCGTTGCTCAACTGATCTGATTTGCAAATACAATTTTCGCTTCAATCATTTACAATGATCATTCCAGACAAGGAGAAGCTTAGCGCCTAATATCTCTTCTATAATGGAGAGTCAGCGAGCTTATCCATTTTTTTTGTATTAGTCTTCAAGAAGGATTCACTGAATCAAGTTCTCCCAGGCATGGGAAATCAATTTTTGGTATTCATGAAACAATTAATCTCTTATATTAGAGAAGAAATTGGACTGTAGTATAAAAGGCATGAATAAACTACCATAGAATTTATTTCGATTTTATTGTTGTCTCGTGTTTCTAAATTGAGATAATGACATCGAAACAAAATTTGGACCTTGAGATGTATTGATTTCTTTTTAGGTAATGAAGCAAAATTTTGTTTTATTCTTAATGGCGGGAGAAAATCATGTCGGCATGGCCTTTCTTCTCTCATTTCTCTCATTTCTCTCACTTCTTGTCTTCTTCCTCTTACTTGTTATATCATTATATTATAGAAGTTTTCGATATTACCTTATGCAAGTACATATATTCTATTTCTGCACCAATAATTAACGGAAGGATTCCACAACCCTGCGTATTGTTGCTTAAGACATTGTGTATACGTCTTGTTTTACCCAATAATTGATATTTTTTTCTTATTTACGCTATTGGACCTTCTTCATTATAGTGGAAAGGATTATACATTTATCCGAAGTGATGCTTAAGAAACTTTAATGTGTTATATGGTATATTGTTCCATTATTATTCGAAGGAGAATTATACATTTGTCCGTTGTGATGCTTAAGAATTGAAACTTTAATGTGGTATACCACATTGTTCCTTCAAAAAACGAGAGAAAGATTATTCGTTTGTTGGTTGTGATGCTTGAGAAATGAAACCTTAATGTGGTATACGACATTGTTCCATCAATATTTTCAGGAAGGAATATATATTTAATCAATATTTTGAGAAGGATAATACATTTGTCGGTTGTGATGCCTAAGAAATGGATCTTAAATGTGGTATATCACATTGTTCTATCAATACTTTTGCGAAGGATTACACATTTGTCGGTTGTGATGCCTAAGAAATGGAACTTTAATGTGGAATACCACATTATTCCATCAATTATTTCGAGAAGGATTATACATTTGTTTGTTGTGATGCCTAAGAAATGGAGCTTTTATGTGGTATACCACATTGTTCCATCTGTTTTTTTTTTTGGGAAGGAATAAAACATTTGTCGGTTTTGATACCTAAGAAATGAAAATTTAACGTGGTATACCACATTGTTCCATATATATTTTCGGGAAAGCCTATACATTTGTAGGTTGTGATGCCTACGAAATGGATTTCGGCAAGGATTATACAATTGACGGTACTGATGCTTAAACAGGATTAAGCCAATTTAGTTTGCACTTGAAAAGTTCAAAAGAATTGACAAGGCTGCAAAGCTTCCTGTACTAGAGTCATTTTGTTTTCAGCTTTCGTAGATGGAAATTTTAATAAAATCGAAGAGTTCATCTCACATCTGACAAGGAGAGTGCTCTGATTTTCCATGGCCAGAAAGGTGAGACTTCTTGTGTAGGTAATTTTGGGTATGTTTGTCATATCTTGAGTTCATTTCCTTGTTAAAAATAAAGGGCATGATATATCTTCAGATATCTATTCTCAACTCTTCAATAAGAGGTTTGCATCAAAACTTCGAAAGTTTGAATTGGAAATTCTTTTTTCACCGTGTTTTGTAAGAGAAAAACAACATGGTCGAGATGGGTAATAATCTACTAGAATCGCGTGAATTGTTCAATTTTGCAACTCTAACTGTTAAACAATGTTCAGTATATTGCATTATGATAACTAGATCCTTCTACAAGGATGACTCTAACTAATATATTCTTAGTGTAGACGAAAATTTCAATCATTGTCGATGGTCCCCTCAAACAAGCACAAGCTTCTCGCATAATGTCTATTTTATTACAGAGACCCCATGTCACGAAGCTAATCAGGTATCTGCATTTATATTACTATTTCACCCAAAGCTGGGAGGTAACTTATTGGTTTTTAAATAGCAATTCTCTCCACTAGTAGAGGATGTAATGGACGACAAAACGTTCCTTGGGCGACCAGCTTACGATTCATTTTATTGTTCCACATGAAATTAAGTTTGAACTCTCGTATGTAAATGGGTTTGTCGAACTGAGTAATTAGATAAAAAATTAGTTTGATGGCAAGAAATAACCATGCATTTTGGCCATGTAATTGTTTTGTTTGTTGATGTGGGAGAAAAAAAGCAGTGATTATGAAATAAGTCCGTTAATTTTGTCTGAATTGCTTGATTTTCGTTAGAATTTTACTTCGTATAACCCTGCATCTCTTTATACAGATGTAAACTAGATGCTTTTTATTTGGAGTTGAAATTTAAGGGATCACGATCCGTTTGTCCCGGTCCATCTGTTGGTCTCAGACACTGAAAGCTTTATCAGAACTCAGGTGTAAAAGTTCACCTAAGTTGTAGTCTATGTCGCAATTGTTCATTGGTTTACTGCTTTAACCGGAATTGGCAATTTAGTTTGCACTTGAAAGATTTAGGATAATTTTTTTTAATACAATTTAGGATAATGTTCATGACATCTTAGTAGATTTTCTTCTCGACTTGGCTGCAAATTTTCAAATATTCAGATATGTGTCCATTCAAGACGGTTTGAAGTTGGTGTCTTAGATTGGTTAGCTCGTCTATGGGAAATAGAGAAAAATGAATATTGGGGTTACATTACGAATTGTGGAACAGAAGGTAATCTTCATGGTATCCTGGTTGGGTTAGTACCATTGCTGACTCTTATTTTCCTAACAACAATTTTAATGTGTCGCTATGCCTGATCAGTGCTTGAAAAGACAGCAGTAAGAGAGTTCATTTTTCCTGTATGCATATCCCAGAAGGTAGTAACTTAGTGACTTAGCACAAGAGTTATTTGATCAACACTGAGACATAAGTCGAGCACACCATTTATGCACAATATAATTTTCTTCTTTCAATGATGTGATTTTTTCATTATCGTTTCATACATTGATGTGGAATGTAAATCTGGCTGTATAGGAGAGAAGTTCATCCAGATGGAGTTTTATATGCATCACGAGATTCACATTATTCTGTCTTTAAAGCTGCACGAATGTACAGAACGGGATGTGTAAAACTTGATACTTTGTTCTCTCCGGGGAAATCGATTGTGTAGATTTCAAAGCCAAACTACTTCTTAACAAGAACAAGCCAGCCATCATTAATGTCAACATAGGTATGACGGTATTACTGTTTAACTCCCATCTTGCTTCCATGGGAAAGAATAGATAGAAGGCTACTACTGGTGCTCAACCTAATGTTATTAAACTTGTGCAGGAACAACTGTTAAAGGAGCAGTTGATGATCTTGATCTTGTTATTGAAACACTTAAGCAATGCGATTTCTCAAAAGATAGGTTCTACATTCATTGTGATGGGGCTCTCTTTGGGCTCATGATGCGATTTCTCAACTCGTTTGCTCATGTTTTCCCTGATCTTATCAGGGGTGGTTATCAATCTAAGCGGGTTTCCTGTTTTCTCAGTTTTTGGGTGAGAGTCATGGAGGCGGAGTGCTAGAGGGTTTAAGTTAGCTACAAATACTGATATCTTTGAAAAATCTCTGTAATCGTGTTCTTCATACATAGTGAAAATCATGGCGCCATTGAGCCATGGTACTCGTCTCACCAACCGGACCACGTATACCTCTTGTTCTTTGTGGGTGTTTACTTTCATTAGTGCTTTTTTTGTTTGCCAGTTCTTCGTCATAACAGTTATTATTAGCAACAAACCCAATTTTGTGATTGAGAAATCTGATTATGATATTTAAAGTTTGATCTTAACTAGTAGTTTAACCCCGTCTGTAGTAGATAACCAAGGAGCAACGATCTTTGCTTCTTTCGACATGTATCTAGAATCCACAAGCTCTGTGACCCTGACAAACAAAGTTTAGATGTGCCGCGAAGACAATTTTTTCGCAATCATAAAAGAATCCTGGAAACATGTTTTTTATAACTGGTGCATGGGATTTGTGGATTCGGATCGTAAACCTTATGGATTGCTTGTTAGCTTAACAAAATTTTATAACTGGTGCACGGGATTTCTGGATTCGAATCATAACTTTACGTACGGCAAGTTAGTTTATAGAAATGTTTGTTTTTTTGTTTCATGTTCTTTTAAAGCTTGATATGTCCTTAACTTCTATCCTGTTTTCGTCTTGCTTATATTGTTCTTTCTAATGAACAGGCACCTAAAGTTTCATTCAAGAAGCCAATTGGCAGTGTAAGTGTCTCAGGTCACAAGTTTGTCAGTTGTCCACTGCAATGCGGTGTTCAATTAACAAGATTATCTCACATCAATGTTCTCTCAAGAAATGTCGAATACCTAGCTTCTCGAGACGCCACAATCATGGGAAGTCCAAATGGTCATGCTCCAATCTTCCTTTGGTACACACTAAACCGAAAAGGATATCGAGGGTTCCAAAAAGAAGTCCAAAAATGTCTTAGAAATGCTCACTATTTGAAAGATCGTCTTCAAGCTGAAGGAGTCAGAGCAATGCTTAACGAGCTTAGCAGTACTGTTGTGTTCGAAAGACCAGAAGATGAAGAGTTCATTCGTCGTTGACAACCAGCTTGTCAAGGAAACATTGCTCATATTGTTGTTATGCCGAGTGTCAATATTGAGAAACTAGATGATTTCTTGAACGAATTGGTTGAGAAACGTGTTGGAATTGGAGCCGATTTCAGATCGGTTCAAGTCGTCAAACTCAGAAACGAAGCAAACCATTGCATTCGTCTCGTCGAGCTCTTAAGTTTAGAGCCAAGAATCACTCAAATCCGATTCCGAATGAATGAGATATTCAAGTTTGAAGTTTGGACGGAAAATGGTTAAGTTAGGGACCAAACGGCAATAAGGAAATGTTGGTTTGAGGGCCATTTGCGCAAGGAGCGCTGGTTCAGATCTAACGACGCTTGTTGAGTCCGCGTAGATCCAACGGATGGCGTTAAGCCTGTGTCGGGCATGGGGTGGGACATCTCCCGAACTCCATCTAACGGCCACCAAGATTAAGCTGGTTGGCAATTTTGGACGCGCCTAAGAAGATTTAACGGAGGGTGTTCCTCCCGAGCTTTTGAGCAAGATCTAACGGTTCAAATCTCAACAGACAGGATCTGTTGCTAAAGAAGTGACCCGTCGCTTTACTTTCTCAATAGATGAGTCCCTTAACCAACGGAAGTGTGCCAAATGCATGTGTCTATTTGAAACCTATTTATAGGACCCAAATGAACTCCAAATTTCAGTCCGTCTTTTCCAGAGCATCAAGCATTATTAGAAGTTCATTTTAGAGAGTTTAAGAAAACCATTTGATAGAGTATTCAAGGAGTTTCATAAGAAGGAAGTTCGATCAATTCGCATTAAGTCAGAGGTTAGTATACTTTCAAGTTCGACTACTTTCTGATTCGAAGTACCATTGAATCGAAAAGTAGTCGTTGTATCCTAGGAGACAAACGCTGGTAATTGTTTAATACTATACAGGACGTCAATTGTCTTAAGAAAAAAGGAATACCTCACCTTGATTAAAAATCTTCTTCTTCTAATATTCTGATTTTTCTTTTTCTTTTTAGTCTATTTGATTTCTTAATCAAAGACATTCTGATTTTTTAAAATCAGAAGTTTGTTGACTTTTAAGTACTAAATCGGTAAACAAAGAAGGAATACAATTCCTCTTTCCAATCTTAAATCGATAGTGAGATTCGACTACGAATCATTTGTTCTGGATAACTGATGGGTAATGAAAATGTCCCATCTGAGTCGTTTAATTTAACCGAGTTAGTTCGTTTTGAGTCTTTATTATAATAAAATTGTTGGTTTTCTTGATTAGGTGGCTTTTGCAGAGTTAAGTGTGAAAACGGTTAAAAATGAGAAAAAGATGCATGAAGGGTATTTTTGTCATTTGGAGTCAAGGACATTCTGGTAATTTGGTCAAGGTCAGTGCATGGTTAGAAATTAGAGTCCAATACGAGTCCGTAGGAGAAAACGAAAGTCAATTCGGAGTCCGGATGAGTGAAATATGCAAAGGCAAAGCTGAAGTCAAATAATGTGGCTGGTGGGATCATTTCGGTCACCATTCTGGCTGGTGGGACACAACAAGGTGACGTGGCACGTCCTTAATCATGGAGCATCAGTATTCGGTATACCCGCTGAACATTGAAGTTCCATCCCAAATGCCCAACGGACAGAATTCGCATGGTCCTTTCTGCTCTACTTTTAAGCCCTCCGAAATTACCTTCTAGCCCCTCCTTTTGTCCTTCCTTAATTTTCAGCCTATAACTAATTGACAAGTGGCCATCTTTTCACCACAACTTCCACCAGAAATTCCAGATTTGCCCTCAATTGTACTAGTTGATTCCTTAGCCAATGTTTATCTATTTCTTGGAGATAAAGTAATAAAACCTTTCCATTTTTACCCTTTTCATCCTTATCACTTAAAACCCTAGCTTCCATTCTTTTCTTTTACTACCCATTTCACCATAATTTCTTTCCAATTTCTTTTCTTATCTTCCTTTCCAATCTCTTTCTTCTTTTCTAATTTCTTCATCTCTTCTTTAAAATCTCTTGATCTATTTCTCTTCTACATTTCTCTTCTATCTTCTCAACTAAAAAGCTATTATTTGTAGTTTTGGGTAATATTCTTGGAAACATTTGGAGCTAATATTGGACATCAACATGGAGGCACAAAGAGCTATGGATCTAAATCCCATTTGGTGATTTCTTTTCATTATCTTTTGTAATTCCATTTACTTTAGAATTTCAATGAATATTACTTTAGATTCCATGAGTAGCTAATCTTTATTTAGGGTTTATGATGAAACGTATTATGGATCTCTTTAAGATATGTGATTTGATTAATTAAACCTTTTGATTGTACTTTAATGTCTTTATTACATGAATATGAAATGCTTTTATCAAAAATACCTCCCGAAATTTATATAGTTCATTATATTAAATTTTGAGTTATAAAGATAGAGGCTTAGTTGATTAATTATATGAGTTAAAAAGTGAACTAATATGGTGGATTCTAAATCCTAAATTTCTTTCTCATCTTACTCCCTTCCTATTTAGTTTGTCATTGTTTTATTATTTTCAAAACCAATCAAATCAAGGAAAGGAGTTTTAATTTAAGATTTAGATAAAATTACTTGTCCCTTAGAACAAATTCCCGATTTACAAACTTTACTATAACTTGATCCCTACACTTGAGGAATAAACCTATTTTAGGCTTATCATAGTAACCAGTTTCACCAGTGATTCGGTTATAGACTCGCTGAGTCAACTTGTTGAATCGGTACACCGAAACCAACAATCTTAAGACAATTGAATTTACATCGGTATAGAGAATTAAGTTTCTGTGTGAGACAGAAATAGAGATGGCAACAACTGGTGAAGCCACAATGAAAAGTGTTGGTCCTGCCTTTGTCGAAAAACAAGAGAAGTTTAAGGGCATCGATTTTAAGTGATAAGCACAAAAGATGATGTCTTGTCTAACCACTCTAGGGTTGGCAAAATATCTGACTGAAGACAAACCGGTCCTTCGAGAAGATGGAGATATCCAATATACTTGGCCATAGAAGCCTGGAAGCATAGTATTTTTCATGTAAAAATTATATTTTGAATTCGTCGGATGATGGCCTTTATAATGTGTATTGTGTGATTGATAATGCAAAGGAATTATGGAACACACTACACAATAAATATAAAGCCGAAACTGCAGGAGTGAAGAAATTTATCGTTGGAAGGTTTCTGGACTTTAAAATGGTTGACTCTAAACCAGTCATAACCCAAGATCAAGAATTCCAAATAACTCTCTAGGAATTAATGGCCGAAACATTGGTAACAAATGAAGCCTTTCAAGTCCGAGCAATAATTGAAAAATTGCCTCCGGGTTGGAAAGACTTCAAGAATAACCTTCGTCATAAAAGTAAACGTCATCGAAGGGGGACCAATTGTTTCCCACCTAATGTCGAGGCCTACAAACTTTTGTCTGAAACAAATCCAACAAATGTTTGCACGTATGACTCGCGAGCGAACCAATACTTAGTCTAACCAGACTATATTTGGTCTCTCTAGGACAAATAAGTCCTGCTAGCTCGAATGGATTGAGCCAACACTTAGTCCAGCTAGACTATATTTGATCTCTCTAGGACAAATAAGTCCCGCTAGCTCGAATGGATTGAGCCAACACTTAGTCCAGCTAGACTATATTTGGTTTCTCTAGGGCAACTAAAGTCCCGCTAAATGGTTTGGCCAACACTTAGTCCAGCTAGACTATATTTTGTCTCTTTAGGACAATTAAAGTCCCTCTAAATGGACTGAGCCAACACTTAGTCCAGCTAGACTATATTTGGTCTCTATAGGGCAATTAAAGTCCCGCTATATGGATTGAGCCAACACTTAGTCCAGCTAGACTATATTTGGTCTCTCTAGGATAACTAAAGTCCTGCTAAACTTTAAATAGCTAGGCATCTAATACTGCCATAATACCTAAGGAACGAGCCGACACTTAGCCATCTAGACTACTTTAAGCAAATTCAAGGCCCATATTCCATAAATAGCAAAACATGGATTTCAACAAATATATTATTTCATAAAGATTCAAGCATCAAAATCTTGCTAAAACCGTGCAAAGGAAAAAAATATGGAAAGCATGGGAAGAACATATGAAAATATGGGAAAAACAAGCAAAGAATATGAAGAACAAAGGTAAAAACCAAAAACCTTACCTTAAATATCCAAAGCAAGCAAAATCCCTCCACAAGTTGCTCCAAATCCTCACAAGTTGCTCCAAGTCCTCACAACACAAGTGAGGGAGTGAGGGCTTCACTCCTTTATATAACGGTTGAACTACAAAAGGAGTGGATCATACCAACTCACATGGCACATCACCATGTAGTACTATTACACCCGCAAAATTTACTTTGTCATAAATGTGTCATATAGTTGTTGAGACCCAAAAAAAAAATCGTTTGTTGTCTATTTAATTATATGTCACTTGAGCACATTTAATTACACACATAATAGATGTACACATATACACACATGTATATAAATGTTTACACACACTTGTATGTAAATGTTTACACACACATGTATATATATACACACACACACATACACACACACACACATATATATATATATATATATATATATATATATATATATATAAGTGAAGGAGTTGAAGGAGATGTCTTTCGACCCAGATGGCAATGCGAGCAATATGTCGGCTAGGACAATTGATGAAGAAGATCATCAAGTCCGATTGATTTAGGGGTCGTAGCGTTTAGCTAGAAACCAACTACGATCGTCGAATTACGAAGTAATTCATGGCTAACTTCGATCGGATCCTACATCGGGTTACACATAAGAATGGGTATTTAATCGGATGATATAACTAGTGGGAGTGTGATATAACATTGGGAATGTCCCATAAACATATCTCACAGGCCTAAATAGAATTTTAGCTTTGACGGATAGTGGAGATATCTATGATGTTGGTAGATCCATTGGCTCTGACGATATGAGGGGTTCAATTTTAGCTTTCCACTTATCTGTATCCAGTAATGGGGTGGAATCCAGTAAAGCATTCACCTCATTGATACTTTCATCCTCATTAAAGTCTAAGCCAAAATGAGCCAACAATGTTTCCAAAGGATCATTAGTTAGGGTTTTAGGTAAAGAATCCTGAGCTAACATCTCTATCAAATTTAACTCATCGAAATCGTTAATATCATCAGGATGAAGTACAACATTGAAGATATTCATCTCTACAGTCATGTTTCCAAAAGACAATCTCAAAAGTCCACTCCCACAGTATATTACGGCATTGGAGGTGGCTAAGAATGGACGTCCTAAAATGACAGGAATTTGACTTTGGGTATCATGAACTGGTTCAGTAGCTAGGATGATGAAATCCACAAGGAAGATGAATTCACTAACTTTTATCAGCAATCTTCTACTACACCACGGGGTCGCCTAACGGACTGATCTGCCAATTGAAGAACTACAGATGTGGCTTTGATTTCTCCTAAACCTAACTGTAGGTACACAGAATATGGAAGAAGATTGACACTAGCACCTAGATCTAACAAAGCTCGTTCTATCTTATGGTCTCCTATGGTGCAAGGTAGTGTAGGACTTCCTGGATCTTTCTACTTAGGTGGTAGGTTATGTTGGATGATTGAACTCACCTTCTCAGTCAAGAAGACTTTCTTATGCACATTCATCTGACGCTTCCTAGTACATAGATCTTTAAGGAATTTAGCGTAAGCTGGGACTTGTTTAATCGCATCTAGTAATGGAATATTAATACTAACTTGTTTGAACAATTCCATTATCTCCTCAAACTGAGATTTCTTCTAGGGACATAGGACTCAGGTTCCACAGGTGGGTTTTCAGGCTCAAGGGTCTTCTCAGGCTCTCCCCTAGGGATGTTGGTTGATAAGGAGGAGGGTTTAGGATCTGATTCACTATCTTCAGGCACTCCTACCTAGTCAACTACCCTACCACTTCTAAGGGTGGTTATAGCATTAGCTTGATCCATCGACTGTTTATTCTTCGGATTAGGCTCTGGTTGACTAGGAAACATACCCTTTTCCCTATGTCTAAGGGCTTCTGAAAGTTGACCTACCTGGGTTTCTAAACTAGTTATGGACTGGGTAGTCTTTTGCATAAACTCTATTTGGATTTTAGCTAGTTTATTCATGGTCTCCTCTAGAGATTCCTTATTCTGCGAAGTGTATTGGGTACTAGTTTGAGCTTGATTTTGAACATAAGGATTCCTAGGAGCATTGAAACCAGGTGGGTTTATAGAACTGCTAAGCTGACTTTGGTTTTGACCTTGATATTGATTTTTGGACCATGAGAAATTAGGGTGATTTCTCCATCCCGGATTGTAAGTGTTCGAGTAAGGGTCAAACTTCTGACGATTTTTTGGCCTAAAGTTTTGATAAAGAGCATTAGCTTGTTCTCTGTCATCGGAACCACAGAATAGGAGACACTTGTGCCCTGTATGAGATGGGTCTCCACAGACGGAGCACATATGTGAAATGGGTTCATTTCCAACACTCATGGCTTGAGTGGGATCTTCCCTGAATGTTTTAGGTTGACCAAGCTCTAGGGCTTCTATCCTTTTGGATAGGGTGGACAGTTTTAGTTCTGAATCATCTACTCTATAGACGCCACCCCGATTTGGAGTAGGATTTGTCCTAGTGGGGGGTCCTCTAGAAGTTTCCCATTGCTGGGATTTCTCAGTTAGATCTTCTAGAAACGCCATGCACTCATCGCCAGGCTTATGGGTAAAGCTACCACCACAGAATGCCCCAACCCTGGATGTGGTGGGGTAGTTTAGTCCGTCATAAAGAATCTAGACTAACCTCATTTGATCGAACCCATGGTGAGGACATTGAAGTACAAGTTCTTTAAATCTCTCAAGATATTTATAGAGAGATTCTCCTTCTTGTTGCATTAAAATATTAAGACTTTGCTTTAAAAAGGTAGTTTTATGCTTAGGGAAGAATTTTAGAAGGAACGAACTGCTTAATTCTTCCCATGTAATAATGGACTGAGGTTGTAAGGCGTATAACCATGATTTTGCTTTCTCTTTCAAAGAGAAAGGGAACAACCTAAGTCTCAGGACTTCAGCAGACATATTTTGGAAGTTCATGGTCCCACAGATTTCCTCGAAATCCCTAATATGGTGGTAGGGATTCTCGTTCTCAACCCCACGGAAGATAGGAAACATTTGGATTATGCTTGGCTTTAACTCGAAGTGAGTTGTGACCTGAGGCAACCTTATACATGATGGCTGACCAGTCCTAGTGGGGTTGACGTAATCTTTGAGTGTCATAGGTTGGGTTCCTTCCCGTTCTTGGTTCAGATTCTCACCCATAGTGTCACTCACAGAAGGTTTCTCTAGAAGACTTAAATGGGTTTCTCTACTAATGAAACGACCTCTCTGATCACGATATTCATCGGGCATAAACTAGAGACCAATGACCATGGAAACAAATAGACTATTTTTTTTTCTTCGAAAACCATAGAATCACTACGAAGTTCCTAAGGAAACAAACACAATCAAGCTGACTCTACCAAGCAACCTAAACAGAATCTAGCAACAAGTTATTAGATATAGATTTAGTGAATGGCTTGTCAGATTTGCCTAATAATCTAGACAGCTCCTATTTCGCCACAACACTTGAACTCTGATTGTTAAGGTTACTCGATCAGAGTAGACGGTACACAATTCTCTAGGAAGACAGTCAACGATGAACGTTGTAACAACCGTCTTTCTTTGGCAAACGTTTCCTCTTCTCGAGTCGGTCTTTTTGACAAGAATTGCTCACACGCTTTCCTCTGAGAATGCCCAGTAAAAATCGAGTTCCCGAGTTGTTTATGAAGGTCCTATGAGCTCGATACCCTAGGGTCACTGTCTAAATCAGATTTTAATTATTAACGAGGCTTAGGATCGTGAATGTTGTTTCCTAAATGGGCAAGAGAACGGTGATGAAATCCGAACTCCTATCTTGTAATTGGGTTTTGTGCCCTTACTAAAATGCTTACACTAAACAGTTCGGCAAAACAATGAGGCAAACAAATTCACACAATTACCCACTTACAGGAGATTCGTGGGTGATCAGAAAAATTACCTCCCGTTCTAGACGGGCGATGACCTTTGCAGACGACCCGGACCACTATTCCCTTAAGTGTTCGAATCCGAGGCTTTTTTTTATATATATATTAGAAAAATTCCTTTTGAGTCCTTCTTCTTGTTGCACCTCCTCTTTTGATCCTCAGTATTCTGCACACCAAAGAAAACTGAGAAGCAAGTCAAAGAATTCAAAAAGCAAAAAAAATAGAAACAAGATTAGAACAAATCCGCTATTAGTCCCCGGCAGCGGCGCCAAAAACTTGATATGTCCAAAAAGGTACCCCCGCAAGTATACCGGTGTCAAGTAGTAAAACCTGATAAAACTAGGATCGAATCCTCAGGGACTAAGTATAATCTATTCTAAAACTTTTATCTATGGTGATTCCTCTTTTAAAGATTGTTTTTAAAGTGAAATAACTAAAATAGAAACGATAAAAAGTTGATAATCGGGAAACTTATAAGAAGGAAGAATCTAGGATTTCAGGATCCACTTTAGCAAATATGACATCTAACTTATGCAATTCAGATCTTCTTCTTATATAACTCAAGGAAGAATAACCAACCTCGGATGATTTTTACTTTTTAGAACACTTACTTTAAAATTTTCAATTTCGATACATAAAATCACGGGTACTCTAACTATTAGATATCAAATGTAAGCATGAAACATTAAAGACCCGAAGCCTAAATATGAAACATCAAACATAAGTATAACTAATGAAAGGGGTTATCATGAAAGATACGCGAAGAAATCAAAGTATTTAAGTACTTAAAAGTGATTAAGTCAGAAAATCAAATAAAACTAAAGCTTAACCTTAACCCTAGATCGGGAAAGTTAGTTACTCATGATGGATGAGAGCATAATAATGATTAAAGAGAAGAAAAATAATAACATTAAAGAAAGAAAAAGAATCGGAGAAGAAAACACCTTTTTTCACGAAATTTTACTTTGTGCAGCCAAACAGACCCTTAGGGAAAATAGTTTTCTCATCTTCTCGGAAAATACTTCTCTGTAGGAAAATTATTTTCCTCAACTGGTTTTTCTCTCTCTCTACTGTTTTCTCTTTCTTTCTCACTCTAACCTTTCTCTTTCTCTCTCTATTACAATACTATAACTCTCTCTTTCTCTCTCTAACAGTAACAACAAAGAAAGAAGCAGAAAAGATGATTGTAATGGATTTTATTAATAATTCAATCTCTTTCTCTCTCTACAAAACAGTAGCCTCTCTCTCTCTCTCTCTCTAATTCTTTCAATCTAAACCTCTCTCTCTCTCACAAAGAGAAGAATAAAGAAGAAGAAGAAGAAGAAGAGACAAAAATAACTCTTGAACTTTACCTCTCTCTCTCTAGCTCTCGGTTTTTGCTTCAATGGAGGGATGCCTCTATCTCTCGGTTTCTTCTCCTTTTATAGGGTGGTTAAGTCGGTTCTTCCTTTTTCTCTTGGTTGCTAAATCCATCGAGTCAACTCTTTCCTTTTTCCAGTGGTCGGTATTAAGCTTTTTTTTGTAATTTTCGATTTTTATGAAACAGATGAGAGAAAGAAGATGATGGCAGTTTAAAGCTCGGTGTACTTCTGCTGTAACCGAATGTAGCCCGCTCTCTTTCCGGTCCATTCGATTATTTCCTGGATGCGCGCCACGTGTCCCTCTTGATTCTTGGTCCATTGAAATTGACCTGAACTTTGACTCGCTCTATTTTACTCATCCGGACTCCGATTTGACTTCCATTTTCGCCTACGGGTTCGTCTTGGACTCTACTTTCCATCCAAGCACTAATCTTGACCATGAAATCAGAATCACAAAATGACCAAAATACCCCTAGTCTGCATTTTCTCCGACTTTTATCCGTTTTGCACACATAACTCTAAAAAAGGTACCTGAGTAGAAAACAGAGTAATTCATGAGAGTAACTGCCCTAGATAGACTAACTTGTCCAAATTAAGAGACTCAGATGGGACATTTTTATGTCTCATCAGTAACCCTTGTAGGATCCGATCTATGTTTGTCGCGGATTACCGAAGTTATTCGACGATCGTAGTTAGCTTCTAGCTAAGCGTTACGGCCCTTAATTGGACCGGACTAATGATCTTCTGAGTAAGGTCATCAGAATCCTATTCGCCAAATCGTACGCATCGACATCTTGGTCGATGGACATTCCTCCGGAAGGATACCATTCCTTCTGATCGAGGAAATATATCCTTCAGTTACTCGGTCAAAACGGGGAATATGTTTGTTTCAACTGAAATATGTTCTTGATTTGTTGAAAGAAACTAGCATGCTTGATTGTCAGCCGATAAGTACACTCATGGAACAAAATCATGGGATGGAAGAGCTTCCTGATGAAGTACCAGCTGACAAAAGGGAAATATCAAAGGCTAGTTGGTCGTTTGATTTATTTATCTCACACTAGGTCTGATATTGCATATGCAGTTAGTGTTGTTAGCCGGTTCATGCACAATCCTAGTGAAGTTCATATGGAGGCAGTTGTAAGAATCTTAAGATATTTAAAATCAGCTCCAGGAAAGAGTCTTATGTTTTCTAACCATGGACACGCGAAGATTATAGGATATACAGACTCGGATTGGGGTGGCAAAGGTGAAAGAAGACGTTCTACTTCGTTATTTCACATTTGTTGGTAGTAACTTAGTCACTTGGAAGAGTAAGAAACAAAAGGTCGTATCTATGTCAAGTGCAGAAGCTGAGTACAAGGCAATGACTAAAGGTATATGTGAGATGTTATAGCTGAAAATACTTATGGGGGAGCTTGGCTTTCCCCCGGACAAAGCTATACAATTATATTGTGATAACCAGGCTGCTGCTAATATTGCAGACAATCCAGTGCAACATGATCGAACTAAACATGTTGAAATTGATCGAAATTTCATATATGAGAAGATAGAGGAAAAAATTATTGAAATTCCTTATGTTAAGTAAACTGAACAACTAGCTGATATTCTAACGAAGGCGTTACCCAGTAAAAGTTTCACTGATTCACTTGTCAAGCTGGGCATTGGTGATATCTATGCACCACCTTGAGGGGGAGTGTTGGCGTGAATCATGGAAACGTGAATCACCCAATATTATCATATAGGAAATAATATTATCTGTAAATATATAGTTACCAGTGTTAGGAAATTGTAACATATACCTAATCTGTATTTCTATTCCTGTCTATCATGTAACATTATATATACTCCTTATATGAGATGAATAAAGTATCATTCAAAATCAATCTTGCTCTATTAAACAGTATGTCTATAATTAGTAGAATGTGAGTTTGTGGACTAATTGGGCTCTATAATGTCTATCATTGTCTGACTTTTCTTCAAATTTTGGAGTTTATGGAGTGATTTACAAATTGTAACAATATACATTATACATGTGGAAGTCTCTCTCTATATATAATTACTAGATCTGACCCATGCCTCCTGCCCGGATAAATCCATTGAGCACTTTACGTGTGTGTTCCTGAATACGTGGTGTTGGTAAAGTTTCAAAAAATGTAGAGTGGTTGGGAGAGAAAATCAGGATACATAATTATGCGAGAAAAATCAGTGATAAAGGATAGAAAGAAAGAGAAAAAAAATGGTCTAGTAACAATACTCCTTTGAACCTTAATTTTTAATTTAAATACACAACAAACTTTTTTTTTTTAATAACGGTAAATTTTTTGTTTTGTCTCATTATTCTTGCCACTCTCATTATAACTCGTTGGATAACATTGAGATTATTTCAAATTGAGTAAATCTAAATGTTTAATGTTAGAGGTCATTTATTAAATACGCAACTAATTTTTTTTAATAACGAATTTTTTTTGTTTTGTCTAATTATTCTTGCCACTCTCAATATAAGGCAATGGATTACATTGGGATTATTACAAATTGAGCGAACCTGAATGTACTGTTAGAGGTTATCTATTTTGAAGAGACAGAGTAAAAGGTTTCTGTAGGGAGCGATTAAGCGAGGGAAAAATGAGATGGAGACATTTATTATGTCCCAGTCAGCAAAAAAAGTTTTGTAATTTGTTCCATAGATAAAGATATATAATAATATATTAACCGATGAAATCCGTCTGGCCCTGATGACATCCCACTATGAGCTAGGTTCTGGTTGACCGACAAGTCTCCATTCACAATTTTTCGGCATAGGTTCCTACACATTTCGAGACTTTCATTAGACAATTAACATTTTAGCGATGCATTTGAGTTTTGCATGAGAAAAATGTTAGAAATTCAAAAATGTTGGTTTATTAAATAGGGAAAACGACTATTTGAGTTCAAAATATTATCATAATAACTAAAAAAACCATCATTTTTTTCTATTAACTAAAAGTTGTCATAATAATATTGGGAATGATACATAAGGATTTAAATAATATGACTAATTGTCAGTCAGGTCATTTTCTATTATTTTATTTCCCAAAATACCCTTAACCTTAAAACTCTCTTTCTCCCCGAAAAAATCGAGAACTAGGGTTTATTCTTCTTCTCCTTCTGCACTTCGTCATTTTGGCGGAGATGAGTTTGTCGGCGGTCGAACCATATTTCCCTGATCTGGTTTGTCAACTTGACAACGTTCAAGGCATGGTTGATGCACTCTCTTCCATTGGATGGAAACTTCATCAGGTCTGCCATTTCTCAATAGTTTGGTATTGGGGTGAAATGATCTTCAGTTCTCAATAGTTTTGAATGCAAGATTCAAACTCGTTATGGTTCAAAACAAGATTCTTCATCAAAATCTCCATTACAAGGTATTCTGGCTTTTGAAACAACTCGATTAATGTCTCATTTGATCTCTCTATAAATCTCTATCTGATGATGAAATAATGAAGCTTCGTAATGAGGTAATGAAATCTGAAGGACTTTTATATTTGAATTCTAAAGATGAATCTTCACTTTTCAAATTGGCTGTGCTGAAAGAATCAAAGATCTTGATCGTATTGTTATTGCTGTTTCTAGGTTAGAGAAATTTTTTATTGATCCTGGATTAAACAAATTTGATTATGTTTATGCCGATTTGAAATTTGGGTTAATTGGTTTAGGTAATTGCATCTAAAGAGATTGATAAAACCATTGAGAAATTAGAGAAATTTATTACAACTACATCTTGTTTGTATTCTGGGTTAGAAACCCTAAATGAAATGGAAGTGTCCGAAAGGAAATTATCCTGGCAGAGAAGTCATGTTCGTCATCTAAGAGAGATTTCTCTATGGAATCAAACATTTGATAAGATAGTTGGAATAATGGCAAGAATGGTTTGTACTGTTTATGCTCGAATCTCTGTCGTTTTTGGTCCTTATAGTGTTATTCCTACAATCACAGCTCGACGTGTTCGATATTCATCACAACCTCCAGACTTCCAATCAGAGAAACTACCATCTAAAGAAATGATATCGAAATCAGGACCGATTTCAATACCAACCAAAGATGGGTTGGTTAGGTTTCGGAGTCGAGAATCGAAAGATTCAAAAACTTCAAGTTCAGAGAACAATGTTGGACTTGGAATGGGGTTTAAAGAGAACCCATATATTGGGTTTCTTGGTATAGGAAAACCTAGTAGTAGATTAGCACAACAAGCACACCCATCAACAGTTGGAGGTTCAGTGTTATCGTCGTTAAGATATGCAAATGTGATAATACTAATGGAGAGATACTTGAAATCACCGTCTTCAATTAGCGAATACTATCGAAAAGATATATACCAGGTGTTGCATGTTAACCTAAAAACTTCGGTAATGTCGAAATTGAAGAATTTAGTGAGAAAAGAAGGTCAAACAGATTGGTGGGACGATGATTCTTTAGCAGAAGCTTTGAGAGATGGGTTAAGGGTGATATTGGGTTGGCTTGCTCCTTTTGCTCATAATATATACAGTGAGATGGCAACCTGAGAGAAACTTCGAAGGACAGAATTTCGATGTGAAATCGACATTGTTATTGATACAAACTTTGCATTTTGTTGATAGAGAAAAGACAGAAGCTGCCATTTACTGAGATTTTGGTGGGGTTGAGTTGCATTTGTAGGTATGAAATTCATCATTTGAGTTCATCTGGTGAGTGATCAATTTTGTATACTTCTTATTCTTCTTTTTGGAGAGATTAAAGAAAGTTAATATTACACTGTTTTTTTTTTTTTTTTTTTTTTACTTTTTTGGGTTGTTTTTTGTTAGGGAATAGATTAAAGAATAGCAACTCTTTAAACATATATGTAACTTTGTACATAATTCATCATGATTTTCTTCTCTCACTAATTCTTCATTTACTTTAGTTTTCGAATCTCTCTCTTAATCTAAGACTAAGGGGGAATATCTAACAAAGGGTCTTTCCAAACTCATAATTTGGTTCTTGGGCATAAACAAGGTGCTTTTTGCTGGGGTACTAGAAATTATTTTCGCCATGAAAACCAGTTGGTTAGTTCTTTTTTTCGTCTCTCTGCTCTCACCTCTCTCTCAAAATCGTACGAACTTTTAGATTACAAATGTAGGAATGTGTTTTTTATAGCTTCGCACTGTATTTGAGGTCGTAAATTATTTGCTAGATATGCAACTCAAGATTATATTCTGCAAAGCTTTCAAATGATGTTTGCAGTCTAGATTTTGCAAACACAATTTGCAGTTTACATTATACAAACACATGTTTGCAGTTTACATTATGCAAACACACGTTTGCAGTTTACATTATGCAAACACGTTTGCAGTTTACATTATGCAAACACGTTTGCATAACAGATTTTTGCAAACACGTTTGCATAACAGATTTTTGCAAACACGTTTGCATAACAGATTTTTGCAAACACGTTTGCATAACAGATTGTTGCAACCACGTTTGCATAACAGATTGTTGCAAACACGTTTGCAGAAAAACGTAAAGGAAAAAACGCCGTTTTTTCTGGGATTTTTTTTTTGAAAAAAAGTATTGAAAGTGGATCTTGTTAGAAAGCTAATGAAAAATCATTTCTAAATATATAATTTTTATAAAAATCCGACATATCAAACAAAAGTTATATCGATTTAAAGTTTAAAGAAAAATAAAAGAATTTAGTTACACAAAATGACAAAAAAGGGTATTTTTGTATTTGCACACTTTTTGACCTGAATAATAATTTTCAGATGTTTTGTGCTTTTCTACTCATTTTCAATATTATTTTGACCTTTCTAGAAATTACCCCTATTAAATATTTTTTTGTCAAGGATGGGCCTTAATATATTTTTTTATCACAAGACTGTCACCCACCAACCGTTATTTAGGGAGATGTTACGGACAACGTGTAGAGGTGGGAAAACGGTCCGGGAACCCGATATCCGGCCCAATCCGCCCGGACCGTTTACTCTCGAAACCGATTGCTACTCGAGCCAGGTATACCTGGCCCGATGGCTCGGGCTATATGGGTCGGGACTCGGACAGGAGCTCATATTTGAGACCCGGCCCGAAATACCCGTCCGTGAAGATCCACCCGTTAGCTACCCGAAGGCTGCTACCCAAACACCCTTTTCATACCATATCACCAACCCAAGTTTATATGATCCAAAGGTGTGGGATTAAAGAGCTTGAATTACTTAAAATTTTAGCTTTTACCAAGCATTGTTTTGGGAGATATAACTTCCCTCTTGCTTCTTTTATCCTTATCCCAACAATGTGGGACTAATAGATGAAGCTTAACATGTCTTCCAAAGCAAATGAGGAGGTTATATATAACCTATCTCCTTGCTTCTTTTATTTCTAACTTAAAGGTGTGGGACTAAAAGCTGAAGTTTGCTTAAAGTTTGTTTTGTGATGTTGGCCTTCTTTCATTCTACAACACCACCTCCAAAGAAGACTCCAAGAACTCTTTCATGGTTTTCTAACAGAAAGAACTCCATCTCATGCCCATAAACATTAATCATCTTCACTCACCATTCTTCCAAGCTTCCAGAGTCAGAGCTATATTATGGTTTCTCAAGTCTCAACGACTATTGAATCTATCCATAGATACAGTGTTCCGTGCTTCGAGTTACTTCCATCGATTTGTCTCTATCAACAACTATAATATGAAACAGGAAGCCGCATTCATGGAGCTACTTGCTGTTGTATGTTTATATATTGTGGCAAAGTTTGGTGAAGTCTCTATCCCTACTTTGCATGAACTCCAGATGGAGGATCTGAGCAATTCATTTGAAGTGAGTAGAATTCAAGAGATGGAACTTACTGTATTGAAGGCATTGGAGTGGAGAGTCGGCTGTGTTACGAGTTACCCTTATCTGGAGTTGTTGATCCACCAACTTGATTCTTCTCTTCGATACGATTATCACCAATGCACCATAAGTCACCGAGTTGCTTCTGTGCACTCTACTAGATTCAAAGTTCACCGAGTTCCGGCCATCCACAATCACACTAGCAGCACTCAGATGCAGTCTAGAGGAAATATTTCCATCAAAACTTGAAGCATATCTCTCTGATATCACCAGTTTCATCCCGCAAGATCAAATGGGGGAAGTTGTCAACTGTTATAATATTATGGAAGAACAAGTAGCTGATCCAAATTACACTTTAATAGCTCGTGGGAGCTCTTACTTACCTTCTAGTCCTGTAACTGTTATGGCAATGGAGGTAACTGATACATACAATTCTCATGTTGGTCTCTGTAACTTAATCAAGGTATCTGATCCAATATCAAACACAAAAAAGAGAAAGAGGGAAGACAATCAAGATTGATCTTGGACTGAACGACCATTCATCTCATTGTTGTTATTGATATATTTGCAAATGTTGATTTGTTTATAAATGATAAATGTAAGTTTTCATCAAAAAAAAAAAAATATGGTACTACTAAGTTAATGAAAGCCTTGTACTGAAAACCAAGAGATTATATAACTTATTCAATTGTTTCAATATCGTTAATATGTGGTACTAAAGAATTGCAAGGGTGTTAAATTTTGAAATGCAAGCCTTCTTTTTTAAAGCAAAGTTTGCTTTCTTTATCTTCAACACCATCAATGTGGCAATAAAGAGTTAGTGAAAATTAAAATCTAAGTAAGGAGAAGTAACATTCTACATAGTCCCACATCATTGGGTGAAAAGAAAAAGAGGTTAGAGAATGGTTATTTATACCAGCCTTAGTCTAACCCATTAATTGTACATGCATTTAATTTACAAGTTAAAACTTTGTAATTTATAAGGTAAAACTTGTTAATAAAGAGGCAATATTAATATTTTAATTAATCAAAATTTTTATAAATAATCCGAACCCGTCCGGCCCGTGACCGCCGTGGCCCGTTTGGGCTTGCGGGCACGGGCGGGCTGCGGGCATGAGATTGGGGTTAAATGTCCGGCCCGATCCGCGCAACGTTTAATGGTGGGCTACAACTTCTGTTACCCGATCCGCCCGAGCCCGTAAAAAAGAAGCCCGTGGTCGCCCGAATCCCACCCCTAACAATGTGTACTATAATTCAAACAACCACAACCCTTCTTTGACTTGCTATGAATACTTTGAACAATTTTTGGTTAAGCGCACACCAAACCGGTGACCAATCACCAGAAAATATCTACACTATAAAGAGAGTTTGGGATAGGAAGTGGTAGTCGTCAGTCGTCAACCGACGCATTCAAGGAGAAGTGCCTTATATTTTGAGGGCGTTTTGGTAAGGGGAGCTGAGTTTTTAGTTGTGGACCCATTGTACAAAATCAGTTTTTGTGTTGAGGTTTCCATACAAAATTGGTATCGAGAGCTATTTTTTATTTGAAATTAAATATTGATATATGAAGGGATTGGAAAGAACAATAACGTGGTCTAAAATTTTAGAAGGTAATTTTTTTTCTTCACACCTTCTTCCTTAAATCCTAAATATTCTAACAACAACATCTTTATTTTCTTCTCCACAATCAAGTTCTACAACAACTACTACTAACTAAAGAGTTTATTTATTCTCACTTCCTTCGTCTATTAGATACTTATTCGATACATTTACCATGTCTCGAGATATATATCATGTTGATCTAAATATCTTTCTTTTCTTCTCCACAATCAAGTTTTACAACAACCACTACCAACAACCACCAATTCGATCAAATGGTGATATTATAGATGAAGATCTCTTTTAAGAATGTAACGAATTCCCAAGAAAAATATGTTGGGTCAAATTTTGTATTTCTTTCTTCCTTCAACTTATAAAATTTGTCCAAAAGATGCAAGAACTTTCAGTGTTGTTTTCGTTAAATCTACCCCTAACATTACTGAAAATAGTGAAACATTTTTTTTTGTGTGATTAGATCAAATTTTACAACTAATTCAACAACCTATTTCTTGTCAATTATACACTGATTTATAAATTGCTTGAATTCATGTACTGGAATGGGCTAATAACTAAATATGTCAAAATAATATTGAAAATGAGAAAAGCACAAAACATTTGATAATTATTATATAGGTCAAAAAATATACAAAGTAATTCGTTTATTTTCTTTAAATTTTAAATCTCTATAACTTTATTATCTTTTTAACAAGATCCACTTTCAATATATTTTCTTAAAAAAACCAAGAAAAACAACGGCTTTTTTCTGTTGTTTTTTTCATGTGCAATAATGCAAACTGAATTTGCATTTTGCGATATTGGCAACCGAGTTTGCATTTTGCGATATTGCAAACCAAGCTTGCATTTGCGATATTGCAAACACGGTTTGCATTTTCCATTGGGCAAGCTCAGTTTGAATTTGGGATTTGCAAACTTACTTTGCATTTGCGATTTTGCAAACTCAGTTTGCGTTTAGATTTTCACTAATTGCTCAAAACCAACTTTTGACTTCCACCCAAGAACTTTTCTTACTTTGCTAGTATTCATCTTTCCCTGTCGGTATTTTTCTTACATTTTCACTAATTGCAAACTCACTAATTGCATTTTTCTTCGTTAAATAAATTATCTACATTTGTAGTAAATAGATACTAAAGAACTGATGGTAGTAATCCCTTCTTTCATTAATACACCATCACATTTTTCTAGAGTTTTCACCATCAACATCAGATTCATCATCAAAAATAGGATTAGGAAATGTCATCATCATCATCATCATCAGTCCCAGTCTTGTCTAAATTTGGAACGAATAAACTGAAAACTTATCGGAGAGCCCATAAATCAAATGACAACTGATTGCCAAATGCCCGTAGTTGAAATTTTGGAGGAGTATCAAGGGGGATTTAGTATGGCGAGATTTAAAGATGTTTTCATTGAGAAATATGGGTATACTCTGAACATTCAAATCCTTGGTTACCAATAACTTGCATCTCTGTTAGAAACATTCTCTGGATTGATACATACAGTCAAGTTTTATCATACTTACTGCAAAATGCCCATGTGATTTCAGCTTTGGAAGTGTGTTTCCAACAAACAATACTGAAAGTTAAATCTATCTTGTCCAATTGACAATAATGACGATCTTGATGATGTACGGGAAGAACTCGACCCTTTTTCAGCAAAAGTTTAAATGGAAAACTTTTGGAGTGTAAGGCATGCCTCCCAACCCAGGATCCGCGGGGCAGGGCTCCTGGTGGGGCTAGGAGCCCCATGCTCCCGGGCTTCCAAATGTTTCAGGGGATCCACCCCACTTATTTTTATTTTTAAAAAAAATTTTAAACTGATTTTAAAAAAAAATAAAAAAAATCTTAATTGTTTTAAATTTGTTTTTCCAATTGTTTCTATAATTTTTTAATTTTTTTTCATCTTTTCAAAATTCTCCCTCTCTCTAGCATAATATTAAATTTCAATTTTATATTTGAAATTAATAATGTATAGTTGATAATTGAAATTAAAAGTCCGCACACATACACTATACACGTACATAATTTAGATTTGGGAGCCCCTGTTAGGAGCCCGACATTGGAATTGAGAAAAGCCTCGGGCTCTTAAAATTCACGGGCTCCCAAAATTCGGAGCCGAGCCCCACGTTGGTTTTGCCCTTTCATAAATTCATTTTGTGTTTACATATTAACCACCATCATCCATCATAAATTGCTCGAAGGCAGTGATCGATGAAGAGATCATAAGAAGAACTGAAATTTCCATGATGAAGATTCGAAGTAGAAGAAAAATCGAGATAAGGGGAAGTAGAAAAAAACGTAAAAATGTTTGGGTTTTTTTTGGGAGAGAGTGAACTTTAGTGGGCAAGGGTAGTGTGGGAATGAAAAAAAATAGAAAAATGACCTTAATGACAATTACTCATATTATTTTATACTTTATATATCATAAATCATAAAACTTTGGTAACTTATATCTAATAGAAAAAGATCTAGGCTTTTTTGGTTATTATGATAATTTTTTCAACCCAAATCTATAGTGGAATATTCCTGAAGTACTCCAAGAAACTGACTTAATAATAAGCAAAGTGAAAATTTAGAAATAGCCAAACATTTCTATGTAGACAATTATTTAAGACCATTCTTTCTGTAATTCTTATAGTTTGACACAATTCTGTGAGCCGATTTGATGCAATGCTTTGACTATCACAAGGTATGCTTCAATAATGAACTTTAAAACATTTTTGTAGTTTGTTATGTAATTTATAGTTGCCTATATTAATTTTACGTTATGGTAAAATTTCAGTATTTCAAATAAAAAATGGAAGCTATAGAGTGGTGCACCGAAACCATAGGACATCATAAAACGTTCTAGTTGGAATATTTTCATAGACAAATTTATGCAATGAAGGCGGTGTTCTTTTGTTAAGTTATCTTGTGAGAGAAGTTGTGCCTATGTCAGCCATAAAAATAAGGATTTTTGAGTTTAAGGTCCAAAAATAGGGGGGGTAATTAGTCATATATCCACTCCTAAATCAATAAATAAAATAAAACCAAAATAAACCGAAAATGTAAAATAAGTCCAAAAATTCACTATTTGGTGGGCCCCATGCATCAATCCTTTAATTTTCTCTCAGATTTGCCCTTTCATAAATATTTTTTAACCATTGGTAAACCAAAGGTTTAAAATGGTTGAGTTAATACAATTATTCTTTTTATAAATTTTATGAAAGAATATTTATGGTGGATATTTAATGTTAATCTTTATTTCTAAAACTTATATTTTTCTAAAGTAACCTACCAAATCAATGGATATTTACCTAAAACTAGTTTCTCTCTCCCAAACACGAGTTTCTCTTTCTGTAACTATATGTTCTTTGAATTCAAGAAAATATATTATTTCCAAAACTGATATTTGTCTAAATTAACCTACCAATTCAATGAATATTTACCTAAAACGAGATGCTCTCTCCCAAAAACGATTTTATCTCTCTGTAACTCTATGTTCTTTGAACTTCAAGAAAGTATGAATTTGTTTTTTATCTCTACCTCGATCCAGTTAAACATCTACAAATTCTTTTGTGAGGTTAAAAAGCAAACTATTTTGCTAGCATCTTACTGACTCTACTAGCATATTTTACATTCTACTAGCATCTGATGAATGAATTGGACAAAGTAGTTTAAAAAGCAAATACTATTTAGCTAGCATCTTATTGATTCTAATAGCAATTTTTACATTCTATTAGCATCGGTTGAATAAATTTGAATACAGTAGTTTAAAAAGCAAGAATATTTTGCTAGCATCTTATGAATTTGTTACAATAGGTTAACAAATACTTTTTAGTAATTTTATGAAAGAATATTTATGGTGGATATTTAATGTTAATCTTTATTTCCAAAACTTATATTTTTCTAAAGTAACCTACCAAATCAATGGATATTTACCTAAAACTAGTTCTCTCTCTCCCAAACACGAGTTTTTCTTTCTGTAACTATATGTTCTTTGAATTCAAGAAAATATATTATTTCCAAAACTGATATTTGTCTAAATTAACCTACCAATTCAACCAATATTTACCTAAAACGAGATGCTTTCTCCCAAAAACGATTTTCTCTCTTTGTAACTCTATGTTCTTTGAACTTCAAGAAAGTATGAATTTTTTATTTGCTTTTTATCTCTACCTCGATCCAATTAAACATCTACAAATTCTTTTGTGAGGTTAAAAAGCAAACTATTTTGCTAGCATCTTACTGATTCCACTAGCATATTTTACATTCTACTAGCATCTGATGAATGAATTTGATAAAGTAGTTTAAAAAGCAAATACTATTTAGCTAGCATCTTATTGATTCTAATAGCAACTTTTACATTCTATTAGCACCGGTTGAATAAATTTGAATACAGTAGTTTAAAAAGCAAGAATATTTTGCTAGCATCTTATGAATTTGTTACAATAGGTTAACAAATACTTTTTAGTAATTAAAATATATTAGGTGAAATTGTTTTTGTTACATTTTCAGTATTTTACTAGCATTTTCTTGATTCTGTTACCATCTGATATGAATTTGTTACAATAGGTTGATTCTAATAAAATTTTATGTTGGTAGAATCTTATCGAGTCTAACAACATTGTTAACATTTTATTTTAACGTTTGTTTTTTCTTACTCTTCACTACTGTAGATGATGAATGAAACCATCAATCGATTCTCTCTCTCTCCCACTCGATGCTTTCACCTTTTTTACTCAGTTTAATTTGGGCGTCGATGATGGATGAAATCAAAACCTAGTTTATATATTAGAAAGTGACGATGCTCCCTCTCTCTCTTCGGTTTGCTTTTGTCTAATTCTAATAGAAATATAAAAGAAAGTATTCTGCTAAAAGGTAAAGGTAACTATTTTTTCGGAAGGAAAGTTTGTTTTTGAGGAAATCATTTAACGAATCTCTAAATATTATGGTATATATTATTTTAGGTTATTTTTTTTAACTTAGGATAGGTTAGACAGTAAAAGAGAATGAGAGGATAGACATGTAATTTACTTTGAGTGGATTTATTTTCTATTTCAGATTATCTTTGGTCTCTAGACTCATTGATCATGCGATTTTGGACTTAAAACACATCCCCCGTAAAAATAAAGGTTTTACTCCTAAGACTAATGTAAGTAGAAGATCTGGCTCAATGAAGTGTAATTGCCCTTTTTGATTAAGAATTAAATGCATGGGCAAAGGAATGTGGTTGGTCAAGGTAATGAACGGTTACCACAACCATGATCTTTCTAAAGATCTAACTGGGCACGCATATGTTGCTCAGTTAAGTAGAGATGAGAAACAAATCATCGTAAAGTTAACTCGGAGTGGAGTGCGACCAAAAACAATATTTTTGCATCACAAAAAACACAACACATATAACTATTCTAGTAACGCGGTCGTGTACAACGCAGTTAAAAGAATAAGACACGAGTCCAGTGCAGGAAAGATTGTAATACAACAGTTTACAAGTTGTATAATTATTAACAATATTTGGTGAAGCAGGGACGTCACGAAAATATAAACGAGGTGTTTGATTTATTCTTCTCTCATCTTCACAGTGTTAATCTTGAATTATATTTTTCTCAAGTTCTCATAATTGATTCCACGTACAACACGAATAGGTTCAAACATCCATTTTTTCATGTGGTATCTTCTACCTCAACGAGAAAACATTTACTGTTGCATGTGCATTCATCTCTCAAGAGACTACAAATCATTACAAATGGGGGATAGAATGTCTCAAGCAGTTGTATATGCCGGGCGACCTTCGTACAACAATTGTAACTAATAGAGAGCTTGTTTAATCCATGTTCTCAACAATGTATTTCCCGAGGCTCGTCATCTTCTTTGCATATGACATATTAACAAGAATATTAAATCTCATGCAAATGACTTTATTCTTCTTCCATATCTCAAAGGGCAACGAGAGAAATGGGGGACTTACTAATCAAAATCCGTTCAACATTCTACATTTAAAATTAACAAGTCATTAGTCAATAAACTAAAACACTTCGAATTATAATGAACTAAAAGAAATGCTCAACTTACTTCTCTATTCTACATATTTGCAGCAATATGATACTTAAAGGAATGAAGAGAGAAATGATAGGATGTGCCTGCAACACTCTCTAGAATGAACGAGACTTTTTCTTTCCCTCTCTCTCAAGTTTGTTTTTGTGTTCTTTCTTTACTCTTAATCTTCTTCTTTTATTCACTTTTGTTTTTCGATTATTATTGGATAAGAGTATGACAAGTCAACCGATTTACCAGTTATTGTTTCATTAATCAAAGTTATTATTTTTGTCTTTATTTTCTCCACTCTCTTCTGATATATATTTTTTTTTTGTTGAAGCAACTTCTGATATCATGTTATTGTTATATATCTTTACTCATAATACTATTCGTTATGGTATAAAATATGTATAATAATATGTTACTGATCAATATATATTAGATAAGTATAATAATCAGTGACTTATTATTATATTATAATCTCACGTGGGAACCTTGTATGCATATCAATCGAAATGAGAACCACGTCAAAAGCAATTATTGGGTAAAGATTATTGAGGGAAGTTTATAAGATGGTGTACACTATCTAGGAAGAATTAAGAAGAATGTCGTTGTTTGTCGTAAAACCTAAAGGATGTATATGAAAATTTAAGAAGATGTTGAATGATAAAGTAATAGAAAAAGCAAAAAAGAGAATTGAATAATAGGAAGCGCTCGAGCCTAATATAGAGATTATTGATTCTAAGAGAAAAATGACAACAACTATAGAGGATCACGGAGTTGTCGAAAAGCAACACTATTCATGCAATTTGGAACAAGGGTGTTAGACAAAAATGTTTTGCCAAATATCTAAGCTCTTTTATGTCAATGATTTATCATTTAACCTCGTGAACGATGTATATTTCAAAGATATGATGGAAGATGTGAGTTGTTTTGGTCGTGGACTTAGGTCACCTTCGTATAACGAGATACAAAATATTAAAGCAAAACAAAGAAGTAGTATTGCAAGTGAAAGAGCTCGAATGTATAACCAAGAATGGAAGAAGGTTGGATGCACTATAATGTCTAATAAGTGGACATATGAACAGAAAAGTTCGTCACTAACTTCTTAGTGATTAGTCCATTGGGCTCTGCTATCTTGTAATCAATTGACACGTCTAACATATCCAGAATGTTGAAAATTTGTTCAAGTTGTTAGATGATGTTGTTGAACAAGTGAACGAAGAAAACGTTGTTCAAGTAGTAACTAATAGTGTTGTGACATATGTCAAAGCTGAAGAGTTATTAATGAAAAAGAAAAAAACATTTGTTTTGGGCGCATTGTGCGGCGCATCTTGTGGATATTACGCTCAATAACATTGGACAATTACCAATGCACGCATATATAATTAATTGCAAAACTCAAAAGAATTTCAGTCTGCATTTACAAACATACTTAAGAATTGAATCTAATGCGTGTTCATACGAAGGAAAAAGAGTTTTATAGGCGGGTAGTGAAACGATTTTTCACATGTTTTATAACATTGAAAAACATACATGAGCAAAAATTGGTATTAAGCAAAATATTTGCTTCATCAGAGTGGGAGAAGAGCTTTAGTCAAAAACTAGTGAAGAAATCGATGTAAGAGATATTGTATTGGCAGAAGAGTTTTCAATTTGGAATGCAATTCTGAATCAAATGTATATCTCCATTGGTGAAAGTTCTACGTCTTGTCGATTCCGATGGTAGACCATCAATTGGTTATATTTATGAAGCTATAGATAGAGCGACAAGGAGAAAATAGAGCAAACTTAACAAAGTAAGATCTAGATACTTGAATTGTGGAACATAATTGATGAACATAGTTGATGAACATTGGATTCTTCAATTCCATGGGCCACTACATGTTGCAACTTATTTATTGATAACCACATGGTTCATGAGTTTAGTCCATCAGTTAATTTTTTTTTTCTTTTTTTTTTCCATTTTATGATGATTTAGGGTTTTATTTAGATGTGTTGTAATGAATTTCTGAGTTATGAGTTTGTTTTATGTAGGTGGTTGAATCTTCACTTGCTCTTGCCGTAAGAATTAGCAATGAAAGGTTTGCAATTTTGTTGTTAGTTGTAGCTCTATATCTTAGTCTCGGATTCAATTGTAGAAACAACAAAATATTACATTTTTCTTTAGTTTTTTTTCTTCATATTTATTGTTTAAGTTTTAGGTGATCATCTACATACCTCTTTCTTGAATTTCTTAGTACAAAGATACAAGTCTACATACCTCTTTCTTGAATTTCTTAGTACAAAGATACAAGTCTCACTTCTTATCAATGGTCTAAACCCACTAAAACCTATATCAAGACAAAAATAGAAAAACCTAGATCAAGGAGGAGACAATTAAGTAATCGAATCAAAGACAATTTCTCTCTTATTTATTTCTCTTCGTCTGTGATCTTCGCATCTACCTCCTTCTTCGTTCTGGTTAATTTATCTAGCATATGGGTTTTTTTATGTGTTGCTAAAATAGGCAAAAGGTTAATGACATATTGAGCTGCTTAGTATTGCTTAATGTATATTGTCATAGGATCTTATATCCAAATTAACGTTCAATCACCAAATCTATTTGTTGGCATGTTGAGTCTTATTTGTTTAACTTTCATATTACGCCATACGGGTAAAGACATATTCATTGAAATTTAGAAAGAAAAATGTAGACATCTTCAATTGTGTCTTAATCAGATGAAGATTTTGACACATTGCGTTAACAATTACCAACAACATTCACGGTTGTTATTAGTAATGGTGATTGTGGACTGGTAGAAAGTCACACGATTAGAGAGATGGTTAGGTGGGCACCAGCAAGTAGGCTTCGGGCCTTCAAATAGACAGGTTGACGGGCATAAGGTCGGTTCTGGTAGTCGGGTAGATGGGTAGGCAAACATCGGGGCTGGAAACCGCTACTGGTAGGCTAGTGCTACTGGTAGGCTAACATGAGGGTAAGAAACTTCTACTGGTAACCTGTAGACCTGCACAAGAGAAACACAACCGTGAAGTCCAAGGGCACTGGGGATGGTGTCGGTCAAGGACCCTCTAACGGGCAAGTCAATAACTTAGTTTGATAAAATAAAGTAAATAGATCGAAGATAGAGTTACTAATGATGTTAGTGTCGTTGTAGCGTCGGGGTGGCACGACTCGTAGAGTGGTCGGAGCTCGATTCTACGGAGTGATGAGTTGTGGTAGCTTCTGGACTACTTGATCAGCAAAATAGACTTCTGGTTATGGAAGAGTAGGATTCTGCTTGCGAAGGGTAGATCTTTGCTTGCGGAAGGGTAGACTTTTGCTTACAGAAGGGTAGACCAGCAAGAAATGAGAGAAACGAGAAGCCTCCAGCAAGATGTGATGTGGTTTCGTGGATGCTTTTAGCCGGAATCTCTGTCTTAGGATAGCTTAGATCAGAGGTCGTCGGAGTAGGTGATTTGTAACCGGAGCTTAGTATAGAATGAGTGAAGAGATCGTAGTATAGCTTCTGGAGTGCTAAGTAGAGAATGAGTGAATAATTTCGAGTGAGAATCAGATCCCCTTTCCAAGAGTGAGGCTTCCTCTATTTATAGAGCGTAGAGGATAGTAACCGCTCTTAGGGCGCATGGTTGTTAGATCTGCAATAGTAGGATCCCACTAGACGGCCTTCGTGGTCGTTGATCTCTTGAGAGAGAAGGGTAGCCCTACGATACCCGCCACCTTAGTCTGTTGTTGCCAGTACAAATGATCCACTACTCCTTGTAGCGCAAGACTCGGTCTTCTACCATGACTCCAACGTGTAACGACATGTTAGGATTGGACTGACTCGAGTTGTTGTAGCTCGAACCATTGAAATCGTGCCCGGCGGCTCTGTGTTGTCGCTTTGTTTCCTATGCGGTACGTCGAAGCGTTTTGATATGAGCTTGAAGAAGCGGCACCATGATTGGCGGATATTCGAGTCAAAGAGACCCGTATTTCAGAGGTAGTGATGGACGCTAGATCACGCTCGGAACGCGGTATGCAGAGGAGACGGCCCGGTTGCCCAGACGAAGATGAGCGACTTACCTGGCGTGTGGTGTCCCAACTAAGGAGCACGACCCAGCTGGATAGGCAGGGCATGAGTGCCCTGCCCTGCTGGGCGTGTAGGGCAGGAAGCCTCCTGCCCCGCTGGGACGCGCAGGGCAGGAAACTTCCTGCCCCGCTGGGACGTGCAGGGCAGGAGCGTCTTGCCCTGCTGGGACGCACAGGGCAGGAGCGTCCTGCCTTGCTGGAACGTGCTGGGCAGGCGCGTCCTAAACTGTCCCTGGGCAGTTTTATGCTATCTTTTTGTATTATTATTTTTATTATACATATGTATATTTATATGTATATACATATACGTATATGTGCGTTATGTACGTGAATTTATCAGAATTACCTGAAGTTCTGCTCCCGAATTCTTTGCTCGAATCTACGAATAAGCTGATTCGGCAGCGCCACAACCGATGTTGTTCATCCGGCCTTGATTCTTGGCTTGGTTATGGGTGAGACTATTCTGCCAAGTTTTGCTTCCTCCGGTGGTTGCTTGTCCATAATATTTTTGAAGGTTGTAGGCGAGCTGTGTGGCGACGAGATGTGTCGGACGACGTGATCTGCTTAAGTCACTTTGCCACATATATATAAGGGGATGAGGGGTCTTGGACCCTTGTTGTTTGAGTGTGTTTGTTGGAGTGGCCTTTGGAGAGGACTTTCTGGAGAAGAAAGCTTGGAGAGAGAAGCTTGAAGATCTTTTGGTGATCTTCGAATCTTTCTTCAGTGTTCTTCGCGTTCTTCGTACGTTCGTAAAAACACTCATATTTTGATCTTCCCAACAATAATCGCAGCACGTTTTCCATATTTTGATCTTATTGTAGCGTAGGATTCCACCAAGTTATGTTTCTTGCTTGCCATGTTAGTAAAGTGAACTGGACATATGCATGGCAGAAAATGTGAAACGACAAGGTAGAATCATGTTAGGCTTGTAGAAGACATGTAAGCTAGGGTATAACTTTCTTACCATAACTATGTGGGCTAGGGTAGCCATATGTTTGCCTTGTTTTACTCTTATAGTAGGCGTAGGATTCCACCAAGTTATGTTTCTTGCTTGCCATGTTAGTATAGTGAACTTAACATATGCATGGCAGAAAATGTGTAACAACGGGGTAGAATCATGTTAGGCTTGTAGTAGCCATGTAAGTTAAGGTAGAACTTTCTTACCTTAACTATGTGGGCTATGGTAGCCATATGCTTTAATCTCAAGTAGAGAAGAGTTTATGCTGCTTAGGCTTGGCTTTTGGTGGTCGCGAGGGTTAGAACAGATCCTTGCTAGGAGTAGTTTATCCTTACTTAGACGTGTGCTCCGTATGATGGATGAACGGGTAGACAACTCTTCCAGTTGTTATACTAGGGCTTCGACACAAGGCGGAGTTAGCTCGCGTGCTCCTGTTGGGCGGCCTGACGTGTTGATAAATCCTCCATCTACCATTACCGACACTGTTTGAAGAGACTCAGAAAGAAATACAAGATACCCAAATACGTGAAGCGTAGAGCGCCCGACCCGTCAGAATTGGTAGACAGTGACATACCAGGCTGGGTTGCTTTATACGAACATAGCTTCGAAAGCGGCCTCTGGCTTCCAATCCCTTCCTTGGTGTATAAGAACGTTAGACGGTTCGAGATTCACCCATCCCAGCTGATGCCCAATGCTTGGAGGGTCCTGCTATGCCTCGACCAGTTGGCTAAGTCGGGTAGGGTATTGCACGGAGAGGACGTATCTGCATTCTATCTCCTGAAACTTGATAAAGGTCGGTATCAGTTTCGTATCTGACAAGGTAGGACCCAGGTGGTGTTAGGCTTGCCTTCTAGTGAGATGGGACGGTATGACCGATATTTTTTTGCGAAGGGTCCCAGCTTGTTTGGTGGGCGTGACGTGTCGTGGATGCCTTCGGGATGGAGACTTGATAGTGAGTGTTGTTTATTGTTTGTTTGTCGACGTTGTTTGAGTCTTGTTATTTCCTGCTTCACTTGGTCTAACCGTGTTAGTTTATGCAGATAACGAGCAAGGGAGCGAAATCGATTTTGCTGAATAGGAGGTTGTTAGGCGTTTCGACTTCTGCCTGACTCTTAACCCTATCGAGAGGCATTGGGAGGTCATACTCAGTCATAAGACAGCCGCCGAAGTGAGCCCTGGTATGCGCTCTATACTCCTTGAATTTTGTTGTTCCATTTTCTTGCCTTTGGTGTTTTTAAAGTAGTATGGGCTTATGATGGGCCTAGAAAGGTTACCCTAAATAGGTCTACACCCGCAAGTGCACGGGTGTCAAGTTGTAATAAATTCAGGTAAGACCGGTTCGTTCCTCAGAGACTAAGTGAAACCTATTCTAAGACTTGGAAGTAAATCGGTTTTTTCTTGGAAAATTGTTTTTTGGTTTTTGGTGATAAAATAATAAAATTACTGAAAGAAAATAAATACAACTGATACAAGGAACTCAAATGGGGGAGGCCTAGGGTTTTCTGAATCCGTCCTCCTAACAATTCTAACGAAAATTTATTTGGATTTAATTAGCGAATTCTTTATATAACTCAGATTCTAGTCCATGAACGGTCTAAAAACCCGAAAGATTTTATCATTAAAAATAGTAAAACTTATTAATAAATTGTATCGCGAAAATGATTATGATGAACTTCATCTAAAACCGTAGATAGAGGAGTTAGCTACTCATGGAAATTATGATAAAAATCAGAAAATAAAGTAAGAAGCAAAGAGAGGAGAAAACATAACTTTTATTCTTACTGGAAATGATTTCCTTCTGATTTTCCCGAAAAACCGCCAAACGCGCCTTAAGGGAAAACGATTTTCTCATCTTCTCGGAATTGAATTCTATGTAAGAAAATTATTTTCCCACAGTATTTCCTTTCTAAGTTCTCTACTTTTCTTTCTCTTTCTACTATAAATCTTTGTAATCTCTTTCTCTTTACATATTCTATCTCTCTCTCACCAAGAAAACAGAACATAAAAGGAAAATCGAAAACAAAATGAAGAATATAATTTATTTTTAAAAACCGAATCTCTCTCTGTTTTCAACTCTTTGTTACAAATCTCTCTTTCTGTCTATAAAATCTCTTTCTTTTCTCTCTTTCTATCACTCTCTGTTTCTCACTCTCTCTCACAAACAGTAAAGAAACAAACAGAAGAAGAAGGATAAGAAGATGATGATGAACAAAGCTTGATGAAATCAATGCTCTCTGGTTTCCTTTGTTTATTTCTATTCAAGCACTTTTCTATCTCTCTCTCTCTCTCTCTCTCTCTCTTTCTATAGATATTTTTGAAGACCAGAGAGGAGGATCAAGTACACCAAACCAACCCCTGTTTCTGTCCCAAGCCGAGATGATTTCTACCTCCTGTTCAACCTCTCTTTTATAGAAGTCTTCCCTCTTTTGATTCTGAAAATATATTCATCTCTATCTTTCTTTTGTTAGAGATACCCGAAATATCTTTCTCTTTCTAATCTTCTAAACCAGCCGAGAGCTTTCTCTATCCCTTTCCTTCTTTCTAAACTTCTCATCCATGATTTCCTTCTCTAGAATATTTCTTCCTCAATCATTCTCTTTGATTTCTAAGAAGTAATCAAATCCTCCCTTCTCTGTCTCTACGAATATATCCAGCTATGTCTTTCCCTTTCAAGCTTTTATTCTCTCTCTCCACTATTAGTACAATAAGAAGAGAGAAGATAGACTCACGGCAATGTCTCTTTATCTCTAGTCTTTTTCGGTTTGATCTCTCTATAAGAAGAGATTTCTGTTTCAATCTCTTAAAATATTACCCATAATCTCTTCTTTCCATCTCTCTATATTTGTTTCTCTCTTTAACTTTGAAGAAGAAGGGAAATGGCAGTGAAGAATCTTTCCCAAAATAATACCCACTTAATTTGTTTCCCTTTTGAAAAGGTTAAGGAAGATATCCCCACTATTTTGGCCAATCCCGTGTAACTGCTAGAAAGTGGACGGTTTTGCTATGTTGATGGTATATCAAGACAAGATGGAGAGACAGCTCAGTCGTCCAATCCATGTTTCCCTCTCTCTGTACGTTAGATTGCGCGGGCCTAAATTAATATCATGTCTCGCGACACATGGAATGATTGCTTAGAGTGGAGACGGTCATTACCCATTGCGCACACCAGGATACCGAGAGTTTATCCCACAGCGTCAGCTTGCACGCCACGTGGCACTGAAAAGCCATAACTTGACCCGATTTTGACCAAAACTTCAACTTTGCCTAATTTGTTTGTCCGGACTCCGATTTGACTTCCGCTTTCGCCATTGAGTTTGTCTCGGGCTCTACTTCTCATCCGAATATAGACGTGGACAAATCACCCAACTCAATAAATGACCAAAATGCCCCCTCGTGTGTCTTTTTTCCATCTTTATCCGTTTTTCGCGCTTAATTCCGTAGAAGACACCTAGACAAGAGAAACAAACAAATCATCAGAGTAACCGCTCGAATTAGATTAACTAGCCTTAGTTAAGAGATTCAGATGGAAATTTTCATGTCTCATCAGTCATCCCCAAACTTATATTTTGCTAGTTCTCGAGCAAAACAGAAAAAATAAAATTAAACCCACTTCACCACTTTCGTAGGGAATCACGATTGCACTTAGCACGTGCAACAAGTCGTTAAACCTCTAGGTTACCCTAGAGGACGAGTTTTGTCTCGTGAGGGTTTGCAGTGAATATACCCACAAAATTCAAAAATCTAAAAAATGCAGAAGGGTCTAAATATGCTATGGACTAAAAATGTTTATCCGGTAGACTTTCGAAAGTTAATAGAAATGAAATCTAAGTCGACCAAACCATACAAATGCTAAAAATCCCTTCACTAGTAATCAAGACTCGAAGTGCACATGACCAGCCAATATGAGCATCATTTCAGTTCCGAACAGACAAGACCTCGATTACCTTCTCAATACATTTCGCCTCGACTACTGCCTCACGGTCATACGCTCAAAAATTAAAGTCACTCAGAATGGTTCACTCTATGTGTTGGTATGAATATGAAGGAAAACTCAACACATTGCAAAAGACGGACTAAATTTTTCGTAAATGACTGATCTCATAGAAAGGAAACAACCACTAATACGGAATGGGGAAGCTAACCAACTCTTCTCGCCTGAACAACTGTCTAACAATGTTTCCTAGAGGTCGATAGACACTAATGAGGATGTACCTGGAACTCATGAGAACTCGACGTCTTCAAATCTTCAAGAACTAATTTAAAGGATAAACATTTAAACAAAACTAATCAAACACTTTCTTTTTTTCTTTTCTTTTCTTTTTTTTCTTTTCTTTTTTTTTCTATATTTTTTTTTCCCATAGTACTTTTCTGGTAATCATACTCAAATACACAAAGAACTTTCTTGACATTATTCTTTCCTTGGGTATAATTCTCTTAATTTTGCTTCATGCCTTATTCTCAGGGTTCTTACAAATGGATTTCTATCTTCCTCTAGTTGACATTGTTTTCAAGTTTCTCAGACTACAAGAGAATGGTTTACTTCCTGATGACATCCCTAGCGGTTGTAAAATTTGAACTCAAGAGATCAAATGAGTTCTTCTTTCAATATTGCGAGGTTGAGTAGCTCTTCACTCTACTCGGAATTAGCTCAGAAGAGATCACTCAAAACAACAAGAAAGGCTCAGAATCTCACATAGGTTAAGTCTCCACTAATGATCGATTAAGTTCTCTCAGAAAAGTCAACTCTTCACCTATCTAACACTCACATGGCTAGTGCACAGACAACTTCAAGACTCGAAATTCGTGGAAAAACCTTTAGCAAAAGCATAGTACGACCAACTAGACTCTATAACTACTAACAAGCAAAAACAACTAGACTCACATTTTCAATCCAAAATAAAAATTTTGAAAAATTTTAAACCCTTTTGAATATTTGAAATAAGGACTTAGCAAAAAAAAATTTCAATCCCCTATCCCCAAACTTAAACCGAACATTGTCCTCAATGTTTTGAAGACTAAATAAAAAATAACAGGGTGAAGGGAAAGATATTACCTGATTCGGAAGTCCTAAGCGTGGGTTGCCTCCCAGAAAGCGTTAAGTTTAACGTCTTCAGCCAGACGAAACAGATGATTCGAAAAATGGAAAAGATTATACCTACTGGATTACAGAAGCGTAACTAACTGTAAACCAATAATCGATACATCTGTGGGTCCACCCAAAACACAAAGTTTTCAGTGAACGATAGTCTCACATTTTTGTAAATTACTGATAGTGCATGTGAGACTATCAGAAAAGAAAGGCAATCCCCAAACTTAGACGACATTAAGGTCGTTAAGTTTGGTACTACACCCGAAATAGTATAGACCTGGTAAAAAGGGTCTATATAAAAATGAAAAAATGGGTGAGGAACTGCAAAAACGTCTAGACTTACTCTCGAGGGACCATATGCATTAACATCTAGAAGACTCTCAGGGTTAAATGAACTTATACTCTTTTGGTCTGTCATAGACCACCATATTGGTTCCCCCATATATGGAGACGACTCTAGGTTAGACTGACTGGAACCCTCTTCCGATGATGGTTGAGGTGCCTCTAAAGGTGACAGTATAATTGGCTCTGAGATTATGAGGAGTTCCGCTTTAGCTTCCCACTTTGCAGTATCCAGCAATGGGGTTGAATCCAATAAAGCATTCACCTCATTGATACTGCTCTCCTCGTCAAAATCTAAGCTAAAATGGGCCAACAATGCTTCCAACGGGTCAACTGCTAAAGTTTTTGGTAACAAGGGAACCATTTTTTTTTTTTCTTTTTCTAATAATTTTTTTTTCAAAACCAAGGAATCACCACGAAGATCATATAGGAAAACAAACACAAAAGTACCCACTTACAGGGGATTCGTGGGTGATCAAGAAATTACCTCCCGTTCAAGACAGGCGATGACCTTTGAGGACGACCCGGGCCACTCTTCCCTCAAGTGTTCGAACCCGAGGCTTCGTTTGATTTTTCGGTTACAATTTAAAAGCCCTCTAATTTAGGGTCAAAACTTTAATCCAAAAATAAAAAATAGAAAGTCTAAAGTCTCTCTTTCTCACCAAAATAAATAAAAAAAAAAACTGTAAATTTCTTCTTTTGAGGTCCTCCTCCTTGTTGCGCCTCCTCTTCAGCTCCTTAGTGTTCTTTACACCAAAAACAGAGAAGCAAGTCAAAGTATCCAAAATTCAAAACTTACCAAAAATAGAATTTTCCAAGAATAGAACAAATTTAAAACTTAGTCCCCGACAGCGGCGCCAAAAACTTGATGGGCCTAGAAAGGTTACCCTAAATAGGTCTACACCCGCAAGTGCACGGGTGTCAAGTTGTAATAAATTCAGGTAAGACCGGTTCGTTCCTCAGAGACTAAGTGAAACCTATTCTAAGACTTGGAAGTAAATCGATTTTTTCTTGGAAAATTGTTTTTGGGTTTTTGGTGATAAAATAATAAAATTACTGAAAGAAAATAAATACAACTGATACAAGGAACTCAAATGGAGGAGGCCTAGGGTTTTCTGAATCCGTCCTCCTAACAATTCTAACGAAAATTTATTTGGATTTAATTAGCGAATTCTTTATATAACTCAGATTCTAGTCCATGAACGGTCTAAACACCCGGAAGATTTTATCATTAAACATAGTAAAACTTATTAATAAATTGTATCGTGAAAATGATTATGATGAACTTCATCTAAAACCCTAGATAGAGGAGTTAGTTACTCATGGAAATTATGATAAAAATCAGAAAATAAAGTAAGAAGCAAAGAGAGGAGAAAACATAACTTTTATTCTTACTGAAAACGATTTCCTTCTGATTTTCCCGAAAAACCAGCAAACGCGCCTTAAGGGAAAACGATTTTCTCATCTTCTCGAAATAGAATTTTATGTAAGAAAATTATTTTCCCACTGTATTTCCTTTCTAAGTTTTCTGCTTTTCTTTCTCTTTCTACTATAAATCTTTGTAATCTCTTATCTCTTTACATATTCTATCTCTCTCTCACCAAGAAAACAGAACATAAAAGGAAAATCGAAAACAAAATGAAGAATATAATTTATTTTCAAAAACCGAATCTCTCTCTCTCTGTTTTCAACTCTTTGTTACAAATCTCTCTTCTTGTCTATAAAATCTCTTTCTTTTCTCTCTTTCTATCACTCTCTGTTTCTCACTCTTTCTCACAAACAGTAAAGAAACAAACAGAAGAAGAAGGATAAGAAGATGATGATGAACAAAGCTTGATGAAATCAATGCTCTCTGGTTTCCTTTGTTTATTTCTATTCAAGCACTTTTCTATCTCTCTCTCTCTGTCTCTTTCTATAGATATTTTTGAAGACCAGAGAGGAGGATCAAGTACACCAAACCAACCCCTGTTTCTGTCCCAAGCCGAGATGATTTCTACCTCCTGTTCAACCTCTCTTTTATAGAAGTCTTCCCTCTTTTGATTCTGAAAATATATTCATCTCTATCTTTCTTTTTTTAGAGATACCCGAAATATCTTTCTCTTTCTAATCTTCTAAACCAGCCGAGAGCTTTCTCTATCCCTTTCCTTCTTTCTAAACTTCTCATCCATGATTTCCTTCTCTAGAATATTTCTTCCTCAATCATTCTCTTTGATTTCTAAGAAGTAATCAAATCCTCCCTTCTCTGTCTCTACGAATATATCCAACTATGTCTTTCCCTTTCAAGCTTTTATTCTCTCTCTCCACTATTAGTACAATAAGAAGAGAGAAGATAGACTCACGGCAATGTCTCTTTATCTCTAGTCTTTTTCGGTTTGATCTCTCTATAAGAAGAGATTTCTGTTTCAATCTCTTAAAATATTACCCATAATCTCTTCTTTCCATCTCTCTATATTTGTTTCTCTCTTTAACTTTGAAGAAGAAGGGAAATGGCAGTGAAGAATCTTTCCCAAAATAATACCCACTTAATTTGTTTCCCTTTTGAAAAGGTTAAGGAAGATATCCCCACTATTTTGGCCAATCCCGTGTAACTGCTAGAAAGTGGACGGTTTTGCTATGTTGATGGTATATCAAGACAAGATGGAGAGACAGCTCAGTCGTCCAATCCATGTTTCCCTCTCTCTGTACGTTAGATTGCGCGGGCCTAAATTAATATCATGTCTCGCGACACATGGAATGATTGCTTAGAGTAGAGACGGTCATTACCCATTGCGCACACCAGGATACCGAGAGTTTATCCCACAGCGTCAGCTTGCACGCCACGTGGCACTGAAAAGCCATAACTTGACCCGATTTTGACCAAAACTTCAACTTTGCCTAATTTGTTTGTCCGGACTCCGATTTGACTTCCGCTTTCGCCATTGAGTTTGTCTCGGGCTCTACTTCTCATCCGAATATAGACGTGGACAAATCACCCAACTCAATAAATGACCAAAATGCCCCCTTGTGTGTCTTTTTTCCATCTTTATCCGTTTTTCGCGCTTAATTCCGTAGAAGACACCTAGACAAGAGAAACAAACAAATCATCAGAGTAACCGCTCGAATTAGATTAACTAGCCTTAGTTAAGAGATTCAGATGGGACATTTTCATGTCTCATCAGCTTACTTTCCTTTAGAGGACGTTATGCCGAAGAAGAGATATCGTATGCCCGAGGTTGCTGTTGGTACGACAGCACCGCCTCCTCATCCTCTACGTATCCGTCTTAGGCCTTTTGTCGCTCCTTCTCCTTCTGTTGCAAGTGCTGAGCCGCTGCCTATGACCGTGGCTCCTTCGACAGGTAGTAGTAGCAATGTGGTGCACTTCGAGGTGCCTTCATCATCGTCAGTGCTTCACGATCCTTCTTTCGTGCCACAGGTAGTCCCTCACTTGCTCATGCAGGAGGACGACCAGGCTTTACGGAGATGGGGTATGGCAGGACCATGGACTGGTCTATGACCCAAGCTTATCGGGTTTGTACTCCTTCTTTCTTACTTAGGTGCGTTCTTGTATTGATTTGTTGTCTAACTTTGTGTTTTTATGTGCTTCCGTTGTAGGCTTTGTCTGGCATGGGTTATGCTAGAGATCTCCAAGACCCGCAAATTGTCGAGTAGAAGCAGAAGTACTACGCAGAACATCTCCTTGTTGAGGAGAAATCTCGCCTTGCTGAGGAGCAGACTCGTCTTGTTGAGGAGCGGGGTCGTCTTGCCGAAGACTTCAGAGGCAAGTTGAAGGTAAAAAAAGACGAGTTTGATGAGGCGATTGAAGATCATGGGGGTGCGGGTGCAGATACATGTAAGGGCCACACTTATGCAGGAGTACATGGCAGGGACGTATCTTACCGAGTTGAACCCGGTCGTTACGGTTGCGCTTGACGACCAACAACAAGCAGAGGATAAGGCGATTGAAGAGGCAGAGAAGGCGAAGAAGGCTAGGGCTGAGGCTAGAGCGTCGGGTGACCTTGCCCGCTGAGTTGCGCTGTCATTGGGCTAGCTTTTCCTACCAAGCGGTAGTTATATTTACTTTGTCTTGTTTGCCCATGGGGCTATGTCAGAACTACTTGTGTACTTTCTATTATGTCGGTTTGCACTTAACTAATCCTTTGTAAGACTGCAGTATGCTTGGTTGCCCATTAGGCATGTTAGACTCTTTTACGGGATTGTGTTGACAATGTTGATGTTTGATTTAACCACGCTTTAACTATGCTTTATTAATGTCTTGCGAATTGGTGAACATTGAGTACAGAAAACTACTGGTGAAATGTAATAAGTATTGATGTAGTAGGAAAAAAGAGTGGTGCGCCAGACCAGCCTAGGGCGACGCTTTACTCCTGGTTCCCCGTTGTTTGAGGGGGTAAGGAGAGACATACGGTAGGCTAAGCCAGATTAGGACACGACTGAGGAAGAGGCTATGACAATATTGCATGATATTTTAATGTCATTTCCAAAATATTTTAATGGTGAGATGTGTTAAAGGATCGTTTGTAGTAATAGTCCTTTATGTATACTTGTATGTATTTAAGTTTATGTTCAAGGGTCTGTCTGTAATTTGTATTCTTGAGCTTCATCTATAAATACATCAATACCCTAATTATTAGGGTATCTTGGATTCCCAAAACTTACATGGTATCAAGAACCGAAAGGTAAAAGAATATCTTTTCCCTTGGTTTTCTGTGTCTTCTTCTTTTTCTTCTTCGACTTCTTCTTCTTCTTAACTTTCATGGCTTCTTCCGCCGCCAATACTTCTTCTCCTACCCTCCTCTCCCCTGTTCAAACACCAACTGCTTCTCCTAACACCATGACCTTTCCTGCATTATCTAATATTGCCAATCTGGTTTCGATTCGCCTAGATAACACTAACTATTTGCTATGGAGGAGCCAACTCCTTCTCATTCTTCATTCTCAAGACCTTTACAAGTTCGTTAGTGGCTCCTTCCCTCCTCCAAATGAGTTTCTTCCAACCTCTACTGATGTCTCCTCCACTCCACTTATCAACCCAGACTATATGTACTGGTATCGAATTGATCAGATGCTACTTTCATGGTTAAATGCCACACTAACTGAACCAATTCTTACTCAGGTTCTTGGCTTGACCACATCTCGTGCTGTATGGGAATCACTTGAAAGAAATTTCTCTTCCATCAATTCTGCTCGACTCATGAACTTAAAGCTTCAGCTTCAAACTCTTAAGAAGGAATCCCTCTCTGTTTCTGATTATCTCCTTCGAGTCAAATCGATTTCTGACTCTCTTGCAGCCATTGGACACCCAGTGGCTGATAATGAGCTTGTTCTTATTGTTCTCTCTGGATTAGGTCCAGATTATGAAATTTTTGTCACTTCCATCACCACTCGAATGATTCCTCCATCCTATGCTGAACTTCATTCTTTGTTATTGACTCATGAATTTCGGATTGATCTCCTTCGTCCAAAACTCATTCAACCAACTGCCCTGTTTTCTCCTTCATTTACTCCAAATCATTCAACTCCTTCATCTGGTTATAGAGGAAACAGAGGAAGAGGAAATCGAAATGATAATCAGAGAGGAAACTATCAAAGGAATCAATCTTACTCTGTTCTTGGTCCTCCTCCTCAACAGTTGGTTTGTAAATACTGTGGGAAACCAGGACACTCTGCTCGAACCTGCTACAGTATTCCCCATTCCCATGATTTAGCTCACTCTTTTGCTGCTATGAGTGTTGATTCTGCTATGGCTGATCCTAACTAGTATGTCGACTCAGGAGCTACTATGCACATCACATCTGATGTTGCTTCCACATCTGCTAGATCTGATTTATCTGCTCCTGATCAGGTCATGATGGGAACTGGTCACACAACCCATGTTTCAGGCATTGGTAATGTTTCTCTCCCTTCCTCTGATTTTGTTCTCCCTAATGTGTTAGTTGTTCCTCATATTCGTAAGAATTTGATTTCTGTGTCTCATCTCCTCAAAGATTTTAACTGTTTTGTCGTCTTCCATCGTAATGGCTTCTTTGTTCAGGAAGTTCCAACAGGGAGGAGACTCCTCGTAGCAATGATTGATGAAGGACTATTTCGATTAACCCCTAATCAAAAGGACCAACCGCCGGTGTCTCTGTTTGCTTCTTCATTATCCTCTGTTTCTCCTGTCTCCGATGAGGTGTGGTATCGTCGTTTGGCCCATCCACATCTGCAAATTTTAAATTCAGTTATTAGTAAGAATGGTTTGAAAATCAAAAATTCTGTAATGAACAAATCTAAATGTTTAAGTTGTGTGTTTAGTAAACATCATCGTCTTCCATTTACTACTGTTAATCATTCATCTTCTGCTCCAAATGAGTTAATTCATTCCGACCTTTGGGGACCGTCGCCGGTGACATCTCCCTCTGGTCATCGTTATATTTTGATACTAATTGATGATTACAGTAGATTCACATTCATTTATTTTCCAAAAACAAAATCAGAGGCTAAATTCCATTTTCAAAACTTTAAACAATTCATGGAAAAACAATTTGGGCATCCAATCAAGATTCTTCAATCTGATGGTTGTGGTGAATTTGTGAACAATGATTTCTCTAATTTTCTTGCCCAAAATGGAATACATCATCGGAGGTCGTGTCCTCATACTCCCCAACAAAATGGGGTAGCTGAGAGAAAGCTCCGACATTTGGTTGAAACGGCTCTTTGCCTGCTTCATCAGGCTACTGTTCCTCATCAATTTTGGCCTGAGGCCTTTCAAACTGCAGTATATACCCTTAATCGTCTTCCTACTTCTGTCCTAAATGGCCTATCTCCATTTGAGAAACTTTTTCGAACTCGTCCTCACTATCAAGATCTCAGAACCTTTGGTTGCAGATGTTTTCCATTATTGACCCCTTATCGAAAATCCAAATTTGATGCTAAATCTAAATCTTATATCTTTCTTGGATACAGTCCTAACCTTAGGGTTATAAATGCCTCGATCCATTGTCTTCTCGAATTTACATTTCTCGCCATGTTTTGTTTGATGAAGAAAGCTTCCCTTTTTCGACTTCTCTGTCTTCATCTTCCTCATAGAAATTTCAAAACCCTAATCTCTCCTTTACCACTCTGAACTGGACGGTCCCCACCACCTCTACCATTACACCATGTCCCTCTACTACTCATTCAATTGGCCCACCACAGTACACGTTGTCTGTCCCTCCTTGTACAGCTGCTCAACAAACTGCGACGCGTCCTCAATACGCGTCTTCTGTTTCCCTGCCATCTGTCCCCTGTAGGACAGTTGTACGAAGTCAGTCTTCTCCACTACGAAACGCGTCTCAACCTATTGAGCATCCTGGTCTCACATCTTCCACGTCACCTATAATGAGTGCCAACCCCACCCCCACTATCCTTCCACCTGACTTGTCCTCTGACCATCTGTCTCATTCTCCCACTCCATCTGTTCTTCCCTCACCTTTACCAATTTCGAATTTACCAGAGACAACCCCTCTCACCATTACCACTTCTGAAAATGTCGTTCCTTCTTCTTCTTCTTCTCTTCAGAAGTCTAATATCTCCATTCACCCGATGATTACCAGAACTCGTGATGGAACATGAAAACCAAAGGTTTTATTTACAAAAGTTTGCTCTGATTCTCCTCTCAATGAACCATCAACATTCTCTCAGGCATCTAAACATGAACATTGGCGACAGGCGATGGCTGAGGAAGTTGATGCTCTTCGTAAGAATAGCACTTGGGTTTTGGTTCCACCTCCTTCAAATAGTAACATTGTTGATTGCAAATGGATATTCAAGGTTAAACAAAAGGCAGATGGTTCTATTCAGAGGTTTAAAGCTCGTTTGGTGGCTCGGGGTTACTCACAACAGTATGGAATCGATTACGAAGAAACCTATAGTCCAGTGGTAAGGCCGGCAACGATTCGATCTGTAATTTCTCTTGCCATCACAGGTAATTGGTGTCTAAAGCAACTCGATGTGAAAAATGCGTTTTTAAACGGTGATCTTCAAGAGCTTGTGTTTATGAATCAACCAAAGGGATTTGAAGATCCCTCAAAACCAAATTTTGTATGTAAATTAAATAAGGCTATCTATGGCTTAAAACAAGCCCCTAGAGCCTGGCATCATCGATTCAGCAGTTGTCTTTTATCAATGGGTTTTCATCAATCTATATCAGATCCATCTATGTTCTATTTAAGATCGTCAACAGATTTAAGTATCCTATTACTTTATGTTGATGACATATTAGTAACAGGTTCTTCTCCAACACAAATTTTGTCTCTTATTAACAAACTCAAGGACAAATTTGAAATGATGGATCTTGGCGATCTCAGCTACTTTTTAGGGATGGAGGTTCATAGGTCATCTGATGCACTCATCTTAACTCAACAAAAGTACACAACTGATCTCCTCACTCGTTTTGGTTTATTGGACTCGAAACCGGTCTCTACTCCGGTAATAACAGGATCAAAATTATCGAAAAATGATGGTACACCTCTATCTGATCCTATGAATTATAGAAGTCTGGTGGGGGCTCTCCAATACCTCAATCTTACAAGACCAGATGTTTCTTATGCCGTTAATCAAGTGTCAAAGTTCATGGGCTCGCCGACGACCACTCATCTTACGACTGCTAAACGGATTCTAAGATATCTAAAGGGTTCAGTTGATCATGGTCTGGTTTTCCGGCGAGCCACGAGTCTTCCTCTCACTGGGTATTCCGATGCTGATTGGGCTGGGTCCCCAGATGACAGAAGGTCGACATCTGGCTATGGGGTATTTCTCGGTCCTAATTTGATAGCCTGAGCCTCCAAGACCCAGCCCACAGTGGCCCGCTCCTCCACCGAAGCCGAATATAGGTCTGTAGCCCACACCACTGCTGAAATACTTTGGCTAAAGAATCTTCTACTTGAACTAGGGTTTCACTCGAGCACTCCACCAATCATCTACTGTGATAACATTAGTGCTACTTATCTAGCAATCAATCCCATTCTTCACTCTCGCACGAAGCACACGGCTATAGATTTCCATTTTGTACGTGAGCAAGTTAAGAATGGTTTATTGAAAGTCCAATTTCTACCTGGAGATGAACAATTACCACACATATTTACCAAAGGGTTATCGTCAACAAGGTTCGGTTATTTGAAGTTCAAGCTCTCTCTTCTTCATAGGCGTTCGGCTTGAGGGGGGGTGTTAAAGGATCGTTTGTAGTAATAGTCCTTTATGTATACTTGTATGTATTTAAATTTATGTTCAAGGGTCTGTCTGTAATTTGTATTCTTGAGCTTCATCTATAAATACATCAATACCCTAATTATTAGGGTATCTTGGATTCCCAAAACTTACAAGATGGTCTTGTTTGTGGCCTTCCAACTTAAAATCAATTGGTGTAAGTGGAGAGAACCCACACATCATTATATTATTGGTTGTTAGTTGTCTCTTCTCTTATGTGATACTCTTCTTCACTGTGGCGTGGTTAGTCTAACACGTTTTTATTTTATTTTATTTTATTTTTTTTTTGGGTCGCGTGGAGTACATGTGATTTTTGAACCTGTCATGTGTGGGCCTAGTTCTGGTACCATGTTAAGTTTGTGGTCATCCAACTCAAAACCAATTGGTTATAAGTGGAGAGAACCTATACATTATATCCTTGGTTGCTAGTTACCCATTCTCTTATGTGAGACTACTCTCACACTTACTAGTGCATCACCCATCTTAAAAAGGTGTGTTGTTTAACAACATATCGTATCTTATTCTTATACTTGTGATGACACAATACTAATCACTACTTCTTCAAATGTAAATAATATAAGGGATTGAATGTGATAAGAGTGATAGGATTCAATGTTGGACTTTTCTCTCATTTTTCCAATATTTTGAGCAATTATTTCTGTGGTAGGCGTCAGGCAATGTATAGTTTGTTAGGGGGAGGCTTTTGCTAACAAGTCTCAAGTTCCAAATTTCATTCATTTTATCTTCTTTCTAGAAGTTAGGTTGGTCCAATATTTTGAGTCAAACTTAAGAGTGTGACTATTTCAAGTCATAGTTAAACAAAATTTATTTCTAAAGCTGGTAAGTATCTATAGGCGCTGCTATCACCAACACCCAAAGTGGGCTTTTCTATAAGCACCCCACCAAAATTAAAATTTGTTGTAAGCGCCCTCCCTCACTAATCGGTGCACCTTTGACTTCTTCCTGTTCTCCTTTCTCTTCTTCCTTGATTTTTTCAATATGATTTTCTTCAAAATCTTACCAAATGGGTAGCTTTTTTTTCTTGTTTTCTTAATTGTGCTGCCATGTCATGTGTAGTTAGTTATTTGAAGAAGAGGCTGAAACCAAATTTCTATTCATCCATTCATTTGGTCTCCACCCCAGTCTTTCACCTGATGTAGCGACATATCACTTGAGCGTGAAACAAATAGAAAATATATGCGCAAGTGATTCCACATCAAACGGATGGGTGGCGAGGGATGGATAGATTTTTTTTTTTTTTTGAAGAAGAAGGTAAGCGGGGTAATGAAGAATGAATAGAATTTTTGCTCTTCTAATAGTGTGTTAATTAAACAGAATACCTTTTAATGATCTACTAATTACATGGGGAGAAAGTGTTCAACACATAATTTGTGTCTCTTAATTTCTCTTGGAACCATTGATGTAAGGCCATGTTTCGCGCGGGGAATGGAATGTGATTCCTGGGAATCAGATTACTGTAGTTTGATGTTTGGGTCGACCAGGAATGGAAATTTGATTCCTAATTAGGTGTTTGATTCGTATAGGAATATGAATGTAAATAATTGTAAAAGTTCATTTTTACCCTTACTTAAACTACATAAAATACACATCAACTTTTTTTTAGCATAAAATATACACATCAACTTTGTAATATATTAAAATCAGCATTATTTTTTCAAATTCGTAGATATGAAATAATAACATGATACATCAAAGTGTTAGAATTTAAAGATAATAAATAAATAGCTTAATAAAAGTTTGCCTAAAATAAAATTTTGTTCGTAAACCTAAATAAAAATTTATATAAAATTAAATTTTGTTCATAAACATAAATAATACTTATTAATACCAGATCCTACAAAAAAATAAAATTGGTAATTCAATATTTTATTAAGGATATATTTGTCAATAAATATTAATATATGTGATTCTGGGGGGAATGAAAATCACAAACCCACCTCCCCCCTGGGTTTGTTATTGCGCATTTTTGAGGGAAGCACATTCCCGGACCCACACCATTCCCGCAAGCCAAACAACGATCTTGAATGTGATTCCCGGGAATCACATTCCATTCCCACGCCATTCTCGCGCGTCAAACATGACCTAAGAGATGGGTTGTTACTAATTGTTGTATTTAAAGTAACCATTTGATATAACACGATTTTTTTGTCTATATTCGCTGTCAATTTGCTATGTCTATTTGAAAGAGAAAAACACAAATCCTTACATATCGTTTGGAATTACTGTTCGTGCCCTACGGGCACAGGTTACACCCTCGTCTATATAATAAGGGAGGAGGGTATTTTTCCCCTCTCAATGGCCCAGATTTGCTGTTATATCAAGTGGTTGAGGTTTGGTTTGTTGAAATTGGATGGCTTAGATTTGAATTAAATACAATCCAAGGGATAGAAAACAAAAAGACAAAGAGGGGAAAACACTACTTGTATGTCAGATTCTTCCAATGGTCTCTAACGGATGCTCTTCTGGGATTGGGATTCACTACTTGTATGTCAGATTCTTCTTTGTTCATAAGTTACTCTAATGGGGTTCTCACTATTATTCTGATCTATGTAGATGATATGCTTGTTACTGACAACTCTACTTCAGCCTGCAAGTCCTTAATTGATCAATTAAGTACATCTTTCTCCATGAAAGATTTAGGAGATCTTCACTATTTTTTGGGTTTAAAAGCTAAGAGGGATGCCCATTGCCTCAACCTTACTCAAACCAAATACACCTTGGATCTCTTAAAGAAAAGTGATATGATTGGTGCTAAACCATGTTCCTCTCCCACTACTGTTGGATCAAAACTCTATTCTAATGATAGTCCTATACTAGCTGATCCCACTTCTTTTAGATCTCTTGTTGGTGCCTTACAATACTTAACATGAACTAGACCAGATATTTGTTTTGCTGTGAGTCAAGTTTGTCAGCATATGCAATCCCCAATTGAGAATCATCTGGCTGCAGTGAAGAAATTCTTAGATATCTAAAAGGTTCTCTGCATCAAGGTCTCATTTTAAAAAAAGGGGATATATCTCTTACTGGCTTCTCAGATGCAGAATGGGATGGTGACTTATCTACTAGCAAATCTACTGGGGGTTATATATTATTTCCTGGTCCTAATCCTATAGCATGGTCTGCTAAGAAGCAATCAAGTGTGGCAAGATCTTCCACAGAAGCAGAGTACAGAAGTTTAGCACAATGTGCAGCTGAATCAGTGTGGGTTTGTAATCTTCTCAAGGATCTTCATCTCTTCCTCTCATCAACTCCAACTCTATGGTGTGATAACATTTCAGCTCTTTCTCTTGCCTCTAATCCTGTGTTTCACTCTAAAATGAAACATTTGGCAATAGATTTTCATTTCATTAGAGAATTGGTCTCCTCTGGTCGACTCAAGGTGGAATGTATTAAGTCTTCTGCTCAGCCTGCTGATATCTTCACCAAGGCTCTTTCCTCACCAAAGTTTCTTGAGTTGAAGTCCAAGCTGAAAGTCCTTCTAAGTCCCTTTCACCTTGAAAGGGGGGGGGGGGGGGGGGGAAGAATGAGAGCCCAATCCGTTTTTGGCCAAAAATGTGAAGCAGGTCCAAATGTCAGAAAACAGTACTATTTCCTGATTTTATTTTATTTTCCTCCCCTTCTTGCCCTTGGACGGGATATTTCCCAGTTTTCTGACACTCTGACGCGAGACAGCGAATTGATTAGTTTCCCGTATATGACGTCACAACAGAAAGACATTCAAATTTTTTGAAATTTCAAAAATGGCGCCATTTTTGACGAAATTTCGGCCATTTTTTTTGGATCCCGCCCATTGTATTCTGTTTCAATTCCTTCTTTGTTCCTATATATACATCCAAAGATCTTCTTCATCATTCTTATTTTGCTTCACATTTTATCTTCTCCATCTTTTTCAATCTCTAAAAACATCAACGTTTCCAGTTCTTTCTCTCTGTAAAAGTTTTATGTTCTTATTTATCTCCTTCATCTCTTTCAATAGATTTATTTATTTCTTCATCACTTTCAGTCTCTAAAAACATCAAAGTTTTCAGTTCTTTCTCTCTTTAAGTTTTATGTTCTTATTTATCTTCTTCATCTCTTTCAATCGATTTATTTATTTCTTCATCTCTATCTTTTTTTTTAATTTATTTTGTTTCCAGATCTTTCTAGATTTATACATCCCAGATCTTCTTCATCATTCTTATTTTGTTTCACATTTTGGAAATATTTGGTTTAAAGTTGACCAGTACATCCAAGATCTTCTTCATCATTCTTATTTTGTTTCACGTTTTGGAATGATTTGTTTCACATTCTTATTTTGTTTTACATTTTGGAAAGATTTGGTTACAAAAAAAAGAAATTGGTTTAAAGTTGACCAGTACACAGAACAATTCCCGGTACACAAGAAAATTTCCACTACAAAAATGTCTGGTACAGAACCAAATTTCCAGTAAACAAAACAATTTCCAATACACAAGAAAATTTCCCAGTATAAAAATGTCTAGTACATAACCAGATTCCCAATAAACTGAACAATTTCTGGTACACAAAACAATTTCCAGAAAACAAGAAAATTTCCCAGTACAAAAATGTCTAGTACATAACCAAATTCCGAGTACACAGAACAATACCCGGTACATAAGACAATTTCCAGAAAACAAGAAAATTTTCCAGTACAAAAATGTCTAGTTTATAACTAAATTTCCAATAAACAAAACACTTTCCAGTACACAAGAAAATTTCCCAGTATAAAAATGTCTAGTACATAACCAGATCCCCACTAAACTGAACAATTTCCGGTACACAAGACAATTTCCAAAAAACAAGAAAACTTCCCAGTACAAAAATGTGTAGTGGATAACCAAATTCCGAGTACACAGAACAATACCCGGTATACAAGACAATTTCCAGAAAACAAGAAAATTTCCCAGTAAAAAAATGTCTAATACATAACCAAATTCCCAGTACACAGAATATATGAGAACAAATCAATGAAAAACTATAAAAAATGAGGAAAATTTAATTTTAAAGAGATAAGAAATAAATCTGGAAAAAAGAAGGAAATTTTTTGAGATTGGAGAGAGAAATTTGTTGAGATTAGAGAGAGAAATATGTGTGGGAGAAAATAAAAAAAGAAATAAATCTGGAAAAAAAAATGAAAATGGCAAGTTGGTAATTTTGTAATGGCAATTCTGTAATTTTATGGGAAAGTACAAGGTTTGATGTCAGTGCGTCAGACTATTTTTCAAAAAATTTCGTGCTTTCCAAAAATTTTTCGGTGGCAATGTTGTAAATATGTGGAAAGTACACTGTCTGACAGCCTGGTGTGTCAGCTAGTTTTTCAGAAATTTTCGCTTTTCTGGGAAACTTTTTGATGGCAATTTCGTAAATTTCGAAAAGAATAAGGACTTTCCGGACATTTCATCTCCTGGTCTGACGCATTGGACCTGCTTTACAATTTTGTCCGAGTTTGGATTGGGCTCTTATTTTGGGCCCAATTTTTGATCTTTCATCCATTCCCTCTTTAAATTTTGAATTTCCTAGAATATCTTTGAGATCTTACTTGTACTGATCCATTTGTTATTATTAATACAATACCCAACCTTAATAAGAGGTATGGGAGATTCATACACTTTCATGGTATAAAAGCTTAGGTTGAAAACTAATAAATTTTTTCTATTCTTCTCTTTCTCTCTACTGCTGATGGGATCCACAGGACCTCTGCCCACTGCTACAATACTGCTGACCACTCCAACCATCCCTTTTCCCTCTCTTACAAATCTCGTTCCTCTTGTATAACTTTCTGACTTGGAAGAAACATATTCTTCCTATTATGAAATCACATGACTTATTCTCTCACTTTGATGTATCTGCTTTTTCTCCTCCATCATTTATTTTTGACTCCAGTAGTCAATTTGATATTCCGAATCCGGCGTTCACACAATGGACAAAGGTGGACCAAACTATCATCAGTTGGATCAACACCACCTTGTCTCCTTTGGTGCTTTCTCAGACTCCGGAGTTTGAAACTGCTATGGAGCTTTACACTTTTTTATCATCCACTTTCTCGGCTCAAAATAATACAGCAAGGAAGTCTCAACTACTTATTAATCTTCAAACGATTCAAAAGGCCTCTCTCTCTCTCTCAATGGACGATTATGTCGGTAAGGTAAAAGAAATCTCTGACTCTATGGCAGCCTCTCACCATCCGATTCCAGACATAGAGCTTGTTCTTCATACTCTCCGTGGTTTGGGATCGGAATATTATGGCTTTGTTATGGAAACAAGAGACACTCTTTCCACTTTTAATCAGTTGATTCCATTACTTTTTAATCAAGAAATGAGAATTCAGGAGCAACAAAATTCTGAGGCCTCCTCCATTTCTACAGCCTTGCTCGTCAATCAGCCCTCCTAGTCTCCTACCTATTAGGGTTATGCATATGGATCGGCCACCCGATCCATATAACCCGGTCGACCAACCCTGTCGGCCAAGAGAGAGACCGGTCTCTGTATTCCAGAAGACTCCGTATTATATTTAGATAAACATCATATACTTGTAATCTTTATCCTAGATTTACCCTAATTGTATTTCATTAGTCTATAAATACCTGTAACCCTCATTGTTGTTAATATACAAGAAAAATATTAATCTCTACCTCTCTCTCTTCTTTACTAGTGTGAAATATATTTCTATCATTCGATTACTCGAATTATCTGAACGATAATTCTCACATGGTATAAGAGCCACTCGTTTTTTTTAACGATTTCGATCTTTCTCTTTAATCATTATGTCTGCACCTACTGAATCTGGTTCGGATTATAATCCAACCACTCCTCCACACTCTTCTGCAATCTATGATATTCATCATAGTGACTCTCCTACTAATATACTGATTACACCTCTTCTTTCCGGAGATAACTATGCCTCCTGGTCAAGAGGGATGAAGATGGCTTTAAGAGCCAAAGATAAGTTTGGGTTTGTCGATGGTTCAATCTCTAAACCGACAACCCCAGTTGATTTACATGCGTGGGAGAGATGTAATGATCTCGTATCAAGTTGGTTAGTCAACTCAGTTTCTCCTGATCTTCGTCAATCCATCTTATATGATGAATCTGCTGCTGAAATTTGGACAAATCTTTAGATTCCATCAAACGAATGCACCAAAAATTTTTCAACTCAAACGTGCAATCTCTTCAATGAAACAAGACGGATTAGACGTCTCTACTTACTTCACTAATCTTAAGCCTCACCAAGATGAGCTCCAATCTCTTCTTGCTATCGAACCATGTCAATGTGGTCACGGTAAAGCTTTAATTGATCGATCTAATCAAGATCGGGCTATGGAGTTTCTTCAAGGACTCCATGATCGTTTTGCTCCTATCCGAAGTCAGATACTTCTTATGGATCCTTTCCCGTCTGTTCTTAAAATTCACAGTATGGTTAAACAGGAGGAGATCCAACAAAATCTCACCCACTCGGATATGATCACCACCGAAGCCGCCGCTTTAGCCGCCGGACAGCCGTCGGGTGGACGTGATAGGACCGACCGGCAAGACCGTCAACGACCGAAACGGGCTCGACCCTATTGTGAACATTGCCACCAACATGGGCACGTGAAGGATAGATGCTACAAATTGCATGGCTATCCTCCACGTACCCGACAGACCCAGCCCGCCGGCTCTGTCTTGACCGGTTCGGTCTCTGACCCGACACAGCTGGGGGTGCCTTCAGCCACCACGATGACCCAAGATCAATATCATCACTTGGTTCGGTTATTTGAGAATAACCAAGCTGCTGCAAGCACCCTCCATATAGGCACCGATCCAACGGTCAACTTCACGGGTAAGTCCTCTTATATTCTTCCATGGATAATCGATTCGGGAGCCGCGAAAAATATATGCGCCTCCCTTTCTTCTTTTTCGTCTTATACAAAAGCACCATCAAATTATTACGTCCGTTTACCGGATGGTTCACGTTCACAAGTTATTCATATTGGTTCCGTTCCACTTTCTAAAGATTTTAATCTTCTTAATGTCTTACATATACCGACTTTTAAGTTTAATCTTATTTCGGTTTCTGAAACCACTAAATCTCTTGATTGTGGTGTTTATTTTAACAAATCATCTTGTGTCTTTCAGGACCCAACAACGACAAGGACGATTGGACTTGGTGATCTTCATGACGGTCTCTATCACTTTCGCACGGAACCTAGGATTTTTTCTTCTTTTCTTTCTAGTAGTTCTAGTAGTTTTGATTTATGGCATTGGCGACTTGGCCACCCGTCTTTAGAACGTTTGTCTTTTATTTCTTCTAAATATCCATGTATTAAGAATGGTTTAACCAATAAAGTTCCGTGTGATATATGTCCTCTCTCTAAACAACCACGTCTTTCTTTTCCTTCTAGTACATCTAATCTTCTCGTATTTTTGAATTAATACACGCCGATATATGGGGACCATTCAATGTACCATCAACATCCGGTTGTCGCTATTTTCTCACGTTAGTAGACGACTTTTCACGGTGTACTTGGATTTATCTTATGCATTCCAAATCAGAAACTTTCAAAGTTCTTTCTAAATTTGTAAATTACACCATTACTCAATTCCATTCTAACATTACAAATATGCGTTCCGGTAATAACAACCTCTTATTTCCGTCTTTACAAACGTTACGATCCGATAACGGCTCCGAATTTCTTTCCAATGAAATTCAAATTTTTTTTCATAATAAGGGTATTATTCATCAAAGAAGTTGTGTATACACTCCTCAACAAAACGGGGTGGTAGAACGAAAACACCGTCACATCCTTGATGTGGCTAGGGCACTCCGCTTTCAAGCCAATCTTCCACTCAAATTTTGGGGAGAATGTGTTCTCACAGCAATATATTTGATCAATAAAATTCCAACACCCATCCTTCAAGGGCAATCACCTCATGAGATACTCATGGGCTCCCCCCTTCTCTAGACAACCTTCGGGTTTTTGGTTGTCTATGTTACGCTCACAATACGCAAATACGTCATAAAATGGATGCCCGCGCTACTTCCGGCATATTCATTGGTTATCCTTACGCTAAAAAAGGTTACCGAATCTATGACCTCAATTCTCACAAAATTTACAAATCTCGTCATGTTACTTTTCAAGAGAATCGATTCCCATTTGAGAAACTTGATCAACAACCCTCTCGGCCATCACGACCGTTTTTATCAATTTTGGATGACGGGACATTCACCTTTCCACCTTCCGCCGTTTCCGACTTACAGGCACCCACGGTTCAGCCGAACACGGGCCTCTACAGGCACCCCAACAGTCGGCTTCAGCCGACTTCCTCTCTATCGGCAACCAGGTCTGACTCCTTATCTCCAACTTCTAGTCCACCTGTTGCTCCTTCTATACAGGCACCCCCGTCCTCGGGTTCGCCTTCCACAACCCCTGACCACACTTTGGTTCGTCCTCTGCAGGCACCCTCTCTTGGTCAGGGATCTTCTCGGCCACGTCCGGCACTCCCCTCTACGGGCACGCCCACAGAAGCCCAGTCCCTATCGGCACCTCCCTCTTCGGGTGATCTACCACAGGCTGCTGATCTCACCGACCAGCAGCCCGAAACCGTCCCGCCTCCTTCGACAGAAATGTCCTCATCAATCTCTATGGGCGCTCCTCCTCCTAATCAACGTCCGACACGTGATCGACGACCTCCACCTCATCTGGCAGATTACGATTGTAACACTATCTCACTGCCTTACTCTAAATCTTGGTCAAATACTCCTTATCCCCTCACGGATTATCTCTCAGTCGCACCCTTTTCTAAAGACCACAGGATTTTCCTTACATCGGTCCTTTCACATGAAGAACCCACTTCCTTCAAGGAAGCTATGACTTCCCCTCATTGGAGGGAGGCCATGTCCGCAGAAATTAAGGCCCTTGAATCGAACAATACTTGGACCTTGACCCCTCTTCCAGCTGGAAAGAAACCCATTGGGTGCAAATGGGTTTACAAAATCAAATTCAACGCTAATGGTTCAATCGAGCGTTACAAAGCACGACTCGTTGCCAAAGGCTATACTCAGGTCGAAGGTCTTGACTACACTGATACCTTTGCCCCCGTCGCAAAATTAGTAACAGTCAGGGTTCTTCTGTCCATTGCAGCAGTCAAGGGCTGGTCTCTCCACCAATTGGATGTTAACAACGCCTTTCTCCAGGGAGACTTGGACGAAGAAGTTTTTATGAAGTTACCACCTGACTTTTCACCTCAGGGGGAGACACGTGTCTGCCGCCTTCAAAAATCTCTTTATGGCCTCAAACAGACCTCTCGCCAGTGGTTTTCTAAGTTTTCCTCTGTACTACTAAAACGAGGTTTCGTACAATCCCTCTCCGATTACTCTCTTTTCACATATCGCAGAGGTTCCACATCAATATATGTCTTGGTTTATGTTGATGACATCATAATCACAGGGAATAACAATTCAGCCATATCCTCCCTCAAATCCTTCCTTAGCTCGGCCTTCTCCCTCAAAGACCTTGGACGTCTTCAATACTTCTTGGGTATTGAGGTATCCAAATCTTCTAAAGGCATATTTTTATGTCAACGCAAGTATATTGTTGACATTCTCAAGGACTCGGGACTCACCGCTTCTAAAATTTCCCCTTTTCCTATGGATCAAAAATTGAAACTATCTGCAACAGATGGTCAACCCCTAGAGGATCCCTCAGTTTAGCGTCGCCTTATAGGCCGCCTTATTTATCTCACTGTGACTCGTCCGGACATCACTTTCGCGGTCAACAGTCTTAGTCAATTCATGCAAGATCCTCGTTCCTCACATATGGACGCTGCACACCGAGTCTTGCGATATCTCAAAGGTTCCATTGGAAAAGGAATCTTACTATCTTCTTCTAGCCGTCTTCTGGTTTCTGGTTTCTGTGATTCAGACTGGGCTGGCTGTCCCACAACCAGACGATCCACCAATGGTTATATCACAATGCTTGCGTCCAGCCCACTTTCTTGGAAATCCAAGAAACAACACACCATTGCTCGATCTTCCGCGGAAGCTGAATATCGGGCCATGGCCACTCTCACTTGTGAGCTTCAATGGCTCAAATCTCTTCTCTCCGATCTGGGGATTGATCATTCATCCCCCATGTCGGTCCACTGTGACAATCGTGCGGATATTCACATTGCCGAGAATCCAGTTTTCCACGAACGAACCAAACACATAGAGATCGACTGCCATCTGGTTCGTGAGAAGATTAAAAACAACTTGATTGCTCCAACATTTACTCCCTCCTCGGAACAACTCGCTGACATACTTACGAAGCCACTAGGTGCAGAAGCTTTCAAATCCATTATTGGCAAGTTGGGCATCATTGACATTCCTGCTCCAACTTGAGGGGGAGTATTAGGGTTATGCGTATGGATCGGCCACCCGATCCATATAACCCGGTCGACCAACCCGGTCGGCCAAGAGAGAGACCGGTCCCACCGGTCTCTGTATTCCAGAAGACTCCGTATTATATTTAGATAAACATCATATACTTGTAATCTTTATCCTAGATTTACCCTAATTGTATTTCATTAGTCTATAAATACCTGTAACCCTCATTGTTGTTAATATACAAGAGAAATATTAATCTCCACCTCTCTCTCTTCTTTACTAGTGTGAAATATATTTCTATCATTCGATTACTCGAATTATCTGAACGATAATTCTCACACTACCAAAAACAGACTGGTAGAGACCCATCTCAGCCAAATCGTGGAAGCCGAGGGAGGCGATATGGCTCCCGAGGTCGAGGATGAGCTCCTTCGTCAAACCAAAATTGGACTTTTGCCTCTTCTTCCAATCCTTCTTTTACTAGGTCAGCCACCCAAACCGAGAGTTTGGTGTCAAATTTGTGGTAGACCAGGCCATACTGCTCTTCAGTGTGTTATCATCCAGGAGACCAATCCTATCAACCACAAGATGTTCCTCAATCTTTTGCAGCCTATCAGCAACAACTTGTTCCTTTTGATAAAAACTACTATGCTGATTCAGAGGGATCCAACCACATGACGAATGATGCATCACCTATGGTAAACAGAAACCCCTACCACGGGACAGATCAGGTTCCAATTGGAAATGGTACACTCTTAACTATTCACAATGTTTGCAATGTTGCTTTAGGTTCTCCTTCCTCTCCTCTTATGCTTAAAAATGTATTTCAGGTACCCACAATAACAAAAAAAAATTATTGTCCGTCTCTCAATTGACAAAGGACTTCGATTGTTATGTGATTTTTTACCGTTCCTCCTTTTTTGTCCAGGATCGACAAACGGGGAAGCTTCTTCTTCACAGCATCAATAAAGACGGCCTCTATTAGTGTTTGGGTTCGGTGTTTTCAGCCAAAGGGCGTACTTCTAGGTCTTTGAATTTCTGCTTTTTAGGATCTAAAATAAAAGGGGATGTTTGGCATATGTGCCTAGGTCATCGCCATTCTAGGATTGTGTCCAAAGTTGTCTCTGCCTTTTCCGATTATGTTATTTCTAATTCAATTAATAAATGTCAAAGTTATGTTCTATCGAAACACCATCAATTACCATTCAATTTATCTACTATTCGTTCTTCCTCTCACGTTTCTAAAGTTCACGCTGACCTATGGGGTCCATCTTCAGTCTCTTCTAACTCTAGTTTTCGTTACTTTTTGGTGTTGGTTGATGATTACTCTCGATTTACATGGTTATATTTTTTAACACAAAAGTCTCAAGTTTTTGCTTGCTTGCAAAATTTTAAAACTTTAGTGGGGAACCTATTTCAAACCACTTTAAAAGTTTTCCAAAGTGATGGGGGAGGAGAGTTCACTTCTTCCTCTCTTAAATTTTTTTTTTCAGACAATGGTGTTTTGCAACAATTTTCTTGTCCCCACACCCCTCAACAAAATGGAGTGGCCAAACGGAAAATTCATCACATTGTTGAAACTGGTCTAGCCTTGTTACATCAAAGTCATTTGCCAAAATCATTTGGGTCTGAGGCCTTTAGCACCGCTTCTTTTCTTATCAATCGCTTACCTACGCCTGTTTTAAAAAATGTCTCACCTTTTTCCATTTTATACTAGCGACAACCCGATTATGATTTTTTTCGTGTTTTTGGGTGTCAATGTTTTCCTCTATTAACACCCTATCGCCAAAATAAACTTGATTATAAGAGTTCTCCATGTGTTTTCATTGGGCATAATGAGACTCATAAGGGTTACAAGTGTCTCAATCCGATTAAGTTTCGTATTTTTATCTCTCGCCGTGTCTTGTTTGATGAAACACTTTTTCCTTTTGCACTTAATGGTTTGCAAAATCTTAGTAAAGAAGTTACTGTGGATGAGACCCCTCGTTGGGTGTTTTTAGAAATTCCTTTTTCACCTTCTTCACCCCCTTCATTTTCCTCTTCGACAGTCAATGCTTCACCATCTTCTTCGGTTCCAAATGTTGTTCAGTCCTCTCCCCTCCAACCAGCAGTAAAGCAACATAAACAATCCCTGACTCACAGTTGCCTTCGATGGAACCCCCTGCACCTTCGTCTCTGCCTTCAAACATTGTCATTCCAGAAACTGATCAGCAAGCATCGAGGCTTCCAACTGCTGATTCTTCCTTGTCATTGTCTGCTGCCCCTTCTTATTTGTCTCCCATCTATCTTGTATTTTAAATTTTGAATTTCCCAGAATATCTTTTAGATCTTACTTGTACTGATCCATTTATTATTATAAATACAATACCCAACCTCAATAATAAGTATGGGAGATTCATACACTTTCAAGTGTACCCTGATAAACATCAAACAACTCACTTGATGATTGAAAAGTTAAAAGTTAATTTTACTCCAATTATGTGAAATTATTAACTTAGCACTACCTTGTATACTGAACCAAATCCACCTTGCCCTAGCTTATTATCTTAAGAGAAGTTGTCCGTGGCCGTACTTATTATACTGAAGTTGAACTGCAAGGTTTCTGCACTTCGGATCTCATGATCGACATCTTCAAGAGTATAACAACATAAAGTGATTCCAATTAAATGATTCTGTGTCTAATTGAAATGCTATTCTTAGTATTCTAACGTAAAAATTTTCTTCTTGTCCCAACCTGGCGTTTGAGTTGCCAGATAGTTGTATGTTTGTCATTCTTTTCCTTTTGGTTTTCTAATAAATGAAGTTTTGCGCTCTTAAAAAACATTAAATTTTTTGAATTAAATAGGTAACTGATGCACCCGAAAAGGTTGCACACCCAAGCGGAGGTATCAAGTAGTAATCCGGCAAAGTCGGGATCGATCCAAGGATAGGAAGGTAGTTTAGATATCGAAGGGTCTTATCCCTCGGTCTAGATATTACAAGCTAACTTAGACAAAAAAGGAAAGAAACAAAGATAAATGGGAGTTTTGATCGAAAGAGTAACAAAAAAAGAAAGCGAGTAAAACTAAATTAAACTATCAAAGTGAACGGGCGAGAGAGATTCGAGAGAAGTGTCGAAGGAAACAAGAGTCAGAAGGCAACAAGAGTCGGGAGACATATAAGTGAGCGAGGTGTCGAAGTCCGAGAATCCATAATGATAAACCTACGACTATATGTAGTCCGATCTAATGTTTCAAAGTATAATCGATGTTCGACTCCTATAGTAGATGTCTCTAAGTACTATGTATATCCGGAGATCATACTTAGTCAAACAAACGTCTAAATCGGTTTATCCCGAGTCAACGAAAGTGTTGTCTAGTCGCCTAACTATGTGAAGTGCATGACAAGACACATGAAATTATGACTTATATATCGAATACCTCGTTTCGTCTATTAACTATGCGAAGTGCTTGACAAGACACATGAAAATAAGATCAGAACGATAATCGAAATTAATGAACATCAATTTATAATCAAAACATCAAATCATATTAAACATAATCACGAATTCATCACATTTCATCTCATATAATCGACACACTAAAGTTAGCTAAATATGGTGATTGAATAAGAAATGGAAAGGAAATGATGAGAGAATCCCTCTTTTTCGATGTGGTTCGAGGCTAAGATCGTCGGAAAATATGAGTCTTTAAGGTGAAGCCGATCTCCCCTTAGCAAAATTCTGGGTTCCACATAGCGACCACCATCATCTTCTCCATTTAGAACACAACCTCCATTAAAGCTAAACCCTAGCTTTCTCTCTCTAGAAATTGTAGTCCAAAACCAAATCAAACCACATGGGTAGCTAGCCAACAACATGGGGAGTAAAAGCCCTAAGGTTTCCGGCCAAGAAAGTGGCCGGAACACCTAGCAAAATCCGGCCAAAGAAGTGAGGATTCCGTCCAACCCTAGATCCGGCCAAATGCACATGCTCCGAGCCCCGTGCGCGCGTCCCATGCACGTCCGAGCATCCCGTGTTGTTTGCTGCTGCGAGCTGCTGCTGCTGGAGCATCCTGTGTTCCGGCCTTGCTGCCGGCGTGTAGCTGCTGCTGCTGTGCCGAGCACTGTCCGAGCATCCCGTGCTTGCTGCTGCTCCTCCCGTCAAGATGGTTCAGCCCGATCTGCTCCTTACTAAATCCCGAGCTGCTGCCGGCCTAGCTTGGTCGGCCTCCTCCTTCCTTCTCTCTTTTACTCTCTCTCAAGCTTTCGAGGACAATCAACCCTAGCCTCCAAGAACACCCTCCTTTCCTCTCTCCCAAGTTACTTGGTTTCTTTCCCTAGCTAAAAGATGATGAATAGTAACCTCACTTGATTCAAACCCTAGACTTAGTCAACTTAACTAAGTCTTTAGACTACTTTGACTTGGACCTAAAAGTGGGTGCTCATAAAATCTCTACACCTTCCTTCTTCTTTGGGTATTCTTGAACTTGGGCTTAGATGTTGGGCTTTGAATTAAAGACCAAAGGTGTCTTAATCTAGCCTCTACAATTAGAACAAAAGGGGGTGCCTTCATAGAATCCTTAATTCAAGACCGACCCTCGGCTTCTTTCATTCACAACTTCTCTGTCCGAACTCCGAATCGACTTCCGTTTTCACCGTCAGAGTCGTCATTGACTTCACTTGTTGTATGACTTCTGATTTTGATGAAAATGACCATAATACCCCTGGTGCTCTTTTCTTCCCTTTTGCCGCATAAGAAGAAAATGTGATAATTCGCTCTCTTCATTCCGAATTACACGCCAAACCCAAAATAAACTACCTAGCAATAAAAACACATAAATAATTAGAAATAAAACTCGAAAAGAACTAACTCATAAAAGTTAAGTAACCTAAATGTGGCATTTTCACGCCACATCAGTAACAATACATCACTTGGAAAATTTTGAGTTTGATTCTTAAGTCAAAAAAGGAAAAGAGTTTTTACCGTTAAAATTAAATTTCTTCATTTTCTTTCTCCTCTGGAAGCAGAACACGAAAACAGCAAACGCGGATAGTAATACAAGAATAGAAGGAACAACAATGATAATAGCAAGTTTGGATAAGCCCCTTCTCTTTGCTGCATGATTTACAAGAACCAAGTAAGAATCAGGGTTAAGTTTCTTGGAACGACGAAACTTAGATAAACTTCTGAACTTCGCCCATTCTAGGACTATTTAGACCCATCTTTAAGGAAAAAGAGATAAGCGATACAAAACGATAAGTTCTTCAACTTATTAACTATTTCAGTTCTGTTTCTGGCGTAATTTACAAGTAATCACTAATTTTCTTGATCAGTTAATTGAAATTTTAGAAGCCTACTGAATGTAAAGATTGGGCAACTAAGTGGCAATGAGATTATTTATACCTAATAAATCATCCAAGTTGTATCCAAGCCTACTATCCGGGCAAATCCTGAGCGAGTATGTGGTGGGGCAAGATTTAAGGAGAGAAAGTAAGAGACAATATCGATAACTACGACGTGGTAAAGGCGGAGACAATATCGATAATGCTAAGACTCGGGGGCGTTACAATTTTTTATTCATCAAGAGATACAATCGATCGGAGAAGTTGGTGGTGGTTGGCCAGGGAAGGTGTTGGTGAATTATGTCGACGAAAGTTATTTAAAATAAATCGTCCTCTATTAAGAATAATCAGTTGTTTTTACACCCAATATATTTATCTACATAAGAAATATGTTTGTCCGTATATTGCCCGCCATGAAAATGCCTAACAAAATTTCACTCAAAATTATTTCCTTGTAACAATGTGAAAAATAGATTTGTCTACTAAAGTTGACGAATTTTTAACGAAGTCCTTGAACCCCGAAATATTTTTCTTTCTTCAAAGCACTAGCTTTAACTATTATTCTGTTTTTCCAATTTTGCGGCTCCTGTTTTGATGTTGAAGCCCATATTATGGAAACTAAAATCTCATTGTTTTAGTCATCAGTGATTAGATTTTACTAAATCTAACTTCTAATAATTTCAAAATCTGATTATAGATCATATGATTTAATGATGGTAATCTTCAAAACCAAATTATGGAAACAAAAATCTCATCGATTTTAGTCATAAGTGATTAGATTTTACTGAATCTAACTTCTAATAATTTTAAAATTTGATTATAGATCTTATAACTTAATGACGGTACTCTTCAAAACCATATTATGGAAACAAAAATCTCATTGATTTTAGTCATAAGTGATTAGATTTTACTAAATCTAACTTCTAATAATTTCAAAATCTGATTATATATCTTATAATTTAATGATCGTATGCCAAAAAATATGTATAAATAATGACATCCATCTTCAAGATACCAACATTCTCATACTAGTAGAACAAGACCTAGAACATCAATAATGACTTTCGAGTGCATCCATGGCCCTCCATGTGAAGGTACGTGTTCTTTAGTCCTCTGTATGTATGTCCTATCATTCTGTCACATATGTTAAAACAAGTAATCTTTAAAATATGATTTTGTAGGTAAATCGAGTTGGCCGGAGTTGTTGGGAAAAACACCATTGCAGGCAAGAATTGCGATTCAAAGAGACCGTCCAGATGTAACTGTGTATGCAATGAAAGAGAATCGCCCTCACCCTGCGGACTTTTGTTGCAACCGCGTAATACTCATCGTTAAAAAAATTAACGGACCCGTTATTAAATTCCCAACCATCGGATGAGCGATCTTTATTGAAGAGCAAAATAAGTGAGATGAATCTATCATTAATCATGTAAACTAGACAAACTATTGCTGCCATAACCTTTTTTTTTGTAGTAGTTTGTCTTTTGTTAAACTTCATATTCACATATCAATTTGATATTAGTTCACATCAATTTAAGAGATTTATCTAAGATCATCTTTCTTTGTATTTAATCTATATCTCTAAATTTAAATTTTTTTATTTCGTAAAAAGACAAAGTTATAACTCTAATTTTGATATGAATGTCAAGTCCATGACAGGGCAACAGTATTTATTGAGTTTATACTCATCAAAGATTTCATACAAGTTTATATGGGAAAATTATTATAAATTTGTGTTTATTAATTCGCATGTAAAAATTTGTTTTACCTCGTTTGACAAGAGGACCTTGATTAAAGTTTGACACCAGATCTGTAACTGCTCGTTGACACTCACTGCCGCTTCTATTATTGATTTGTCAGACACAAAATATTCAGGTTGTCGGGAACTGGAAGAGTAGCAGAACTGCTACCGATCATCAAATTCACCAATGCCATTGTTGGTCTGAAACTCTGAGAGCTATATCATCTTAAACACATAATAACGCAATGTGGATGCATCTCATAACTTCCCTCGTCGAATAGTTGTCTTGCATTATTGGATCCAGACATTCTAAAAATGTCCCATTATTCCAATGTTTCCATGCTTGTGATAAATTCCCAGTTACTCAAGAAACCCGGCTTATAAATCAAGTATGTAGTGTTTCAATTTGACATAATCATACTCACATAATTGAGAAGATCTTGAGCTTTGCCTTATCTTTGTTTAGGCGTTTTGGATATATTTATGGGTATAACTCATGTTTATATGTCTCATCCCTCTAGTCATATCTTCCGATTAAGTAGACACTCTCTGGTGTAACCCGATTTAGGATCCGGAAGATGTTAGGCGCGAATTACCAAATAAATCGACGATCGTAGTTGGTGTTTAGCTAAACACACTACGATCCCTAAATCGTCCGGACTTCATGATTTTCTTCATTAATTGTCCTAGCCAACAAATTGCTCGCTTTGGTCGAGGGGATCTCCTTCAGTAAATATCGAGGCCTTTTGGGTGGACTCGTAGTGTCTTCGCCAAAAACAAAACCCCGTACCTATGTGAGGTGGCAAAAATGGGGACAATATCGATAATTGCTAAGGCTTGGGGCTCTACAAAGTGGTATCAGAGTCGAGGGAGACTCTTTGCCGAGGGCGAGGGATTGTATAGTCCCACATCGCTCGCGAGAGTGTCCAGAGAGTGGGCTTTAAGTGTGCGCTCAAGTTTAGTAAGGACTGGGGCCTTTTGGGTAGGTTCGTGGTGTCTTCGGCAAGAATAAAACCCTGTACCTATGTAAGGTGGTAAAAGCGGGGACAATATTGATAACTGCTAAGGCTCGGCGCGTTACGAAGTGGTAGCAGAGTCGAGGGCTACTCTACGCTAAGGGCAGGGTATTGTAATATCCCACAACTTTTTTCAAAATTGTACAAAAGTCCTATCTAGTTTTATATTATATTACAAAAATTTACATTTGTTTATATTTATTTAACTAGCCATATTTGAAAGAGCAAGTGAGTTTCATGTAGAGGAGGTCAATTTCCATGACCTATAAAAATCTAATTTATTCTTACATCTACATCATTTTCTTTTCATATCTTGACTAAAATACTTCGAAAAAAATCAAAAAAGAGATCTAAGGGAATTGTTGACCCAACCAAGAAAGGAGAAATAGCCAAGTGCATAACTTAGTTTTCTACTGTAAGAAAAAAACAACCAACAAAAAGAAACTAAGAAAAGTTATTGACTTTTTTATGGTTATCTAGGTTATAGTTCAGTAATTGACACTTCATTGACACTCACTGCGGCCTCTACTATGGATCCATCAGACACAAAATATGCAGGTTGTGCTGGTACTAGAAGAGTAGCAGAGTTGCTACTGAGCATCAAAATCATCGATACCATTGTTGGTCTGAGAACTATATCATCTTGAACACATAATAACGCAATGTGGATGCATCTCATAACTTCACTTGTCGAACAGTTGTCCAACATTATTGGATCCAGGCATTCTAAAAATGTCCCATTATTCCAATGTTTTCATGCCTGTGATAAAATCCCCAATTACTCAAAACCCGACAAATAATTCAAGTATTTAGTTTTTCAGTTTAACCAAAAAGAGAATTGTACTCACATAATTGAGAAGATCTTGAGCTCCTCCTACTACCGATTCATAGAACGAGGTGTTTTTTTCTCCACTAAGAATCTCTAGCACAAGGACACCGAAACTAAAAACATCTGATTTCACTGAGAATTGTTCGTGCATTGCATACTCTGGAGCCATGTACCAACTGCAGACGAGGAAATGTTAATATAACAAGAATTTAAGTGGTTCATAGTTTGATCCAACGTAGAGTGAATATCAATTGGTTTATTACTCGAGTACTTTCTATGTTCCGACGATTCTATTTGTATTAGCTTGAGTCTGATCTACCACAAAATGCCTAACCATGCCAAAGTCCGAGATTTTGAGTACCATATATTCATTTAGTAATATATTGCTAGCTTTAAGATCTCGAATTCTAAGTCGAGAATCCTCGTGAAGGTTGAGAAGTCCTCGGGCAATTCCTCCTATTATCCTGGATCGTTTTTCCCAGTTCAAAAGTGTTCGCTTGATCGGATCTGCTCATTGGTTTAAATAAAAAAATAACTCTTTCTCGTGAGCCTGTGTAAGAGAAAATTAGGAGCCATAGTACAGAAATTCCTAAATTATTTAGAAACTCTAAAATATAGGAACTCCTTAATTACTTAGAAACTCTAAAATATAGAAACTCCTAAATTACTTAGAAACTCTAAAATATAGAAACTCCTAAATTACTTAGAAACTCTAAAATATAGAAACTCCTAAATTACTTAGAAACGCCTTATTACTCGGTCTGGCGCTCATTGTTTTGCTTCTAATACCCATTTTTATTCAACTAATGCATTATCTTTGGTAGGAATGAAAAGAGAAAGGCATGGAAGCAATGCCCAAGCTCTAGACACGATATCATAAGCGAAGTACGCTAGAGAGTTTTCATCATTCGAAGTACATCGTTCAAGCAGATAATCATTGAGCCATAAAACATTATCAAAAGTCATCGAAGACGAACTTTCTTGAAGAATAGGAGATTTTAGGAGCTTGAAATATGTCTTTCCAATTATTCATGTAGTTATTTAGTTAACTCAAAATTGGGAAGCATTGATAGCAACATTGTGAGGTTGGTTAAGCCGAGTGAGGGCCGCTTGTTTTCTTTTTCGTTTCTGCATTTTTCGGGTTTAAGCTTCTTGGCTAAAAACTGTACTTGTAATTACCCATTTCTCAAATCTCAATATATTCATTTCATTCCTTTAACACTACAAATTTTCTTCATCTTTTTTATTCAAATAGAACAGTATGAAGTTTCATATATCAAGGATTGACAAATTTTCTTATTCAGCTATTACATTATTGGAGACAGATTTACCAATTCACCAAAAATTCTAGTGAAGATTGCCTTTTGATCGGATATTTGGTGCATCCCCGTTGAATACGCTTTTACAAAAATCCGCGATAACCTTAAATACGAAGATGACGACTACACTGAGGACGATCCAATGCTCTTACAGAAGTCCGAGGTAAACTCTAAATATGATGACGATGACAACTAAGCTGAGGACGAACTAGTGTTGTGCAGGATTGAAAGAGCAAGAGAGGTTGCATGTAAGAGGAAATATGCTACAATTTGATGTTGGCCCCCCAATCACCAAACGCAGCTGCCACCACAATGGGAAAGGTCATATTTCCATTGCTAGAGAATGTGATATTTAGACGGAAGATCTTGAAATAAATTTTGTTGATAAAGTTTATATATGAAAAACTTTAGATCGACAACCTCATAACGCCCAATTAAACTTAAAATCATGAGAGAGAGAGAGAGAGAGAAAGAAGAATCTAATGAAGGTGGCAGACGATCACTTTTCAAACGCCACATAAAAGAGATAAGATCAATGAGAAATAATTTTTTGCAACAATTTTCTTGTCCCCACACCCCTCAACAAAATAGAGTGGCCGAACGGAAAATTCGTCACATTGTTGAAACTGGTCTAGCCTTCTTACATCAAAGTCATTTGCCAAAATCATTTGGGTCTGAGGCCTTTAGCACCGCTTCTTTTCTTATCAATCGCTTACCTACGCCTGTTTTAAAAAATGTCTCACCTTTTTCGATTTTATACTAGCGACAACCCGATTATGATTTTTTTCGTGTCTTTGGGTGTCAATGTTTTCCTCTATTAACACCCTATCGCCAAAATAAACTTGATTATAAGAGTTCTCCATGTGTTTTCATTGGGCATAATGAGACTCATAAGGGTTACAAGTGTCTCAATCCGATTACGTCTCGTATTTTTATCTCTCGCCATGTCTTGTTTGATGAAACACTTTTTCCTTTTGCACTTAATGGTTTGCAAAATCTTAGTAAAGAAGTTACTGTGGAAGAGACCCCTCGTTGGGTGTTTATAGAAATTCCTTTTTCACCTTCTTCACCCCCTTCATTTTCCTCTTCGACAGTCAATGCTTCACCATCTTCTTCGGTTCCGGTTTTTGTTCAGTCCTCTCCCCTCCAACCAGCAGTAAAGCAACATCAACAATCCCTGACTCACAGTTGCTTTCGATGGAACCCACTGCACCTTCGTCTCTGCCTTCAAACATTGTCATTCCAGAAACTGATCAGCAAGCATGGAGGCTTCCAACTGCTGATTCTTCCTTGTCATTGTCTGCTGCCCCTTCTTATTTGTCTCCCATCTATCTTGTATTTTAAATTTTCAATCTCCCAGAATATCTTTGAGATCTTACTTGTACTGATCCATTTGTTAAAAATAAATACAATACCCAACTTCATTAAGAGGTATTGGAGATTCATACACTTTCAAGTGTACCCTGATAAACATCAAACAACTCACTTGATGATTGAAAAGTTAATTTTACTCTAATTATGTGAAATTATTAACTTAGCACTACCTTGTATACAGAACCAAATCCACCTTGCCCTAGCTTATTATCTTAAGAGAAGTTGTCGGTGGCTGCACTTATTATACTGAAGTTGAACTGCAAGGTTTCTGCACTTCGGATCTCATGATCGACATCTTCAAGAGTATAACAACATAAAGCGATTCCAAATAAATGATTCTGTGTCTAATTGAAATGCTATTCTTAGTATTCTAACGTAACACTTTTCTTCTTGTCCTAATCTGGCGTTTGAGTTGCCAGATAGTTGTATGTTTGTTATTCTTTTCCTTTTGGTTTTATAATAAATGAAGTTTTGCGCTCTTAAAAAACATTAAATTTTTTGAATTAAATAGGTAACAATACATCACTTGGAAAATTTTGAGTTTGATTCTTAGGTCAAAAAAGGAAAAGGGTTCTTACCGTTAAAATTAAATTTCTTCATTTTCTTTCTCCTCTGGAAGCAGAACACGAAAACAGCAAACGCGGATAGTAATACAAGAATAGAAGGAACAACAATGATAATAGCAAGTTTGGATAAGCCCCTTCTCTTTGCTGCTCGATTTACAAGAACCAAGTAAGAATCAGGGTTAAGTTTCTTGGAACGACGAAACTTAGATAAACTTCTGAACTTCACCCATTCTAGGACTATTTAGACCCATCTTTAAGGAAAAAGAGATAAGCGATACAAAACGATAAGTTCTTCAACTGATTAACTACTTCAGTTCTGTTTCTGGTGTAATTAACAAGTAATTAATAATTTTCTTGATCAGTTAATTGAAATTTTACAAGCCTACTGAATGTAAAGATTGGGCAACTAAGTGGCAATGAGATTATTTATACCTAATAAATCATCCAAGTTGTATCCAAGGCTACTATCCGGGCAAATCCCGAGCGAGTATGTGGTGGGGCAAGATTTAAGGAGAGAAAGTAAGAGACAATATCGATAACTGCGACGTGGTAAAGGCGGAGACAATATCGATAACTGCTAAGACTCGCGGCGTTACAATTTTTTATTCATCAAGAGACACAATCGATCGGAGAAGGTGGTGGTGGTTGGCCAGAGAAGGTGTTGGTGAATTATGTCGACGAAAGTTATATAAAATAAATCATCCTCTGTTAAAAATAATCAGTTGTTTTTACACCCAATATATTTATCTTCATAAGAAATATGTTTGTCCGTATATTGCCCGCCATGAAAATGCCTAACAAAATTTCACTCAAAATTATTTCCTTGTAACAATGTGAAAAATAGATTTGTCAACTAAAGTTGACCAATTTTTAACGAAGTCCTTGAACCCCGAAATATTTTTCTTTCTCCAAAGCACTAGCTTTAACTATTATTTTGTTTTTCCAATTTTGCGGCTCCTGTTTTGATGTTGAAGCCCATATTATGGAAACTAAAATCTCATTGATTTTAGTCATCAGTGATTAGATTTTACTAAATCTAACTTCTAATAATTTCAAAATCTGATTATAGATCATATGATTTAATGATGGTAATCTTCAAAACCAAATTATGGAAACAAAAATCTCATTGATTTTAGTCATTAGTGATTATATTTTACTGAATCTAACTTCTAATAATTTTAAAATTTGATTATAGATCTTATAACTTAATGACGGTACTCTTCAAAACCATATTATGGAAACAAAAATCTCATTGATTTTAGTCATAAGTGATTAGATTTTACTAAATCTAACTTCTAATAATTTCAAAATCTGATTATAGATCTTATAATTTAATGATCGTATGCCAAAAAATATGTATAAATAATGACATCCATCTTCAAGATACCAACATTCTCATACTAGTAGAACAAGACCTAGAACATCAATAATGACTTTCGAGTGCATCCATGGCCCTCCATGTGAAGGTACGTGTTCTTTAGTCCTCTGTATGTATGTCCAATCATTCTGTCACATATGTTAAAACAAGTAATCTTTAAAATATGATTTTGTAGGTAAATCGAGTTGGCCGGAGTTGTTGGGAAAAACACCATTGCAGGCAAGAATTGCGATTCAAAGAGACCGTCCAGATGTAACTGTGTATGCAATGGAAGAGAATCGCCCTCACCCTGCGGACTTTTGTTGCAACCGCGTAATACTCATCGTTAAAAAAATCAACGGACCCGTTATTAAATTCCCAACCATCGGATGAGCGATCTTTATTGAAGAGCAAAATAAGTGAGATGAAGCTATCATTAATCATGTAAACTAGACAAACTATTGTTGCCATAACCTTCTTTTTTGTAGTAGTTTGTCTTTTGTTAAACTTCATATTCACATATCAATTTGATATTAGTTCACATCAATTTAAGAGATTTATCTAAGATCATCTTTCTTTGTATTTAATCTATATCTCTAAATTTAAATTTTTTTATTTCGTAAAAAGACAAAGTTATAACTCTAATTTTGATATGAATGTCAAGTCCATGACAGGGCAACAGTATTTATTGAGTTTATACTCATCAAAGATTTCATACAAGTTTATATGGGAAAAGTATTATAAATTTGTGTTTATTAATTCGCATGTAAAAATTTGTTTTACCTCGTTTGACAAGAGGACCTTGATTAAAGTTTGACACCAGATCTGTAACTGCTCGTTGACACTCACTGCCGCCTCTATTATTGATTTGTCAGACACAAAATATTCAGGGTGTCGGGAACTGGAAGAGTAGCAGAACTGCTACCGATCATCAAATTCATCAATGCCATTGTTGGTCTGAAACTCTGAGAGCTATATCATCTTGAACACATAATAACGCAATGTGGATGCATCTCATAACTTCCCTCGTCGAATAGTTATCTAGCATTATTGGATCCAGACATTCTAAAAATGTCCCATTATTCCAATGTTTCCTTGCTTGTGATAAATTCCCAGTTACTCAAGAAACCCGGCTTATAAATCAAGTATGTAGTGTTTCAATTTGACATAATCATACTCACATAATTGAAAAGATCTTGAGCTTTGCCTTATCTTTGTTTAGGCTTTTTGGACATATTTATGGGTATAACTCATGTTTATATGTCTCATCCCTCTAGTCGTATCTTCCGATTAAGTAGACACTCTCTGGTGTAACCCGATTTAGGATCCGGAAGATGTTAGGCGCGAATTACCTAATAAATCGACGATCGTAGTTGGTGTTTAGCTAAACACACTACGATCCCTAAATCGTCCGGACTTCATGATTTTCTTCATCAATTGTCCTAGCGGACAAATTGCTCGCTATGGTCGAAGGGGATCTCCTTCAGTAAATACCGATCCCTTTTGGGTGGACTCGTAGTGTCTTCGCCAAACACAAAACCCCGTACCTATGTGAGGTGGCAAAAACGGGGACAATATCGATAATTGCTAAGGCTTGGGGCGTTACAAAGTGGTATCAGAGTCGAGGGAGACTCTTTGCCGAGGGCGGGGGATTGTATAGTCCCACATCGCTCGCGAGAGTGTCCAGAGAGTGGGCTTTAAGTGTGCGCTCAAGTTTAGTAAGGACTGGGGCCTTTTGGGTAGGTTCGTGGTGTCTTCGTCAAGAATAAAACCCTGTACCTATGTAAGGTGGTAAAAGCGGGGACAATATTGATAACTGCTAAGGCTCGGCGCGTTACGAAGTGGTAGCAGAGCCGAGGGCTACTCTACGCTAAGGGCAGGGTATTGTAATATCCCACAACTTTTTTCAAAATTGTACAAAAGTCCTATCTAGTTTTATATTATATTACAAAAATTTACATTTGTTTACTTTTATTTAACTAGCCATATTTGAAAGAGCAAGTGAGTTTCATGTAGAGGAGGTCAATTTCCATGACCTATAAAAATCTAATTATTCTTACATCTACATCATTTTCTTTTCATATCTTGACTAAAATACTTCGAAAAAAATCAAAAAAGAGATCTAAGGGAATTGTTGACCCAACCAAGAAAGGAGAAATAGCCAAGTGCATAACTTAGTTTTCTACTGTAAAAAAAAACAACCAACAAAAAGAAACTAAGAAAAGTTATTGACTTTTTTATGGTTATCTAGGTTATAGTTCAGTAATTGACACTTCATTAACACACTGCGACCTCTACTATTGATTCATCAGACACAAAATATGCAGGTTGTGCTGGTACTAGAAGAGTAGCAGAGTTGCTACTGAGCATCAAAATCCTCGATACCATTGTTGGTCTGAGAACTATATCATCTTGAACACATAATAACGCAATGTGGATGCGTCTCATAACTTCACTTGTCGAACAGTTGTCCAGCATTATTGGATCCAGTCATTCTAAAAATGTCTCATTATTCCAATGTTTCCATGCCTGTCCCCAATTACTCAAAACCCGACAAATAATTCAAGTATTTAGTGTTTCAATTTAACCAAAAAAGAGAATTGTACTCACATAATTGAGAAGATCTTGAGCTCCTCCTACTACTGATTCATAGAACGAGGTGTTTTTTTCTCCACTAAGAATCTCTAGCACAAGGACACCGAAACTAAAAACATCTGATTTCACTGAGAATTGTTCGTGCATTGCATACTCTGGAGCCATGTACCCACTGCAGACGAGGAAATGTTAATATAACAAGAATTTAAGTGGTTCATAGTTTGATCTAACGTAGAGTGAATATCAATTGGTTTATTACTCGAGTACTTACTATGTTCCGACGATTCTATTTGTATTAGCTTGAGTCTGATCTACCACAAAAAGCCTAGCCATGCCAAAGTCCGAGTTTTTGAGTACCATATATTCATTTAGTAATATATTTCTAGCTTTAAGATCTCGATGAATAATTCTAAGTCGAGAATCCTCGTGAAGATAGAGAAGTCCTCGGGCAATTCCTCCTATTATCCTGGATCGTTATTCCCAGTTCAAAAGTGTTCGCTTGATCGGATCTGCTCATTGGTTTAAATCAAAAAATAACTCTTTCTCGTGAGCATGTGTAAGAGAAAATTAGGAGCCATAGTACGGAAATTCCTAAATTACTTATAAACTCTAAAATATAGAAACTCCTTAATTACTTAGAAACTCTAAAGTATAGAAACTCTAAAATATAGAAACTCCTTAATTACTTAGAAACTCTAAAATATAGAAACTCCTAAATTACTTTGAAACGCTAAGCTATAGAAACTCCTAATATTAAATAACTATAGAATATCTTCCAAAATATAGAAACTCCTAATATTAAATATAGAGAATATCTTTCTCTGTCATAATGCCACTTCGTTTTTAAATCTTGATCACCTTAACCAAAATTTATGGAGAGTCTCTTCACAGTTATTTTTTCCCCATCTCCAAGTGTACCCTGATAAACATCAAACAACTCACTTAATAATTAAAAAGTTAATTTTACTCCAATTATGTGAAATTAGTCTTTGGTGGACTCGTTCAATCTGTATGTCTTGTTTAGTAGGGGGTAGGTTGTGCCCTCCACTTTGCTTTGTTAGTCTTCGGTGGACTCATTCAATCTGTATGTCTTGTTTAGTAGAGGGTAGGTTGTGTGCTCCAGTTTGCTTTGTATTACTCCGACCCGGGCAGGGATGTGCATGCAAACAATGGGGAGGCATCATCTGGGCAGAGGTGTCGAATTGTTTGTGTGAACCGTCTTTTGCTTTCTCTTATCCCCCCAGTCTAAGTGTAGAGTTTGTCTACTCTGGACTTAGGTTGTTATTCTCGTTGGCGTCGTAGGATGGAAGAAGGGCGCCCTTTTTCCAGCTTGTTCAAATCCGCCATTAGATAGTCGATCATGCATACTGAAATGAGGGGTTGTCGATGGCAATGCCATCGACCTTCCGAAACTCGAGTTAGTAAAGTTCTGAGATGACAACAAAAATTGGACAAAGGAGGTAAGGGCATGTGTTACTCTCCCTCAGGGCTTGTTTTGGTCTCAGGTTGTTATGGTTGACGTCGTAAGGTGGGAGAAGAGATGGTCGATGGCAATTGCCATCGACCCTCTGACGCCCAAGTCAGTAATGATCTGAGAAGAAAGTAAAAAATGGATAGAAGAGGTAAGAGTATGTGATACTTCCTGTTCCCCTTCGGAGGGTTATATTTGTGCATGTTGTGTGCTACCGAGTTATGCTAGAGCTATGGCTACCCTTACGCTCCTTGGTCTGGGAGCTGAGCCAACTTTGCCAGATGCATACGTCCATGCTGGCAGACGAGCTGGTCTAATGGGGCGTGTGCCACTTTGTTTATTAGGAAGTCTGTCATAGAATGAATGAGAGGGGTAGTCGATGGCATGGCCACCGACTCTCCGATGCTTAAGTCAGTACAAGTGTTATTGGAAAGAGTAGATAAAGTAAAGAGATAGGGTCTAGAAATGGTATAACTTTAGATGAGCGACGTTTCAACTGTTGGGAATATTGAGCCCATCTTTTGCTTTGAGCTTGTATGCCCCCTGGCCTATCACCTTGGTGATTAGGTAAAGGCCTTCCCAGTTGGGGGCTAGCTTGCCTGCTCCAGCCTCTCTAGTATTCTGGAAAACCTTTCGGAGCACCTAGTCACCTACTTTGAAGGTACGAGCCCTAATTTTCCTGTTGTAATGACGGGCTACCTTTTGTTGGTATGCTGCATTCCTTATTACTGCCATGTCTCGAAGCTCGTCGACAGTGTCGAGGTTGTGGTTGAGTTGTTCCCAATTTGACTCTTCTGTAGTCCATTGACAACGTACTGATGGTACTCCGGCTTCTACTGGTATGACTACTTCAGAACCGTAGGCTAGGGAGAAAGGAGTCTCGCCAGTTGGGGTTCTAGCAGTAGTTCAATACGACCAGAGAACCGCTGGAAACTCGACTGCCCGAGCCCCTTTAGCTTTTTTAGTCTCTTCTTCATGGTTTTCATGATGGTCTTATTAGAAGACTCTGCTTGTCCGTTAGATTGAGGGTAACGTGGGGTAGAGAAGCTAAGCTTGATTCCCATCCCTTGCAGAAGTCCTGGAAATCGAAACTGATGAACTGGGAACCGTTGTGTGTAACGATCTCCTTGGGTACCCCGAACCTGCAAATAACATTTTTTCAAATAAAATTCTTTACCTCGCGATCTCTGACCTAGTGGAATGCTTTAGCTTTGATCCACTTGGTGAAGTAGTCTGTCACGACTAGCATGTAAACTCTCTGCCCTGGAGCAGTGGGTAGTTTTCCCACGATATGCATACCCCACTTCATGAATTTCCATGGTGAGAGTATGGAGTTGAGTTTTTCTGAAGTTAAATGAGAGGAGTTGGCAAACCTCTGACAACTATCGTAATTTCTGACGTGACTTATAGAATCTGCTCGCATGGTAGGCCAGTAGTAGCTGACTGTTAGGACTCGACTGGCTAGACTACGACTTCCTGAATGATTGCCACATTCTCCTTCATGAAACTCGGCTAGCACATATTTAGCTTCCTCTAGAGTGACACATTTGAGATAGAATCCAGAGTAGGACCTTTTGAGTAACTGGCCCTCCATCATTGGGAACCTAGCTGCCTTTGCTCTTAGTATACGAGCCTCATTCTTGTCTTCTGGTAGCTCGTCAGTGGTCAAATATCTTATTATGGGCGTCATCCAATTGTCGGTGGAGTCCACATTTGATACTTCTAGGGAAGAATTTTTCCATGTGGCCGGCCATTAGAGGATAACCAGTGGGATTGACTGCTCTGACTTGGCTAGAATTGACGAACCTAGATTAGAAGGGCATCGGCGTGCCCATTCTCCAGTCTCTGGTCTGGTATGCTCCTTGCGTTTAATTGACTATCAGTTGGGAGTCTGACTTTATTTCTAGCCTTCGAACACCCATTTGTTTGGCGAGAGCTAGCCTGGCGATCAGTGATTCGTACTCTGCTTCGTTATTTGTGGCTTTGAACTCACATCTGACAGCACGCTGGATTTGGTCTCCCTCAAGGAATTGGAGGACTAGCCCGACCCCATTCATGTTACTGGAGCCATCAACCGACAAGGTCCATTTCATCTTTTTCTGCTCTGAAGACATAATAACTCCTTATCGGCTTGAATTAGAGTACTAGGTGTAAAGTCGGCTATAAAGTCAGCCAACACGCGCGTGGGACTTAATCGCAGTACGAGGCTGGTAGGAAATATCATGCTCGCTTAATTCGACTGCCCACTTGGTGAGTCTACCAGATAGTTCTGGTTTATGAAGAACATTATTTAATGGAAATGTAGTAACTACGACTATCGGGTGGCACTGGAAATAGGGTCTTACCTTCCTGGCAACCATTACTAAGGCCAGAGCAAAGTTTTCTAGCTGGCTATAACGGGTCTCTGCATCGAGCAAGGACTTGCTAACATAATAGACAGGTAGTTGCTTACCTTGTTCTTCCCGTACTAATACTTCACTTACTGCTGTTTCAGAGACTGCTAGGTGGACATACAAATTTTCTCCCTCTTGAGGCTTGGATAGCAAAGGTGGAGAGTCCAGGTATTCCTTCAGTTGCTGGAGTGCCTCTTCGCATGCAGGAGTCCATGCAAATTCTTTGGCCTTTCGTAGGGTAGAGAAAAAATGGTGGCATTTTTCAGAGGAACGTGAGATAAAACGACTAAATGCTGCCACTCGACCAGCTAGTTTCTGCACATCTTTGATGCATGTGGGAGAAGGGATGTTCATCACAGACTGGATCTGGTCTAGGTTGGCCTCTACTCCTCTATGAGTCACCATGTAGCCTAGGAACTTCCCTGAAGAAACACCGAAGGAACACTTAGTAGGATTAAGTTTCATATTATACCTTTCTAGCACGTCGAAAGCCTGTTGAAGATGTTTGAGATGTTCTTTGGCCATCAGAGACTTGACCAGCATGTCGTCGATGTAGACTTCCATGGTGTCCCCCAGCATGCCCGCAACATTTTGTTTACCAGTCTCTGGTAGGTTGCGCCTGCGATCTTCAATTCGAATGGCATGACCTTGTAGCAGAAGATGCCTCTTTCTGTGATGAAGGCAGTCTTTTCCTGGTCTGCAGGGTGCATCAGTATCTGGTTGTACCCAGAGAATGCGTCCATGAGGCTGAGTAGTTGGTGGCCTGCAGTGGCGTCGACAAGCATGTCGATGTGAGGTAGCTGATGTGACACTAAAATGTCACATTTGGAGAGCCTAACTTAGACTAATTATTCCTTTTCGAATGTTATCAATAATATTTTATGTGTTTTTCATGTTAGGTACCTATTTTGGAGTTAGACATGAAAAACGGAATAAAGGGAACGAATTGTCACTACCATTTCATGTGCCGAAAACGAGAGAAAAAGACTTCAAGCAAATCAAATGACAAGAGGAGTTAATGACGGGTCCGACGGTGAAAACGGAATCAATTCGGAGTTCGGACGAAGAAATTGTGAAAGATAGAAGCAAGGTCTTTTCTTGAAGGCATCCCCCTTTGGTTCTAATTGTAGAGGCTAGATTAAGGCACTCACTTGGTCTCTAATTCAAAGCCCAACATCTAAGCCCAAGTTCAAGAATACCCAAAGAAGAAGGATGGATTAGAGATTTTATGGGCACCCTCTCTTTTTTGGATCCAAGTCAACAAAGTCCAAAAAAATTGACTAAGTCTTTACCTAGGGTTTTAGTAGTAGAGAGTTACTATTCATCTTCTTCATCATTGAACAACCAAGAAAAAGAAGAGGGAGAGAGAAAGAGCTGGGGTTTGGTATTCTTCATCAACTTCTAGGGTTTGAGTTACTCGAGGGTTTGTTAGAGAGAAGAAAGAGAGGGGAAGGAGACCGGCCAAAGCTTTGGTCGGACACAAGAGTTCAACAGCAGCTTGGGTAGCAGCTACTCTAGGCCGGAACAGCAGCTTGCACGGAAGAGTGCATCTGTAGCACGGGAAGACAGCCGCATGCAGCAGCTGCAAGACAGCAGCTTGGGAGCTGCTGGACGCGCACCCGAGCAGCAGCTGCAGGAGCTTCCTCAACAGCTCGGGTGAGAGCTTCCATCCTCGGGATGCTTTCTCGGGACGCGACCTGCAACTCGGGACGGCCTTGGGGACGAGACTTCTAGCAGCTCAAGGCCGGGCAGCGCCTCATTTAGCCGGAAACTCCATTTTTTGGCCGGATTTGTTCTCAACTTTGGCCGGCCTTTTATGAGTTCTCTGGCAACCTTCTAGATCCGAAACCATAGGGCTTTTACTTCTCATGTGGTTTATTTGATTTTGGGCTACAAATTTCTAGAGAGAGAAAGCTAGGGTTAGCTTTAAAGGAGGTTGTGTTCTAAATGGAGAAGATGATGGTGGTCGTTATGGGGAACCCAGTAATTTGTTAAAGAGAGATCGACTGCACCTTAAAGACTCATATTTTCCAACGATCTTAGCCTCGAACCTATCGAAAAAGGAGGGTTCTCTCATCATTTTCTTTCCATTTCTTATTCAATCACCATGTTTAGCTAACTTTAGTGTGTCGATTATATGAGATGAAATGTGATGAATTCGTGATTATGTTTTATATGCTTTGATGTTTTGATTATAAATTGATGTTCATTTATATCGATTATCGTTTTGATCGTATTTTCATGTGTCTTGTCAAGCACTTCACATAGTTAATAGACGAAACAAAGTATTCGATATCGATCGTAGTCTAAGTCATGATTTCATGTGTCTTGTCATGCACTTCACATAGTTAGGCGACTAGACACCACTTTCGTTGACTCGGGATCAACCGATTTAGACGTTTGTTTGACTAAGTATGATCTCCGGATATACGTAGTACTTAGAGACATCTACTTTAGGAGTCGAACATCGATTATACCTTGAGGCATTAGATCGGACTACACGTAGTCATAGGTTTATCATTATCGGATTCTCGGTTCGACACCTCTCTCACTTATTTATCTCTTGACTCTTGTTGCCTCCCAACTCTTGTTCCTCCGACTCTTCTCTCGAATCTCTCTCGCCCGTTTACATTGATTGTTTTGTTTAATTTTACTAGTTTTCTTCTCTTATTACATATTCAATCTAAAACCCCCATTTATCTTTGTTTCTTTTCCTATTTAGTCTAAGTTAGCTTTTAATATCTAGACCGAGGGATAAGACCCTTCGATATCCAAGCGACCTTCCTATCCTTGGATCGATCCCGGCTTTGCCGGATTACTACTTGATACCTCCGCTTGTGTGTGCAACCTTTTCGGGTGCATCAGTAGCGGGAATGAATCCTTGGGACAAGCTTTGTTTAAGTTTGTGAAGTTAATACAGACTCTCCACTTCCCATTCTTCTTCTTCACCACGACTACGTTAGCCAACCAGTCGGGATAGTTGACTTCTCTGACAGACCCAACTTCGATCAGCTTCTGAACTTCCTCATTTATCACCCCGTTGCGTTCTGAAGCAAATTTTGTACGCTTCTGTCCTACTGGAGGATGGCCAAGATCTACCTGTAATTTGTGTACCATTACCTTGGGTCGATTCCAGTCATGTCAGCATGAGACCAGGCAAAGCAATCATGGTGAGCTGTAAGGAACTCGGCGAGCTTGCTCCGTAGGGTAGGATTGAGCTTAGAACCAATCTGCACTTTGTGATCCGGGAAGTCTGGGTGGATCTGGACTTCATCTAGCTCCTCCATACTTGGGCAGTCTGGATCGGTGCTACTGAGTTTCTCTTTCTGTATTTGCTATAAGGCTGACTTTGGCGCTTTCGTTGCGTTTTTGTAGCAATTCCTGGAGGTGCTCTGCTCTCCCCTGATCTCTCGTACACCCCAGGGAGTCGGGAACCTCAGCACTTGGTGGAATGTAGATGGTACTGCCCTCATGCTATGGATCCAAGGCCTACCAAGTATGATATTATAGGCAGAAGGGCAGTCCAGTACAACGAACACAGTGCTAAGGTTGACTCCTCTTGCGAAGACGGGAAGGGTGACTTCTCCTATCGTATGTTTTTGTTCTCCATTGAAGCCTACCAGAATAGTAGAGCGTCGACATATGCAAGACTCATCTAAGCCCATACCTTGCAAAGCATTCAAGAAAAGCACATTAGTGGATGAACCATTGTCTATCAGAATACGCTTAACTAGAACATTTGCAATATTAAGAGAGATAACAAGAGCGCCATGATGAGGGTTGATAGGCCATGTTGCTTCATTGTCTATGACGTTTATTGTCTAGTTGGTGTAAGCATGAGGAATGACTTTTGTTGAGTGGGCTAAAGGGTTGGCTGCAACTCTAGCATTCTTCTTGGCGGCAGAGTGGCTGAATTCACTCACTTCTGAGCCTCCTGAGATTACTAGACACGTCTTCGTAGGAATCAGCTGCTCTGGTTCCTTGACTTGGGTGTCTCGGTGTGCCAAGGTACTCTTCCCTTTGTGTGTCAATAAGTTGGTAAGGTGGCCTCTTTTCAGCAACTCTGCAACTTCTAGCCTGAGGGCTATGCAATCTGTAGTGTTGTGGCCGTGATCTCTGTGGAAATCGCACCACTTGGTTGTGTCTCTCTTCTCGCCAAAAGTCTTTGTCTTTCCTGGCCATCTTACAGTACTGCCCATGCCCTTCATAATCGCTACTAGTTCGACTGGTTCAATGCTTAGGTTGTACTCTGGAATCCTGGTGCGAACTGGTCCTTGAGGCTTCTCTGCTGGGCGACCTGATAGAGGGTCAAGTGGCCTTCTGTTCTCCCTAGGGGGGGTACGTCTGGAAGTTGGGTAGGGCTCCCCTGGTCCGCTATCTGTTCTCCGATCTGGTCGTCTAGAGCGACGGTCCCTGTTCCTGTCATCATAAGAATAATATTTGCTTCGGTGGGCTTCGTCTTCCTCCCACCGAATTTCTACCCAAGCGCGAGCCAAGGCATCCTCCATGGTGGTGCAGTTGGATTTAGTAAGCTCTTTATATAGCTCTCCTTCTGGTAGCAAGCCATTTAGAAATGCATCGACGACAGTCTGTTGGTTGCAGTAGGGAATCGACACCTTCTCTCAATTGAACCTCCCCACGTAGTCTCTGAGTGGCTCACCCCTTCTCTGGTGGACTCGGTAGAGATCGCCAGATAGCTTTTCTAGTTTTTTTTCTACTAGCGAACTGCTCTATGAATGTGTCTGTGAGCTGGGCAAAAGAGGCGATCGAATTGTTGGGCATATTCGTGTACCACTGCAAAGCTGGACCGACGAGGCTTAAACCGAAACTCTGGCACATGCAAGCCTCCCTGAGGTCTCTAGGTATTGCAGCAATGAACATCCTCTGCTTGTATGAAGCGATGTGATCGTTTGGATTAGAGGTTCCATCATACATTCTCATGTTAGGGAATGAGAACTTCTTAGGCATTTCTACCATTGCAATAGCATCAACGAAAGGTGAGTCTGCGTAGCTTTGGGGCAGACTCTTCTTTAGTGGGGCTGGAACTCCAGGGATCCTAGTGATCATTGCCTCCATCTCTGCGAGTTTCCTGGCCATAACCTGCTCCAAAGGAGTACCTGTAAAAGACAAGTTTAGAATGCCAGCTTGCGAGTTAAGGGTTGTTCCACCTGCCACAATGTGTGAGGGGGGGAATAGTAAACATTGAAGATGAGAAAAGAGGAGCTTTAGTAGAGTGTAGGGGCAGAGTAGAGTGTAAGGTCAGAGTAGAATTCTTGAATGAAGGCAGAGGCATCATGAGGGGTACTGCAGAGCCAGCTTGAGTTGCTAGTAGTGTTGTAGAACCACTGACGGTAGTCGATTGCATGGTTGGTTGGCTGAAAGAGCTTTCTGGTTCTGGAATGAAAGGTTGCATTAAAGTAACTGAAGCTCGGAACCTTATTCCTATTGTTCTTGGTACAGTGAGCTCAATGATCTTCTCTTGAAGTAGTTGGTTCTCCGCTCTCATTAGAGAATTCTCTTCTTCCAGAGCTTTGAACCTTTGGGCATTCTCCTGCACTTGGGTAGTGAGAGCGGCTATCTTGGTTGAAACGTCGATCGGAGAGGCTACCATGTCATTTTCCATTGCAAAGGTCGTCTTTGATAATTGTTGTCGGGACCCCACGGTGGGCGCCAAATTATGGACGGGTAGAAAATCACACGGTTAGAGAGATCATTAGGTGGGCACCAGCAACTAGGCTTCGGGCCTTCAAATAGACGGGTTGACGGGCAGAAGGTCGGTTCTGGTAGTCGGGTAGATGGGTAGGCAAACGTTGGGGCTGGAAACTGCTACAGGTAGGCTACTGCTACTGGTAGGCTAACGTGAGGGTAGGAAACTGCCACTGGTAAGCTGTAGACCTGCATGAGATAAACACAACCATGAAGTCCGAGGGCACCGGGGATGGTGTCGTCCAAGGACGCTTCGACGGTCAAGTCAGTAACTTAGTTCGATAAAATAAAGTAAATAGATTGAAGATAGAGTTACTAATGATGTTAGTGTCGTTGTAGCATCGGGGTGGCATGACTCGTAGAGTGGTCGGAGCTTGATTCTACGGAATGATGAGTTGTGGTAGCTTCTAGACTACTTGATCAGTAAAGTAGACTTCTGGTTATGGAAGAGTAGGGTTCTACTTGCGAAAGGGTAGATCTCTGCTTGTGGAAGGGTAGACTTCTGCTTACAGAAGGGTAGACTAGCAAGAAATGAGAGAAACGAGAAGCCTCCAGCAAGTTTTCATGTCACATCAAGATCACCAAACTTAAACTTTGCTAGTGCTCGAGCAAACAAAATAAAATAAAAGCCTAACTCAGTTTCGGAGGAATTCCAGTTGCATTTAGCGTAATCAACAAGCCTTTAAACCCCTAGGTTGCCCCTAGAGGACGAGTGTTGTCTCGTGAGGGTTTCCATAGATGACACCCACAAACATCATGGTCTCAAATACATAAAGTTTCAAAATCCAAATCATATATAAGCATGCTTTATAGAGTGAAGGGTTTAAGCAGGTCAATGCATAATGAATCAAGTAAATAAGTTAATGTAAAAGCTAAAGACCTCTTCACTAATGGTCTTACCCTAAAATGCAAGTGTCACACCATAATGAGCAACATCTATGTTCCGAAGGCACAAAACTTTGATTCCTAGTTTAGTACATTTCGCCTCGACTTTGACGTTCTGGACATACACTCCAAATATGAAATCACTCAAGAATGATTCGCTCGTATGTGCGAGTGTGATCACTAACATAGACTCAACACATAAAAATAGGTGAGGACAACATTTTGGAACGAATGATCTTCTAAAAGGAATTAGCCACTAGATGGAGTGGGGAAGCTCACTCGTCCTTCCCACCCATTCTACCCTCTAAGAATGCCTTCTAAAGGTTAGCGGATATTAATGATGGATGATGATGGTGGATTCCCGAGAATGTCGAACTTTTTATGATTGAATCTCCCAAGCACTTCTACATTTGTTTCTTGCTTCGAATACTTATTCATGAACAAAAACACCAACACATATATACAATCACTCACACAAAAGAGCTAACATGCTCAAACATACTCATAAACAAATTTATTGCTTTACTTCTTTTTTTTCTTCTTTTTTTTCTTTTTTTTCATAACACAAATACAATCAACCAAAACAAATTACAACACACACAACTCTATTCTTGCGATCAAATTTTCTTTTCATACTTGCTTTTGACATTCTTTCTTCTCATGTCTTCATTCTCGGAATATAAGCTGATAGATGGTAATGGAGTATTCGCCTCCTTCTAGTTGGAATTCTCATCGGGTTTCGTAAACTACAAGGGCAAGGTTAATTCGCTATCATAATGTCACTCCTAGTGGCTAAGGCAGTTGAGCACACGAGATCAAATGAGCTCTTTTAATAGTTACAAGGTTGAGTTGCTCTTCATTCTACTCGGAGTTAACGCAGAAGAGTACACTCGAAGGACAATTTAGGCTTTGAGCTCTCTCATGGGTTAAGTCTCCACTAGTGACTACTCTAGGTCTTTTAGAGATGATTCTTCTTCACTAAGATGTCACTCCTATGGTATAACACAAACACTAAAAGACTCGACTTTTATGCAAAGGTCACTAGCAATCACAAAACTCATCAACTCGACACATATGCATCAACATTCTTCAAACTATCACTACAATCACATGCAAATCTACTCAAAATGTTTAAAATTTTCAAATTTTGGCTAATTTGAACCCTTTTGTCTTTGAAACCCATGTTCATGCATCAGTTATGGTCAAATCCCGCATCCCCAAACTTAAAACTAACATTGTCCTCAATGTTCTAAGCATACACTCACCAAAAGATAAAGAGACACACCAATTTAAATAGAAGAGTGGAGAGATATTATTCGAGATTCGGAGGGGATTGTTGTTAGAGCAGCCACTGGTCAGGTTGATGGACAAACTATCTTTATACATGAGCTACAGGGTGTTGAGTTGGGTTTGGAGTTACCACTTAGTGCGATATTAAAGATGAATTCTTGAACATGGTTAATATAGATTTGATAAAGAATTCTATGTTCCTTATCAAGGTTAATAGAAAAAGGATCAACTTACATACTTCCATTGTAATAGTAAGCATGACATAATATTCAATGTTTGATTTCCTCGGGGTCGGACAATTGTTTGAAATAATCACTTACAAAAAGGCAGGGATTTCACTTAAAGCTTCAGCATAAGGGCGAGCCTGTTGTTGATGCTCTCATGGGTCTTCTTTTGCAAGAAAGAATCAACCATTTTTGCAACCTCTAGAGAGAGAAATCCTTGTAAAAACACATTCGATTAGAGAGATTACAGGAAAAATAAATTGTTAGGGGATCAAGAGTTGTGATAAGACTTGTAGGTGAGTAGGGTTTAACAATATGGAAGATCTATGCCGAGATATCCGTTTCCACTTCCTCTATTGATGAGCGAGTAATGGAGGACGCACTTCAATTTTGTAGCAGATGATCGAGGAAGATTGTGAATGTAGAGATTGTAACGCCAGATGAAGTAATGAAGGGGGAAGAGATAGGTGCAGAGACGAAGAGACAATGTTAATTAGTGAGAACGATTTCACTTTCACTTCAGCAATAGTTCAACAGAGATAAAAGGGATGTTTATGAGGGGTGTAAATGAAGGATATTTTCCCTCGGTCCGAAGGAATGGTATCCTTCTAAGGGAATGTCCTTTGACCAAGATGCAATGCGTACGATTTGGCGAATAGGATCATAATGACCTTATACGGAAGATCATTAGTCCGGTCGAATTAGGGGTCGTAATGCTTAGCTAGAAGCCAACTACGATCGTCATATGAGTTCGGTAATCCGCGACTAACATAGACTGGATCCTACAAGGGTTACACATAAGAGTCATGGTTTGAACAAAGAGAGATTGACTAGATATAAAGTGGCAAATAAGTGGATTGGATCCATTATTTAGTGTTCGGAAGAGTCCGGACAAGTATACATAAACCCGGGCTAAAAGGGAGGTCCGGGAGTGCCCATAAAGGGGTCGGCCATGTGATGGCTGACCTAAGAAAGGAGTCGTCCAGCACATGGCCGGCTAGACCCTTAAGTGGCCCGGCCACAAAGCCCATAATGGGCTATAGTGGCCGGCCACACCATAAGCCCTAGTTTGGTTTTATGTGGGACTTCTAAGGATATGTCTTAAGTGAGATATTTTAGGAATCCTAGTTTGGGACAAACTCCTACACTATGTTGCCCATAAATAGACCTCATTAGACATAATTATGTATGCAATCAAGAGCAAAGTTAAGAGAGTTTTTGAAGAAAGAAAAAGCAAGAAAGAGAAAAAGGAGTTCTCTCGGTTATCTAGTCAAGAAGAAAGTGTTCTTCATCTCAACCTTCAAGAAGGTCCTAGCTGACTCGAAGGAGGTAGTTCAAGTCATACACTCGGTGTCTCAAGTAGAGGATTTATAGTTGGAGTTCTTGATCTTCCGAATCTAGTCGGAATTTTGTTCTTGGGAAAGCGATTAAGGTAATCTTCTTTCCATTGTAGTTCATTGATTAGTCATGTAAATATCGATCCTGGATGTCTAGTGTTAACATATAGATGTTTGAGATTCTGCAATAAACACTAGATAGTGTATTAGATACATACGTAACCCTATAGCCAAAAAAGAGGGTACTTTCTGGGGGGGAGAGATTGGATAAGGGTAACGGAATGAGTGGGTTAGATTAGACGATCAAGATTCATCTCCTGGGTGAACTTTTTATTTACCCTCATTCATAGTGGGTGAACTTTTCAGGTAGGTAACCGATTAAAGGGTGAGAATGCTATAAAAAACGTAACCAACGACTGGATTTGTCTTTCGACTTGTCCTAATCAGCACAAAATATTGTGTTTCGTTATATAGACTATGTATAACTCGTGCCTCCGGCACGAACAACCTTCAAGTGTGTCAATTTTATGTGGATTACAAATCTTGTCCAATTGGGTAAATAATGAGTTCAAGAACATAAATATAAGTATCATCAATTAACCCAGTCATAGAAACATGTAATATAAATATAACTCTTGTGATATCATATGTTATTTTAGAATACTATATCTTTCAAAAAAACAATACTTACTCTGTTTTTTAATATTAAGTCCAAAATACTTTAGGTTTTAAAGGTTGGCTTTGTTAAAGCAAAAGCAACAGGAACATAAAAAAAACTGCATATAGATAATAAGAGCGGTATAATACTTGTTATCCCAACATTTAGAATGAGGTTGGACGATTCAAAAAATAAATATCCACCTAGCAGAAACACCATATCTTTATCAAATTTAAACCCTAAAGTACACATGAACCTATTATAACTATTATCTTGGTGTGATAACATTCAATTTGATAACACTCTTATACTTTAATATTAAAAAATTCTAGAAATAATGTTCAAGTACTTCAAATACAAAAACATGTATTTACATTGCAATGGTCCATGGAAGAATGAACTTCTTATATCTTTTTATGCCACTCCTTGGCGAAACAATGGTGATAATAGTTGAATACATGAAAATGGAGAACCACCAACATTCGATCAATAGAAACATTCACCTGGAATACAGAAAATTAAATTGGAACAAATCCATAACGATGCAGAACTTCAAAAGTAATTAATAAACGAGAATAAAGTAGATCTCGAACATATAAGAGGAATAAAATCCTGTGCAACAAATAAGAAAATAAATGTTAAATATGAAAAGGAAAAGACGGTGAAAGAAAGGTCATGAGATCCAGACTCTAATAAAAGAGAATTGTAGTATGATGGATTGTTAAGCTCCAAATAGTGCAAAAATATTTACATAGTTGATGTTAATAAATATGTGTCCAACTTTAGATAAAACACAAAAGATGTACTGAATGAGGAAGAATTTACATGATTGCATAAGAAAAATTATATTTAAAGATCCAATTGATGAACTCAACCTCAATTTGATGCATTTTGTTAATCTCCAATTGTTGGCTAATGAAATAGCAGTTGAAGGTGCAAGAGATGGAGGATGATCCACAAAGCTAATTTCGTATGAAACGTACAACAAAAAACAGTGCCAAAAGTTGGAAACTTCCATGATTAAATTAATATCAACTTAGAATTATTCCAAAAGCAAGAGATAAAAATATGGATTTTAGTTGTGTTGGTTACCCTCTTTTATTGCAAGATCAAATTCAACAAATGTGAACAATTAATTTTCTTCATATCCGTTTCTGAAATTGATGATACCATGATGAAGATATGAACATGGGGTAATAAAATCAATTCTCCATTCTAATGTGCTTGGGGTTATTAGCTTAATTTTCTAAATCACCTTGCTTTCAAAATTCTAATCTTCTGACTTAAACTTTTGTAAATTTGGAAGTTCACATCCTACTATTTCTTCATCCAAAGGTAAACATGTTATTGAATCGCCTAAGGTAAAAATTTCAAGGATCATGATTTGAAGTATTTGTCAAACAATATCAGAAAAAGAAATATTGACCCAAGATGCATATATCTCTTCTTTTCGGAGTAAATATATCAAATTAAGTGATCAATAAGTAAGGACTTCGGAATTCAAATCCAAAATAAGCACTTTCGTTATTTATAACACAACCTAGAATCCAATCAAAAAATCAAGTAACACCTTCGATACTTCAATTAAATATATAAAGAAATTACTAAATAATTAACCGAGCAAATATGAAAACATAGAATCAAATGTCTTCAACGAACAACTCAGGCTCAAATGTCAATGTTCTTGGTGATCTTTGTTTAAAAGAAGAGTATTTGTTTCTATGAATAGATAATGATCTTGTTAACCTTATAGATACAATTCCACAATTATAAATATAAAAAAATTACAAAATAATTAACCGAGCAAGTATGAAAACATACAGTCAAATGTACTCAACGAACAACTCAAGCTTAAATGTCAATATTTTGCTTGATAATAATAATTAACTTGGTGATCTTTGATTAAAAGAGAGGTATTTGTTTCTATGAAAAGATGATGATCTTGTTAACCCTTTTTTTTGAAAGACGGAGTTAGTATTCTAAAATAGCATATGATATCACAAGAGTTATATTTATATTACGTGTTTTTATGACTGGGTTAATTGATGATACTTATATTTATGTTCTTGAACGCATTATTTACGCAATTGGACATTGGACAAGACTTGTAATCCACATAAAATTGACACACTTGAAGGTTATTCGTGCCGGAAAAACGGGTTATACCTTCTTAACCTTCTAGATACTATTCTTAAAAAGAAAAGTAGAAGTGATTTAAACCACTCATTATAGACCACTCCTAGCCTTTCTCTTGTTTCATCCAGTCATCAACTCTAAGAGACAACAAAATTTTGTATCAAATCAAATAGAATATATAAGTGGAAGAACTTTTGTACCAAAACTCAGTCTTTCACTATTAATTATAGTGGAAACAAATTCCATCTCCTATCATTCATAAATTAGAGTCAAAACTCCATATTTTTATTCCTGAACAAATTTAATCTAAAAAATTCTCATCTCATTCATTCTTCACCATTCTACAGAAGAAAAGATACGAAATGCTAAAGTTTGTTTTGAGTATAAAAAATAAGAAAATTAACATGAACATATGACGGAATCCAAGTGAATCTGATAAGTAAAAGTCTATATCTGAGAATCACCATTAACATATCTACAAAAAGAAATACATAATACTCAATCATAATAAACTACAATAACAAGAATCCAATACAAAATACTCAATCAGAAAGAGAAAGGAAAAACTTACAAGGATGGATGAGGATGAAAATTAAACTTTTTATAGAGTAAAAAAGTAACCGAAATCCTCCATTGAATAGGGGAATAATGAAGAACACCCATTCCTAAGTGGTTAAGACTGAGAGAGGAAGGATTTGGGAAGAAAGAAACCGACCAAGAGATTTAATGGAGGAGGAAGGATGGCTAATACAAATTAAAGTAGGGGATTATTGTGATGTAATGACTATCTATAGGTATCATCTAATTAATTTCACGTGAGCGATTTTAATCTAACGACTGAGATTAAACGTTTTATTTACATTCTTTCATTAGGTGGGTGAACCAATTTACTCACTTTGAGGTAATAGATCTACTGGTAAAGATTTGAGGAAAAACGAAATAGACGACCAGATTTGTCTTTTGGTTTGTCCCAGTCAGCACAAAACATTGTGTTTTGTTATATAGACTAGGCATAACCCGTGCCTCCGACACGGTCGATTTTGCCGAGTATTTTATACATTATAAACTAGTTGACTACCTCGTTTGCAAAAATAGACATCCCTGCTTCACAATTACAACCAAACTAATTAGAAAAGTAAATCTTCATAACAAATTCTTGTACACAAACAAATCTAATTTACCCCATTAGAATAATTTATATAGGCAAGCGGGAAATAGAATTTATGTTTATATATGAATAATTAAAATTTTCTACACATTTTACGATTATATTATTTTCTTCACTGGTTTCGATTCAAAATTTTTTTTTTTCATTGATGCACCCGAAAAGGTTGCACACCCAAGCGGAGGTATCAAGTAGTAACCGGTAAAACCGGAGTCGATCCAAGGATAGGAAGGTAGTTTGGATATCGAAGGGTCTTATTCGTCGGTTTAAGTGTTACTAGCTAACTTAGACTAAGACGAAAAGGGAACAAAGGTAAATGAGGAGTTTGATAATCGAATAACTAACAAAAGAAGAAAACAAGTAAACAAACTAAATTATCAATGTAAACAGGCGAGAGAGATTCGAGAGAAGAGTTAAAGGAACAAGAGTAGGGAGGCAACAAATAAGTGAGAGAAGTGTCGAGGTCCGGGAATCCGTTGTGGTGGACCTACAACTATTTACGGTCCAATCGAATGTATTGATACAAACCTAGTCTCGATTCCTACGGTGGATGTTCATAAGCACTACGTATGTCCGGAGATAATACTTAGTCAAACAAACTTCCTAAACGATTAAAACCGAATCATCGAAAATGTCGTCTAGCCGCCTAACTATGTGAAGTGCATGACAAGACACATGAAATTTGGATCTAGACTACGATCGATATCGATCACTTTGCCTAATCGATTAACTATGCGAAGTACTTGATAAGACACATGAAAAACGATTGAAACAAGTAATCAAAATAAGAAAACATTAGTTTATTGTCAAAACATTAAATCATCACATAGATAATCACAAATTCATCACATTTCATCTCATTAACGACACACTTGATTGAGCTAACATGGTGAATAAGTAATAAATGAAAAGAAGATGATGAGAAATCCCCCTTTTTCGATGTGGTTCGGGGCTAGGTTCGTCGGAAAATTTGAGTAGTTAAGGTTCAGCCGATCTCCCCTTAGCAAATTTCTGGATTTCCCCTTAACAGTGCATAATGGGTCTCCCCGAGCAAAAATCAGATCTCCCCTTAGCAACCAGACTCATCTTCTTCATTTAAAACCCACCACCATTAAAGCTTCACCAAGCTTTCTCTCTCTAATCACTTTTAATCAAAAACCAAATCAAACAACATGGGTAGGTAGCCAAGATGATGGGGAGCAAAAACCCTAAGGTTTCCGGCCAAGAAAGTGGCCGGAAACCCTAGATAGATCCGGCAAAGAAGCTTCAAGAAATCCGGCCAAAGAACATCAATCCCGGCCATAACCAGCTGCTGTCCCGTGCTTGATGATGGTCCCGTGCGCTGCTGGTCGGAGCTGCTGTTGAGTGTCCTCAAAACCCGAGCTGTTGAAGCACCCCGAGCTATGAAGCTTGCTGCCCGAGTTGAAGGACCGAGCTGTTCTTGCTGCCTGTCCCGAGTACTCTTCGTTCAGCCCAAGCCGGCCAAGCTTTGGCCGGCCTTAGTCTTGGCCGGCCTAGCTTGGCCGGCACCTTCTCTCTACTTCCCTCTCTTCAAACTCTAACCCTAGAACCTTGGTGATAGAGGACCCTCAAGAACCCTCCCTTCTCTCTCTTGCTTGGTTCTTAGTCAAGAAGATGATGAATAGTGTCCTATCCTTTTTCTCTCTTGTGTATACACAACCCTAACTTGACTAAGTCTTAGATAATTTTGACTTGGACCAAAAAGGTGCCCATAGAATCTCTATTATTCTCTTCCTCTTTGGGCTCTTGGGTTGGGCTTCTTTCTAAAGCAAGGGAGTGTCTTCATCTTGTCTCTACATTTAGAACCAAGGGGGGTGCCTTCATAGAATCCTTGTTTCAAGACCGAACCTCGGCTTCTTTCATTCACAACTTCTCCGTCCGAACTCCGAATCAACTTCCGTTTTCACCGTCGGACTCGTCATTGACTTCACTTGTTGTTTGACTTCTGATTTTGACCAAAATGACCAAAATACCCCTGGTACTCTTTTCTTCCCTTTTGCCGCATAAGATGAAAATGTGATAATTCACTCTCTTTATTCCGAATTACACGCGAAACCCCAAATAAACTACCTAGCAATAAAAACACATAAATAATTAGAGATAAAACTCGAAAAGAACTAACTCATCCAAGTTAAGTGACCTAAATGTGGCATTTTCACGCCACATCATTCATACAAATCAAATTAAAGCTTGTCCTTAGTTTAGATTCTGGTTCCAACTGTGCATCCATATATTCTCATGTTCTCTCTCTTATCACGTAATTTTTCCTGTCTAGGTTACACCGTTTCTACAACATTTTGCAATTTACATCGAGTATCACATTTCGTTATTTTATTTAGGAGAGCGAGAGCTGAGATATTCGTTGTCGAGAGATGTTAGAAGAATATGCAACCATTGTACTCTATTATTTTTATTTTATGGAACTACACATGGTTAAATGTAAAAAACAATTTCACCATTTAAATCAAAGTACCCAGAACGCAAATATAAACGCTTAAAAAATTACATTGTTTTGAACTTACAAATGGTTACAGGTAAGAAACATACTTCGATCTAAAATAGGCATTCTCCATCTCTTTAGTTTATTTATGGTATTTCATGAGTTGATTCGTAGCGTCCTAGACTATGGATGATGCACAAAAAAAGATGACGACGAAACTGGTAATAACTTCGCCACCCATACCCTTCTTTTCTGTAATCCATTTAATAGTTAAATAAAAGTTTCAGCAACGACTACCCGCTTTCACCTGGGTCAATTTGTTTTCAGAGGTCAATTCATAAGAAACACAACTTAATCAACTGAATTAAATGGCTTTTATAAGGCTGAAAGGAATTCAAGAACTATGTCTACATTCTTATATCATACTACTATTTAGATACTGTGAGTATCCTTTATTAAAGCAAATCACTAAACCGATGAAGCCGTTTCGTAAATAATTGTAAGCAGTTGTTTCATAAATCAGATCTCACACAAAAATCTTCATCATAAGAATATATTTGTTGGTCAAGAACTACAACTCTTAGATACCTTTCTAAGTCCAAGAGTTTGTACTCTTGAGTTCTGGCTACGTAGGATTTCTGATTAGGTTAGTACTTACTCTTCAAGAATCTAAAACATATTTGGGGTTTTATATTAGGTTTCAAGGTAGTAAAATTAAAGAAACAAACACATGAAGGTTGTAAACTCCATCTTACACTTATCATGTGATCACCACCTACTATGACTTTACACTACCAATATGTTCACCATCATCAAGAAGCTCAAATCTTCCACTACTGGTTGTTATTGGAAGTCCATGTATAACAAACTACTGATGAAATTCTGAGGTTGATCCAGTTTGTTTACAAGAAGTCTAACCAGCTGATTGCGTCAAAATCGAGAAAATCTGAGATTGCTTGAATCTTCTAGCTTGAAGTTTATTTTATGAAAATCGATAAAAATCTGAAAATGATCTCATTCTAAAAACAATATACTTGTTGAATAGTTGCTCTTACCACTAGGTGGAACTCTCTTTGGCTTGACAAATGAAAGAGTGGTGCGAAGACTTGGCCTCCACAGATAAGTTCCTAACAAATGATAAAGAGTTATAAGCACCCAACACAAATGAGTTAAAGATGAGAAACTATTAAAACTTCACAAATCATTTCTCTAAGGATACAATAGTGTTTGAAATTGAAAATGGTTTAATAATCACTTGGAACCATAACTAAGATACGCTCTTAGAATTTGCTTAAACTTTGAAGCGAAGTACATAATCTTACTACTTTTACCAAATCCAAATAGTTACATAATGTTGAATTGTGAATTTTGAGTTAGCCAAAAAATTCTTAGGTATGCAGACAATCACATTAAGTGTGAAACTCCTTTGCACAACAAACACATAAAACTCTGCAAAGAAAAACACAAAATTGAAATCATGAGTGATCAAGAAAATAATAACTTAAAACTTGAGAAGAGTTTCCAACATATATAGAGCAACAAAGATGGTCATATTGATAAGAACATTGAACATCTATATACGAAGAGCTTACAAGAAGAATATTTATGAGATAAAAAAGATTTAGAGAGAACATACAACCTGAGGTCGGTATATACGAACTTTGAATATTTAGATATCAAAAAGAAATATAGAGGGCTGACAACCTTAGATCAATATCCTCAGATTTTGATACAACAGTGTAGAGAACTCAACCATGTTGTTGCAGAGAAGATAACTTTACGAGCACAAGAATCGTTTGATAGTTGACGATAATAAGAAAAATGGGGAGGTCAAAGTCTAGGGAGTATTACTGCTCAACTTAAAGGATAGGTTTCGTGAAACCAACGACTATTGAAATATTATTAGTTAAATTGAGGGGTTATAAAATTAATTAGTCATCAATATACAATTGATTGATTTTTTTTATGACTTGTGTCAAACCGAAATCGACCTTTACGATTGAAATCTCATTAGTTTCAGGAGTTATAATATTGATTGGTCATCAATATACAACTTATTATTTTTTTTATGACACTAAGAATTGGATGCAGATTTATTATGGGTTTATATAACAAATTTAGTGAGTAGGTTAACAAATTTTTATTTTTTAAGGGAGGTTATATATCTAGCGGGCAAGATTTGTAGAAAAAGATAATGAACGACCATATTTGTCTTTTGGTTTGTCCCAGTCAGCAAAAAACTTTGCGTTTTATATAATTAATGATTAATTAGTCATCAATATACAATTGATTGATTTTTTTTATGACTTGTGTCAAACCGAAACCGACGTTTATGATTAAAATCTCATTAGTTTCGGGAGTTATAATATTGATTGGTCATCAATATACAACTTATTATTTTTCTTATGACACTAAGAATTGGATGCAGATTTATTATGGGTTTATATAGTAACAAATTTAGTGATTAGGTTAACAAATTTTTATTTTTTAAGGGAGGTAATAGATCTAGCGGGCAAGATTTGTAGAAAAAGATAATGAACGACCAGATTTGTCTTTTGGTTTGTCCCAGTCAGCAAAAAACTTTGCGTTTTATATAATAGATGTTATTCTTCCAAGTAAAATGGTATAAATGGTAGGGATGTTTTAGAGGCTCCTCCCATTTATGTCAGACGCGCCTGGTGACTCCATTTGAGTGTGGTAAATTTATTTTGACCGTTTCGTTTACCCGCGCTCTCTAAATCAGTGAATTTGAGCTGATTGTTGTAAGCAAATTTGGTCAAAATCTACAAATTTTAACTCTATTTACCAGTGGTGGTGGAGTTCAATCAATTTTGTGAACTAAAATCGGTTCGATCCCACTAATTGTTTTTATCGAATAGATTTAAACTTACCTTACAACCTTTTCGACAAAGACTTCACCAAAACAATCAAATTTAAAGTTCACCATAGTTAAGACTCACCGACTTCAACCAAATCCAAATAAAAACTTTCGATTTTTAAAACTAACCAATTTCAGCAAAAACTCTAATTTAGAGACGAGTTTTGAGAGGCATATAGAGGCTTTAGAGATCACCTTAATTTATAAGGCCTAAAAAAATTATTGTCCAGAGAATCGAACTAGAGAAAAATAAAATTTATGATTTTAAAATTTTGGCGATTCAAAACTTAAGATAATGAGAAATTCATTTTGGAATCAGTGTACTCAAGTCGATTTTAGACCAAAAACCGTTTGAATCCACTGATTTTGAGTCAAACAAGACAACGAGAGCACCTCTTTGACGCTTTTAAACTTTTCTAAAAATCATGGGGCTTCTAACCGGGAAGCTCCTCCAATAACACATATGTAAGAGGTGCCTTTAAAAACTCCAGTAAATGGAATGCAAATGCTTACAGTGGCATTGGATACCAATTGATGCCCTAACTCTAGATTCTTATATTGGACCAGGCTGGGATGCTTTGAGCTGAAACTCGTAGATACTCATTCCATCTTTCTTGATACACCAACTAAATGGTTGTCCAAGTGGTTGATAGGGTTGACAAAATTCCAAAATTATTAATGTCCCAGTTTCAAACTTACTCATCTCCCGACTCTTAGCTCTGATCACAACCCTATCTTTCTCTCTACCAAAACTAAATCTCCCTTGGGCCGTAAGCCTTTCAAATTCATTCGGACTTGGATGTCCCATCCTGCTTGTGCCCACTTCATTAAAAATAATCAGATTACCTTGCCTACTCCAATTCAAACCAAGCTCAATTCTCTGGCTATTAAATTGTCTAAGTGGAATAAAGAGGTTTTCGGGCACATTGACACTAACATTAAAAATTTGACTCAACAACTTCAAAATATTACTGATATGGAGAAATTCAAAGCCACTTTCAATCAAATTGAAACCCTCCTTCTTCAACAGGAGAGCCTTTGGAAAGAGAAATCGAGAATTGCCAATATCAATCTAGGAGATAGAAACACCCAGTACTTTCATGCTAAAGCCACCACGCGAAATCGTAAGAATCAAATTATGGCTATTAAACTAGAAGATAACTCGTGGTCCAATGATGAAGAGGTGATTGCCACAACTTTTGCTAACCACATTCGTAATATCTCTACATCTGTCGACTCCACTTTCTCTGACAATCTCAAGGAGTGTTTCAACTCTCAAATCTCTCTCTATCAGAATGAGTGCCTTAATATGATTCCAGAGCTTGAGAAAATCCGCAGAGCCACATTCTCCCTGAAACCTGGAGCGGCTCCGGGGCCGGATGGGTTCCCCCCTTTATTCTATCAAGCCAACTGGGATACAGTCAAAGAGGATCTCCTCCAGATGGTTTCCACTTTCTTCAGAGAAGTTGTGCTTTCGCCAATGTCTAACCACACTCATATCTGTCACATCCCCAAAACAAAGATGCCTCAAACCCCGGCTGATTATCGTCCGATTAGTCTTCTCAATACTACGTACAAAATTATTACCAAAATCCTGGCTAACAGGCTCAAATCAGTTCTCAATGATATCATATCTCCTTTCCAAGCCGCTTATGTACCTGGTAGACAAATCACGGACAATATTATCATCAGTCAAGAGTTAATTCACTCCTTTAAGAAAATCAAAGGAGCAAAGAGCTATTTTGGCCTTAAACTTTATATGTCTAAAACCTTTGATCGTATTGAGTGGCAGTACTTGGAAAATGTGATGATTATGCTCGGTTTTTCTCTTGGTTGGGTTAACCTTATCCGGGCTTGCCTTTCTACCAGCTCTATGGCAGTGCTGATTAATGGTCGCCCTGGTTTATCTTTTGACATCAGTTGGGGGATACGACAGGGCGATCCTCTTTCTCCTTTCCTCTTCGCTATTGCTATGGAAGGTCTTAGCCGTCTTCTTGATAAGGGTGATAGCCCCTATCAGTTTCTAGGCTTTCCGATTGCGAAGTCGGGTCTTACCATCTCTCACCTCCATAATCTTAGGAATATTCTGAAAGAATACTTTGGAATATTCTCTGGAGAACATTCATAATCTTAGGAATATTCTGGTCAGAATTCTCTGGAGAACATTCATAATCTTAGGAATATTCTGAAAGAATTTAGTGAGGCTTCGGGGCATATGATAAACTACTCCAAATCTAATATCTTCTTCTCTAAAAACTTGCACCCTAAATTCAAAAGGATGATTATTAGGGAGCTTAAAGTACATCAATCCTCGACGTGTGGCAAATATCTTGGCACTAATCTCTTCATTGATAGAAAGAATACTTCTTCCTTCTAATCTCTTCTCTCTCATATTAACAACAAGCTTGCTAAGTGGCAAGCTAGTCTCCTCTCCCAAGCTGGTCGCTCGGTAATCGTTTCGACTATCGCAGCGGCTGTTCCCCGATACCAAATGCAGTGTTTTGCCATTCCTAAAGGCCTATGCAACAGCATTGAGTCCATTCAACGGACTTTCTGGTGGGGAAAATCCAAAACCTTCCATACTATCAACTGGTCGGCCATTTGTAAACCTAAAAAGGTGGGGGGTCTCGGTCTTCGCCTCCCCCTTCTTGATAACCAGGCTTTTCTTAACAAAATTAACTGGCGCATGATTAAAAATCCCAATGCCATCTGGGTTCGTGTACTCAAAAGTAAGTATTTTCCTAATACTCATAAACCCACTTCTCCGAAAACTAATCACTCCTGGCTCTGGAAGTCTATTGCTAAGCAGTACAACGACTTGGCGGGTCTGATCTTTTGGGATTTAAACAACGGTGGTAAGGTAAACATTTGGCAGGATTTCTGGATCCCTAACTACCCCCCTATTACCAATCATAAGGGATCCAGTCTTATCTGGGTCTCGTAACTGATTACTAATAACAGTTGGAATGTTCAGATATTGCAGGAATGCTTCGACGAGGAGGTTTTTAGAGCCATACAGAGTATTAATATTCACTATAACCAAGAGGATAAACCGATGTGGACGTTAACGAAACCAGGAAATTTCTCCATAAAAACGATGTATAATTATTTGAGAATGAATAACACGAATCATATGCAGGATCAAACAGACTGGTACTTTATTTGGAATATGAATATTATCCCCCGAGTAAAACTATTTATATGGAAGTGCTGTACCAATAGCTTACCTGTGAAAGCAAAAATAGGTAAATACGTTGGAAACTCTTACGCTTGTGTTAATTGTGCAGATGACGAAACTCTAGATCATATAATGCTTCATTGCACGTTTGTAAAAGCTATTTGGTTTCATTTTCAGGTACGAACAGATCAAGTTAGCTCCACCATGCAATGGATCTTTCAGTGGAAGGATCTACAAGAGGAGATTACTCAACTATATGCCAAAATCCTTTGGTTTATATGGAAAGCACGATGTGAAAACTGTTTTAATGATAACAAACAAAATCCTAGACAAATTATTGACAGAATCAATAATGCCACTATTACTCCTCTCAAAACGGAGACGATAACCACAAATAAAAGCAGAAAGAAAACCACGAAAAGCTCTTGGATACCCCCAGAGAAACCATACCTCAAGCTGAACGTTGACGCCTCTTTTACTACCTTGACAAAACAGGCAGGTATTGGATGTATCATACGAGATGAAGAGTCTAACTTCATAATAACGGCAGCAGACTCGGTTCAATGCCAAAATGCTGAAGAAGGTGAAAGCCTAGCTATACTCAACAGTATGAAATGGGCGTTAGAGTTGCAGATCTCACACATCCACATTGAAAGCGACAGCCCATCATTGATAAATTTTATTAACGGTCATAAGGTGGGTGTCCACTGGCAAACGGAAGCGACTCTACAACAAGTACAGACCCTCCTAAATCAATTTGAAGGCACCATCTTTACCTTCACTCCTAGAGAATGTAATTCTCATGCTGACGCTCTAACCAAATGGGAAAGAAGGAATTCGAGCAGGACAGCGTTTTATGTAATGTGTACTCCGGTTTTGTTAATGCAAGGTTTCTCTCGTCAAAAAAAAAAAAAAAAATTTCTAGAAGAGATGTTATTAGTTTAACTTAAATTTATCACATTTTCATCAGTGTTGACAAAACCTAACCACGAGATGAGTTTAACTTATTTAACTCTAGTTAAGATGTTTATTGTTCTTTCTTTGTGGATCAAAACATCAATCACTCTTTTCATGCTCCAAAAACTCCACCATCTCTCTCTCTCTCTCTATACACACAAGTGAAAACAACACCACCACTCTTAACTTTCTCTCTCTAGAAAATAGGATTCATTGTCTTCTTTCGTTCTTTATAATAAATCCAAACGCATTTCTTACTCATTTTCCTTGCTTACTCATTAATCTATTTTCTTCTCTCGTTTACATCTTTACACCCTTCTTCTGGTGAAGTTTAGGGTTTTCCTTTTTTTTTTTACTTGAAGAATCGATCAAACGGGAAAGAAAATGGCAGTGAAGATGGGATGGCCATGGCCGCCTCCATTATCAAAGAAATTTGAGGTGAAAATTGTTTTGCTTAGGGTTGAAGGGTTCCACATTGATGTTGTTGAAGGAGATAAACAACAAGATGATGTTACGAAATTATCGGTTGAGATCAGATGGAAAGGTCCGAAATTTGCCCTAAGTCCTTTTAGGAGACAATGAAGAGGAATTTCACGAAAGAGGAAGAAGTGAAAAGAGATGATGACGTGGTTGAATGGAATGAGGATTTTCAAACCATTTGCAATCTTTCTGCTTACAAGGAAAATCTGTTTCATCCATGGGAAATCGCTTTTACGGTTTTAAATGTGGGTTTGATTATTTACCCTATTTCAAATTCATTACATTTATGAACTTTTATTTTTGGCAAATTTTTTTGGGGGGTTTTGTTGAAAAAACAATTAATTTTGTTTTACATATTTTACTTTGTTAATTAATGTTCTTTTGTTTGGATATGGAAGTTCAATAATTTTGTTATCTTTCTAAGTTCAGTTTTAAGGATTTATTATTTTGGAGTATTTTGAACAAAATGATGATCTTGGGTATTCTTCATCTTATGTTATTAAGGATCTGATCTTATGTTAGCTTTTTGATATATTGAGCATTATCTCTATATGTTTTTTGACATTACTAGCTTCCTTAATTAACCCATAGTGTAGTTAATGTTTGGCTTTTGATTTAATGAATCGAACTCTGCTAATTCTGCCTTGATATTAAATGGTGTATATAAAGTATTTGCCTTCAAATGCTGGAACATTAAACTGCTTTGACTTATCTAGGTTATTATATATGTTACCGACTTGCCGTGATTCATTTAGTATTTCGCATTTGTAAGATTATTATTCTATTCAATTATATATGGATTAGCAATTATTTATTGTTAATACTCGCACTAACTCTTGAAGAATTGAGTAATATCTCGTTCTAGGTTAATATGTAACTGAAACCCATGTTATCTTAATTCAGGGGTTGAACCAAGGATTCAAGAATAAGGTCCCAATTGTTGGAAAAGCATCCATGAACCTTGCAGAATCTGCAACAAGAGCGACAGAAGAAGTTGAAGTCACTATTCCTCTCTCTGTGCCGAGTGGAAATGCTGACTCCCGTCCTTCTCTTTGTGTATGTCTTTTACCCATTTGAAATGTCTAAAAACCCCACATTTTTCTTTTAATTTTACTGGTATCCACAAATTTTGTGTGTAGCTCTCTCTTGTTGTCTGTACTTTTTTTTGTTATACGGTTATTTTTCTCAAACTTAGTAGATTTTAATGCTGATTCCTTTTTGCAGCTGTCCCTCAGCTTATTGGAATTGAGAAATCTGCAAGATTCGCTTGAGATATTGCAGAGATTGCCTGCTCCACTTTCACCCAGGACCCGAAGGTTTACCGTCAGCAAAAGACGAGTTTTCTGCTCTTAAAGCTGGTTTAAGAAAAGTAACAATCTTAAAGGAGTATGTTTGTACCCGAAAAGTTAAGAAAATATTCCGCGAGGAAGAAGAAAGTGATGAGAGGTGTTCTCGGAGCGATGATGGTGACTATGTATTCCCATTTGACACAGAATCTCTTGACGATTGTGATGAACGTGGATTGGGGGTCGGAGATGATTCTAGTGTGAAAAAGTCCTTCAGTTATGGCACCTTGGCATATGCGAACTGTGTAGGTGGATCATATGTATCGGGATTAAGAACGGCGAAGAAAATGAGGATTGGGTTTACTACAGTAACCGAAAATCCGACGTGGCTAGTGTGAATGTCGAGGATTCAACTGCATTAATATCTGATCCACCTCTCTCGCAAAGTTCAAAGCGGAGGAGTATCCTGTCTTGGAGAAAGTGGAAGCTGAACTTTAGATCTCCTAAAGCCAAAGGTGAGCCACTATTAAAAAAGGGTTATGCTGAAGAGGGTGGGGGTGATATTGATTTTGATCGCCGGCAACTAAGCTCCTCTGACGAGCCCACTTCTCTAGCAGTAAGCATCAATCCTTACGTTGCTCTTTCTATTATTAGTTCCTCCCTGTGCTGTGGTGGTAATGATAGCTGATAGGGAAAAAATGATAACAACTGCAACGCTAATCTAATAGTCGCGTAATGAATGTTGATAATTACATGCTTAAAAATTTTAAGCTGTTAGATAGGTAAAACTAAATACAGAGAGAACCTTGTGTGGTTTTATTTAGGAGTAAACAAACTTGGCACAAACTTGTAGCAAGCATCAACCATGAGAAGGAGAGAATCGCGACAAGCATAGGTTTTGTGCAAGCCAGGGAAGTACTCCAAACCAAAATATTCAGATCTTTTTTTTTATTGTTTTCCTTTATTGTGCTTATCATATCCTCTTGGATTTAGGTCGTAGTATATTTAGGGCTTTTATCGACCTACTGTTTTCTTCTTTAGGTAAATCTTATTTCCTGTAACATATTTCGTGTTTTCCATTATCTGCTGTGGCGGTACCATGTCCATCTCTTTATTCAAAAAAAAAACCATGTCCATCTCTAATTTAGGTTGGAAAGTATAATTCTTGCATAATGAAGTAAGAATTGTTTTGCATCTGTGCTCTGAGTTTTGGATTAATAGTACAATCTTTATTTTTATTAGTCAATGAAACTTTCTATCATGATAGGGGTTATCAGTTTCTGCTTTTATCTTACTTTTGAATCAATCGCTTTGTTTCTCTTCCGATTATTTCATGGGTCAGAACCAAATCAGTTCTGGAATTACCTGTTCAATTCTTGAATTTCAGGTCTTTTACATTGATTTGTTTAATCTAAATCGCATCAAAACCTAAACATTGCCCATCATAGTTTCTTTTACTTGAAGGAACACGATTTTTGAGTTGATTTTCTTGATAGTACCCGATGAATTCAAACTCTTGACTATCACATTTTCTATACAAAGTTGTTGCTGTCTTCCTGTCTTGCAACTAATTAAGTGCATCTATCATTACTTGAAGACATGTTGCTTTGCTGTCCTATAACTTCTTAGTTATATCATTATATTGTAGAAGTTTTCGGTATAACCTTATGCAAGTACATATGTTCTATTTGTCCACCAATAATTAAAGGAATGATTCCACAATCCTTGGTATTGATGCTTAAGACATGGTGTGTATGTCTTGTTTTACCCAATTTTTTTCTTATTTACATTACTGCACCTTCTTCATAATAGTGGGAAGGATTATACATTTATCAACAATGATGCTTAAGAAAGTAGTGCTGCATAATAAACTTTAATATGCTACTTAGTGTCTTGTTCTATCAAAAGGCGAGGGAGAATTATACATCTGTCTGTTGTGATACTTAAGAATTGAAACTTTAATGTGGTAGACCACATTGTTCCTTCAACATTCGAGAGGAAGATTATACCTTTGTTGGTTGTGATGCTTTAGAAATTGAACCTTAATCTGGTATACCACATTGTTCCATTGATATTTTCGGGAAGGATTATACATTTGTCGTTTGCGATGCCAAGATGTGGAACTTTAATGTGGTATACCACATTGTTCCATTCATATTTTCCAGAAGGATTATACATTTGTCGGTTCCGATGCCTAAGAAATGGAACTTTAATGTAGTATACCACATTGTTCCATCGATATTTTTGGGAACGATTATACATTTATCGATTGTGATGCTTAAGAAACCAACTTTAATGCAGTAAACCACATTGTTCCATCAATATATTCGGGAAGGAATATACATTTGTCTGTTGTGATGCCTAAGAAATGGAACTTTAATGTGGTATACCACATTGTTCAATTAATATTTTCGAGAAGGATTATACTTTGTCTGTTGTGATGCCTAAGAAATTGATCTTAAATGTGATATATCACATTGTTCTATCAATACTTTCGAGAAGGATTACACATTTGTCGGTTGTGATTCCTAAGAAATGGAACTTTAATGTGGTATACCACATTAGGCCATGAATATTTTCGAGAAGGATTATACATTTGTCTGTTGTGATGCCTAAGAGATGGAACTTTAATGTGGTATACCCCATTGTTCCATCTGTATTTTGGGGAAGGAAACATTTGTCTCTTTTGCTACCTAAGAAATGGAACTTAAATGTTCTATACCACATTGTTCCCTAATATTTTCGGGAAGGATTATACATTTGTCGGTTGTGGTGCCTGAGAAATGGAACTTCAATGTGGTATACCACATTCTTCCATCAATATTTTCGGGAAGGCTTATACATTTGTCGGTGGTGATGCCTGAGTAATGAAACTTTAATATGGTATACCACATTGTTCCATCAATATTTTTGGGAAGGAATATACATTTGTCGGTTGTGATGCTTAAGAAACAAACTTTAATGCAGTAAACCACATTGTTCCATCAATATTTTCGGGAAAGAATATACATTTGTCTGTTGTGATGCCTAAGAAATGGAAATTTAATTTGGTATACCACATTGTTTAATTAATATTTTTGAGAAGGATTATACTTTGTCTGTTGTGATGCCTAAGAAATTGATCTTAAATGTGATATATCACATTGTTCTATCAATACTTTCGAGAAGGATTACACATTTGTGGGTTGTGATTCCTAAGAAATGGAACTTTAATGTGGTATACCACATTAGGCCATGAATATTTTCGAGAAGGATTATACATTTGTCTGTTGTGATGCCTAAGAGATGGAAGTATAATGTGGTATACCCCATTATTCCATCTGTATTTTGGGGAAGGAAACATTTGTCGCTTTTGCTACCTAAGAAATGGAACTTAAATGTGGTATACCACATTGTTCCCTAATATTTTCGGGAAGGATTATACATTTGTCGGTTGTGGTGCCTGAGAAATGGAACTTCAATGTGGTATACCACATTCTTCCATCAATATTTTCGGGAAGGCTTATACATTTGTCGGTGGTGATGCCTGAGTAATGAAACTTTAATATGGTATACCACATTGTTCCATCAATGTTTTTGGGAAGGGTTATACATTTGTCGGTTTTGATACTTAAGAAACGAACTTTAATGCAGTAAACCACATTGTTCCATCAATATTTTCGGGAAAGAATATACATTTGTATGTTGTGATGCCTAAGAAATGGAACTTTAATGTGGTATCCCACATTGTTCCATTAATATTTTTGGAACGATTATACATTTGTCGGTTGTGATGCTTAGGAAACGAACTTTAATGCAGTAAACCACATTGTTCCATCAATATTTTCGGGAAGGAATATACATTTGTCTGTTGTGATGCCTAAGAAATGGAACTTTAATGTGGTATACCACATTGTCCAATTAATATTTTCGAGAAGGATTATACGTTTGTCGGTTGGGATGCCTAAGAATTTGATCCTAAATGTGGTATATCACATTGTTCTATCAATACTTTCGAGAAGGATTATACATTTGTCGGTTGTGATGCCTAGGAAATGGAACTTTCATGTGGTATACCAAATTAGGCCATGAATAATTTCGAGAAGGATTATACAATTGTCTGTTATCATGCCTTAGAGATGGAACTTTAATGTGGTATACCCCATTGTTCCATCTGTATTTTGGGGAAGGAAACATTTGTCTCTTTTGCTACCTAAGAAATGGAACTTAAATGTGGTATACCACATTGTTCCCTAATATTTTCGGGAAGGATTATACATTTGTCGGTGGTAATGCCTGAGTAATGGAACTTTAATATGGTATACCACATTGTTCCATCAATATTTTCGGGAACAATTATACTGGTCAACTGTGTTGCGTATGGAATGAAACTTTAACTAGCATACCCGATGAATTCTAACTCTTGACTATCACATTTTCTATACAAAGTTGTTGTCTTCCTGTCTTGCAACTAATAAAGTGCATCTATCATTACTTGAAGACATGTTGCTTAGCTGTCCTATAACTTCCTAGTTATATCATTATATTGTAGAAGTTTTCGGTATTACCTTATGCAAGTACATATGTTCTATTTGTCCACCAATAATTAAAGGAATGATTCCACAATCCTTGGTATTGATGCTTAAGACATGGTGTGTATGTCTTGTTTTACCCAATTTTTTTTTTCTTATTTACATTACTACACCTTCTTCATAATAGTGGGAAGGATTATACATTTATCAACAATGATGCTTAAGAAAGTAGTGATGCATAAGAAACTTTAATATGCTACTTAGTGTCTTGTTCTATCAAAAGGCGAGGGAGAATTATACATCTGTCTGTTGTGATACTTAAGAATTGAAACTTTAATGTGGTAGACCACATTGTTCCTTCAACATTCGAGAGGAAGATTATACGTTTGTTGGTTGTGATGCTTCAGAAATTGAACCTTAATCTGGTATACCACATTGTTCCATTGATATTTTCGGGAAGGATTATACATTTGTCGTTTGCGATGCCAAGATGTGGAACTTTAGTGTGGTATACCACATTGTTCCATTCATATTTTCCAGAAGGATTATACATTTGTCGGTTCCGATGCCTAAGAAATGGAACTTTAATGTAGTATACCACATTGTTCCATCGATATTTTTGGGAACGATTATACATTTATCAGTTGTGATGCTTAAGAAACCAACTTTAATGCAGTAAACCACATTGTCCCATCAATATTTTCTGAAAGGAATATACATTTGTCTGTTGTGATGCCTAAGAAATGGAACTTTAATGTGGTATACCACATTGTTCAATTAATATTTTCGAGAAGGATTATACTTTGTCTGTTGTGATGCCTAAGAAATTGATCTTAAATGTGATCTATCACATTGTTCTATCAATACTTTCGAGAAGGATTACACCTTTGTCGGTTGTGATTCCTTAGAAATGGAACTTTAATGTGGTATACCACATTAGGCCATGAATATTTTCGAGAAGGATTATACATTTGTCAGTTGTGATGCCTAAGAGATGGAACTTTAATGTGGTATACCCCATTGTTCCATCTGTATTTTGGGGAAGGAAACATTTGTCTCTTTTGCTACCTAAGAAATGGAACTTAAATGTGCTATACCACATTGTTCCCTAATATTTTCGGGAAGGATTATACATTTGTCGGTGGTAATGCCGGAGTAATGGACTTTAAGAATTGAAACTTTAATGTGGTAGACCACATTGTTCCTTCAACATTCGAGAGGACGATTATACGTTTGTTGGTTGTGATGCTTCAGAAATTGAACCTTAATCTGGTATACCACATTGTTCCATTGATATTTTCGGGAAGGATTATACATTTGTCGTTTGCGATGCCAAGATGTGGAACTTTAATGTGGTATACCTCATTGTTCCATTCATATTTTCCAGAAGGATTATACATTTGTCGGTTTCGATGCCTAAGAAATGGAACTTTAATGTAGTATACCACATTGTTCCATCGATATTTTTGGGAACGATTATACATTTATTGGTTGTGATGCTTAAGAAACCAACTTTAATGCAGTAAACCACATTGTTCCATCAATATTTTCGGGAAGGATTATACATTTGTCTGTTGTGATGCCTAAGAAATGGAACTTTAATGTGGTATACCACATTGTTCAATTAATATTTTCGAGAAGGATTATACTTTGTCTGTTGTGATGCCTAAGAAATTGATCTTAAATGTGATCTATCACATTGTTCTATCAATACTTTCGAGAAGGATTACACATTTGTCTGTTGTGATGCCTAAGAGATGGAACTTTAATGTGGTATACCCCATTGTTCCATCTGTATTTTGGGGAGGGAAACATTTGTCGCTTTTGCTACCTAAGAACTGGAACTTAAATGTGCTATACCACATTGTTCCCTAATATTTTCGGGAAGGATTATACATTTGTCGGTTGTGGTGCCTGAGAAATGGAACTTCAATGTGGTATACCACATTCTTCCATCGATATTTTCGGGAAGGCTTATACATTTGTCGGTGGTGGTGCCTGAGTAATGAAACTTTAATATGGTATACCACATTGTTCCATCAATGTTTTTGGGAAGGATTATACATTTGTCGGTTTTGATGCTTAAGAAATGAACTTTAATGCAGTAAACCACATTGTTCCATCAATATTTTCGGGAAAGCATATACATTTGTCTGTTGTGATGCCTAAGAAATGGAACTTTAATGTGGTATACCACATTGTTCAATTAATATTTTCGAGAAGGATTATACGTTTGTCGGTTGGGATGCCTAAGAATTTGATCTTAAATGTGGTATATCACATTGTTCTATCAATACTTTCGAGAAGGATTACACATTTGTCGGTTGTGATGCCTAGGAAATGGAACTTTCATGTGGTATACCACATTAGGCCATGAATAATTTCGAGAAGGATTATACATTTGTCTGTTATGATGCCTTAGAGATGGAACTTTAATGTGGTATACCCCATTGTTCCATCTATATTTTGGGGAAGGAAACATTTGTCTCTTTTGCTACCTAAGAATCGGAACTTAAATGTGGTATACCACATTGTTCCCTAATATTTTCCGGAAGGATTATACATTTGTCGGTGGTAATTCCCGAGTAATGGAACTTTAATATGGTATACCACATTGTTCCATCAATATTTCCGGGAACAATTATACTGGTCAACTGTGATGCGTATGGAATGAAACTTTAACTTGCATACCCATTGTTCCATCAATATTCTCGGGAAGGATTATATTTGTGTCGGTTGTGACGCCTAAGATATGGAACTTTAAGTGGTATACCGCTTTGTTCCACCGATATTCGAGGGGAGGACTATATATTTGCCGGTTGTGATGCTCAAAAAATGGAACTTTAATAGTTTCATGAATAATTTCGAGAAGGATTATACGTTTGTTAGTTGTGATGCCTAAGAAATGGAACTTGACCACATTATTCTATCAATATATTCAGGACGGATTATGCATTCGTCGGTTGTGATGCTTGAAAAATGGAACGTTAATGTGGTATACGATAAATTTGCATCAACATCTTTCGGAAGGATAATACATTTGTCTGATGTCATGCTTGAGAAATGAAACTATAATTTGGTATACTATATATTTCGGTCAATATTCGAGCGAAGTGTCATATATTTATCGGTTGTGATGCCTAACAAATGAAACTTCAATGTGGTATACCACATTGCACCATCAATTTTGTGGTAAGTATTATATATTTGTCGGATATAATGCTTAAGAAATGGAACTTTAATGTGATATACCATATATTTCAATCAATAATCGAGGGAAGTATTATACACTTGTGGGTGGTGATGCTTAAGAAGTAGGAATGTGGGATACCATATTGTTCCATCAACAATCGAGGGAAAGATTATATATTTGTTGGTAGTGATGCTTAAGAAATTTAACTTTAATGTGATATACAATATTGTTTCATCAATAATCGAGGGAAGTATGATACATATGTCATAAGCAATGCTTTAGAAACGGAACTATAATATGGCATATCATATTTATCCATCCATAATCAAAGAAGGATTATATATTTGTCGATAGTGATGCTTAAGAAATGAAATTTTAATGTGCTATATGCCATACTGTTCCATCAATTTTCGAGGGAAGAATTATATATTTTTCGGCTGTGATGCTTAAGAATTGAGTCTTTGACGTGGTATACCACATTGTTCCATCAATACTCGAGGGAAGGATTATATATTTGTCGGTTTCAGTGCTTAGGAAATCGAACTTTATAATGTGGTACACCGTACACAATTACAATAAATTTTTGTCAATAATCGAGAGAAAAATTGTACATTTGTCGGTTGTGATGCATAAAAAATTGAACTTTAATGTGGTTTGCCATATATTTCCATCAATAATTGAGGGAAAGATATTACTTACGTGTGTAGTGATGTCGAAGAAACACAACTTTAACATGGTTTTTGATTGGCTTGTCCTCAATACTGATACTATAGACTGTGACTGGAAACCAGACATGTATTTTTAGTTTTTAATCGGTTGACAGCTAAAACAGGAGTAAGCAATTTAGTTTGCACTTGAAAAGTTCAAAAGAATTGACAATGCTTCAAAGATTCCAGTACTAGAGTCAGTTTGTTTTCAGCTTTCGTAGATGGAAAATTTAATAAAATCGAAGAGTTCATCTCACATCTGACAAGGAGAGCTGCAAGCTCTGATTTTCCATGGCCAGAAAGGTGCGACTTCTTGTGTAGGTAATTTTGGGTATGTTTGTCATATCTTGAGTTCTTTTCCTAGTTAAAACTAAAGGGCATGTTATATCATCAGATATCTACTCTAGACCCTCCATTTAGAGGTTTGCATCAAAAGTTCGAAAGTTAGAATTGAGAACTCATTTTCGCCGTGTTTCGTAAGAGAATAACGAACTGGTCGAGAGCTGTGGAATCTTATTCCTAATTCAATTGTGTGGTCTATTTGGAAGTTTAGGAATTCCTGTACCTTTAAGGAGTCTGCTAGGCCCACTAGGATTGAAATCGAAGATGTTCCAAGACTTCTGTTTCATTGGTCTAGGACCCTGCCTTGAGCTAGCAGTTCCACTTTTTTGGATTTCATCCTGAATTGGAAGGAGATTGTGTCGTAACATGTTCCTCACAACCTCTTTCCAATTCCTTTGTATTCTTTTTCTTTCTCACTAAAGATTTATTCGGACGTGTTAAAAAAAAAGACTGGTCGAGATGGATAATAATCTACTAAAATCGTGAATTGTTCAATTTTGTAACTCTGAACTGTTAAACAATGTCCAGTATGTTGCATTATAATAACTAGATCCTTATACAAGGATGACTCTAACTAATATATTCTTAGTGCAGACGACAACTTCAATCATTGTGGATGATCCCCTCAACCAAGCACAAGCTTCTCGCATAATGTCTATTTTATTACGGAGGCCCCTATGTCACAAAGCTAATCAGGTATTTGCATTTATATTATTGTTTCACCCAAAAAGCTGGGAGGTCACTTATAGGTTTTTAAAGATCAATTCTCTCCACCCGTAGAGAATGTAATGGACTACAAAACGTTCCTTGGTCGATCAGTTTACGATTCATTTTATTGTTTCACATGAAATTAATTTTGAACTCTCGTATGTAAATGGGTCTGTCGTACGAGTAATTAGAGAAAAAATTAGTTCGATGGCAAGAAATAACAATGCATTTTGGCCATGTAATTGTCTTGATTGTTGATGTGGGAGAAAAAAAGCAGTGATAACGAAATAAGATCCGTTAATTTTGTCTGAATTGCTTGATTTTCATTAGAATTTTACTTCGTATAACCCTGCATCTCTTTATACGGATGTAAACTAGATTCTTTTTATTTGGAGTTGAAATTTAAGGGATCACGATCCGTTTATCCCGGTCCATTTGTTGGTCTCAGACACCGAAAGCTTTATCAGAACTCAAGTGTGAAAGTTCACCTAAGTTGTAGTCTCTGTTGCAGTTATTTATTGGTTTACTGCTTCAACCGGAATTGGAAATTTAGTTTGCATTTGAAAGATTTAGGATAATTTTTTTTTAATACAATTTTGGATAATTTTCATGACATCTTTGTAGATTTTCTTCTCGACTTGGCTGCAAATTTTCAAATATCCGGATCTGTGTTTTCAAGTTTCATAGTTGGAATGTCTTATATCGTAATTGATTAGTTACTTTTTATGAGAAATCATCTAACTTTTGACAATGAGAACCTAGATGGTTTTTTGATATTTGCATAGATCGATAAGATTTACAGCTGGGCTCGCATCTTTATCAGTTCAAATGCTTAAATGTGCAGGCCTTTTTTGAAAATGTTTTAATACTTCACGAGTTCTCTTCCTATATAAATTATATTAACATAATAGGATTTACAAATGAGATCGCATCTTAATCAGTTATCTCATGTAGTAAAATAATCTCGATAGTCATTCCGCATTCATAAAATACTCCTGCTGAGAATTTTATAACCATGAGTTATTGCCAAAGACACCCCATCTGGAGATTTATGGAAAGAGGTTGCAAGTTTTCTACTGATAAGTTTCCATACACCTTAATCATTCTAGTTTTATTCACAATAGGAAGAATAAACTGACTCATTCTACTGATACTGTGTATAGTTCAATTATAGTTGCTCTTATTGTTGAAGAATGCTCATATTTTTCCTCAACATACCTGGATCTGAACAGTGTTTGTAGAACATTTTATTCACCCACATACTTCAATCGTTTATTATAGTCCCTTCAGACCAACACAAGTTTATCGACAAAATATCTCTACTAATACGGAGACACATAGGATTCGTAGCTTATCCAGGTATTTGCTCTCACGTCTTTCAGAAGTAACCAAGAAATCAAGTATAAACAGAAGTGGGACTTCAGTTTATTGATTTTCAAGGTGCAATTCTCTCCTATGACATAAAATGTAGTGGACTATAAAAGACTCATTAGATAACTTTTATATGATTGGTTTTAATGCTCTTGAGTGTTTTTAGAGTGGGACCAAACCAGTCCCTCGAGGTGTTGGTGGATTCTGCTTGCAGGTACTCAAGCAAAAATCAATATTGATGGCAAGAGATAATCAAAACAAAGGTTAGTTAATTTTGTCTGGATTGCTTGGTTTATTTCACAATTTTACATCAGTGAGATACCATACCGGTAGCATCACGGTGTAAGTATTATTTGTCTACATGGTAAACCACATTGTTCCATCAATATTTTCGGGAAGGAATATACATTTGTTGGTTATGCCTAAGAAATGGAAGTTTAATGTGGTATACCACATTGTTCAATCAATATTTTCTAGAAGGATTATACATTTGTCGGTTGTGGATGCCTAAGAATTGGATCTTAAATGTGTTATATCACCTTGTTCTGTTAATATTTTTGACAAGGATTACACATTTGCCAGTTGTGATGCCTAAGAAATTGAATTTTATTGTGGTATACCACATAGTTACATTTTGTATTTTTGGGGAGGAATAAAAATTTGTCGGTTTAGATACCTAAAAAATAGTACTTTAATGTGGTATACCACAATATTCCATCATATTTTGGGGAAGGAGTATACATTTGTCGTTCGTGGTTCCTAAGAAATTGAATTTTAATGTGGTATACTACATTGTTCCATCTGTATTTTTTGAAAGGCTTACACATTTGTTGGTACTCGATTTTGATACCTAAAAAATGAACCTGTGGTATACCACATTGTTCCAAAAATATTTTCGTGAAAGCTCATACATTTGTCGGTTGTGATGCCTACAAAATGGAACTATAATGTGGTATCCACATTGTTCCATCAATATTTCCGGGAATTGAAGGATTATTCATGTCGGTTGTGATGCCTAAGAAAGTGGAACTTTAAATGTGGTATATATTGTTCCATCGATATTTTCTAGAAAATTATATTTTTGCCGACTGCAAAGCGTAAGAAGTTGAACTTTGATGTGGCATACCCCATTGTTCCAAAAATATTCTCGGGAAGGATTTTACATTTGTCAGTTGTGATGCCTAAGATATGGAACTTTAATGTGGTAGACCACTTTGTTCCATCGATATTCGAGAGAAGGATTATACATTTGCCGGTTGCGATCCTTCCAAAATGGAATTTAATGTGGTATACCATATATTTTCATCAATAATTGAGGGAAGGATTATACATTTGTGGGTTGTGATGCCTAAGAAATGGAACTTTAATGTGGTATACCGCATTGTTCTATCAATCTTTTCAGGAAAGATTATACATTTGTCAGTTGTGATACTTGAAAAGTGGAACGTTAATGTGGTATATGATAAACTTCCATCAATATTTTCAGGAAGGATTATACATTTGTCGGTTGTCATGCTTGAGAAATGGAACTTTAATGTGGTATACTATATATTTAGGTCAATAATCGAGGGAAGGATCATATATTTGTCGGTTGTGATGCCTAAGGAATTGAACTTTAATGTGGTATACCACATTGTTCCATCTATTTTGTCGCAAGTATTATACATTTGTCCGAATATAATCCTCAAGAAATGGAACTTTAATGTGTATACCATATGTTACAATCAATAATCGAGGGAAGGATTATACACTTGTGGGTGGGGATACTTAAGAAATAGGAATGTTGGATACCATATTGTTCCATGAACAATCGAGGGAAAGATTATATATATTTTTTTAGAAAGGTGATATTTTTGTCGAGGATGATGCTTAAGAAATTCAACTTTAATGTGATATATCATATTGTTTCATCAATAATCGAGGGAAGTATTATACACTTGTCTTAAGCGATGCTTAAGAAATGGAACTATGATATTGTACGCCATATTTATCCATCAATAGTCGAAGAAGGATTATACGTTTGTCGATAGTGATGCTTAAGACATGAAACTTTGAAAATGTTTTAATACCTCACAAGTTATCTTCCTATATAAATTATATCAACATTATAGGATTTACAGTTGAGCTCGCATCTTAATAAATTATCTCTACTAGTAAAATAATATTAATAGTCATCCGTCATTCATCAAATACTCCGGCTAAGTATTTTGTAACCATGGGATCTTGTTTAATCTTTGTTTTCTTAATTCATGCCATTGCCTGAGATCGTCAGGAGATTTTTCGAAAGGGATTGCAAGTTTCCTTTTCTACTAATCAGTTTCCATATTTGATTAATAAAGTATGGGAGTTAGAAGTCAGAGCTAGCATTATTCACAATAGGAAGAATAAACTGACTCATTCTACTGATACTGTCTGTAGTTCAATTATAGTTGCTCTTATTGTTGAAGAATGCTCATATTATGCTTTAAGATACCTGGACCTGAACAGTGTTAGCTGAATAATTTATTCACCCACATACTTCAATCGTTTATAATCGTCCCTTCAGACCAACACAAGTTTATCGCCAAATATCTCTTGTAATACTAAGACACCTAGGATTCGTAGCTTATCCAGGTATTTGCTTAAATTTCTTTCACGTCTTCGAGAAGTAACAAGGAAACCAAACTATAAACAGAAGTGGGACTTCAGTTTATTGATTTTTAAGGTGCAATTCTGTCTTATGACTTCGTGGATAATTTTTATATGATTGGTTTTAATGCTCTTGAGTGTGTTGAAAGTGGGAAAAAACCAATACCTTGAAGTGTAGGTCGATTCTGCTTACAGTTACTCAAGCAAAAATCATTTTTGATGACCAGAGATAATTTAAACAAAGGTTAGCTAATTGTCTCTTGATTGCTTGATTTATTTCACAATTTTACTTTGTAAAAACCTCTTGGTCACGAATACATCTCTCTCGATCACGGGTTTAACAAGAGTTTGTTTCGTACGACTTGAAGATACTTCTAGGTGGGAACCGAAAAATCCATATTGATTAATTGAAAGTCTGCAGTAGACTTATCTTAAAGAGATGTTAAGTCCATTTTTTCTATTTTTGGTTGTGAAAGATGGTTTCTTATTAGTTATTATTTAGATTTGTACTTATTATGTTAGGGTTCACACCCAACATAGTGTTTGAGGCCGAGGGTATGGTTTTGCAAGTTATCTAGTGGAACATAATATTGTGGGCTATATGGTGCATGCCCTTGTTTTTTCAAATGTATGTGCTATATATTAGTATTTTGGGTTTCAAGTCAAGCTTTTCATTGGTCATATTCTTCTATTAATAACTGCATGGGCTATTATATAAGTGAGATACCGTACCGACAACATCACAGTGTAAGTTGTATTTGTCTACATGGTGCTATATATAGTGTATCCATGTGCTTGTTAATTTCATTAGTTAAAAACATTTGAGGAATCTGAAGAGAACCAATTTGTACAATAGTTTTACAAGAGCATCTGTGAGGGATTTGCATCTTGAAATCGGAATAGAACTGGAGATTAGTTTCGTTGCTCAACTGATCTGATTTGCAAATACAATTTTCGCTTCAATCATTTACAATGATCATTCCAGACAAGGAGAAGCTTAGCGCCTAATATCTCTTCTATAATGGAGAGTCAGCGAGCTTATCCATTTTTTTTGTATTAGTCTTCAAGAAGGATTCACTGAATCAAGTTCTCCCAGGCATGGGAAATCAATTTTTGGTATTCATGAAACAATTAATCTCTTATATTAGAGAAGAAATTGGACTGTAGTATAAAAGGCATGAATAAACTACCATAGAATTTATTTCGATTTTATTGTTGTCTCATGTTTCTAAATTGAGATAATGACATCGAAATAAAATTTGGACCTTGAGATGTATTGATTTCTTTTTAGGTAATGAAGCAAAATTTTGTTTTATTCTTAATGGCGGGAGAAAATCATGTCGGCATGGCCTTTCTTCTCTCATTTCTCTCACTTCTTGTCTTCTTCCTCTTACTTGTTATATCATTATATTATAGAAGTTTTCGATATTACCTTATGCAAGTACATATATTCTATTTCTGCACCAATAATTAACGGAAGGATTCCACAACCCTGCGTATTGTTGCTTAAGACATTGTGTATACGTCTTGTTTTACCCAATAATTGATATTTTTTTCTTATTTACGCTATTGCACCTTCTTCATTATAGTGGAAAGGATTATACATTTATCCGAAGTGATGCTTAAGAAACTTTAATGTGTTATATGGTATATTGTTCCATTATTATTCGAAGGAGAATTATACGTTTGTCCGTTGTGATGCTTAAGAATTGAAACTTTAATGTGGTATACCACATTGTTCCTTCAAAAAACGAGAGAAAGATTATTCGTTTGTTGGTTGTGATGCTTGAGAAATGAAACCTTAATGTGGTATACGACATTGTTCCATCAATATTTTCAGGAAGGAATATATATTTAATCAATATTTTGAGAAGGATAATACATTTGTCGGTTGTGATGCCTAAGAAATGGATCTTAAATGTGGTATATCACATTGTTCTATCAATACTTTTGCGAAGGATTACACATTTGTCGGTTGTGATGCCTAAGAAATGGAACTTTAATGTGGAATACCACATTATTCCATCAATTATTTCGAGAAGGATTATACATTTGTTTGTTGTGATGCCTAAGAAATGGAGCTTTTATGTGGTATACCACATTGTTCCATCTGTTTTTTTTTTTTGGGAAGGAATAAAACATTTGTCGGTTTTGATACCTAAGAAATGAAAATTTAACGTGGTATACCACATTGTTCCATATATATTTTCGGGAAAGCCTATACATTTGTAGGTTTTTTTTTTTTTTTTTTTTTTTTTTTTTTTTTTTTTTTTTTTTTTTTTTTTTTTTTTTTTTTGGAAGTCGACTACGATCTACGTATGTCGTTACATTTGGCACTTGATACATCATAGATGTGATAAGCTCGATAACCGCCCACTCAAACACTAACAGGACCGGGCCTATAGCCCAACTAGAACATGCCCTAAAGGCCAACAACATTATTTACACCCTAATAATCCCAATTCAAATAACCAAAGATTCCACCTTCTCTGGGATTCGAACCTGGGACCTCCAGGGCTTTCTGGAGTTTATGTCAACACCTTGGAACCACTTGGGCTACCAACTGTTGACCTATACATTTGTAGGTTGTGATGCCTACGAAATGGATTTCGGCAAGGATTATACAATTGACGGTACTGATGCTTAAACAGGATTAAGCCAATTTAGTTTGCACTTGAAAAGTTCAAAAGAATTGACAAGGCTGCAAAGCTTCCTGTACTAGAGTCATTTTGTTTTCAGCTTTCGTAGATGGAAATTTTAATAAAATCGAAGAGTTCATCTCACATCTGACAAGGAGAGTGCTCTGATTTTCCATGGCCAGAAAGGTGAGACTTCTTGTGTAGGTAATTTTGGGTATGTTTGTCATATCTTGAGTTCATTACCTTGTTAAAAATAAAGGGCATGATATATCTTCAGATATCTATTCTCGACTCTTCAATAAGAGGTTTGCATCAAAACTTCGAAAGTTTGAATTGGAAATTCTTTTTTCACCGTGTTTTGTAAGAGAAAAACAACATGGTCGAGATGGGTAATAATCTACTAGAATCGCGTGAATTGTTCAATTTTGCAACTCTAACTGTTAAACAATGTTCAGTATATTGCATTATGATAACTAGATCCTTCTACAAGGATGACTCTAACTAATATATTCTTAGTGTAGACGAAAATTTCAATCATTGTCGATGGTCCCCTCAAACAAGCACAAGCTTCTCGCATAATGTCTATTTTATTACAGAGACCCCATGTCACGAAGCTAATCAGGTATCTGCATTTATATTACTATTTCACCCAAAGCTGGGAGGTAACTTATTGGTTTTTAAATAGCAATTCTCTCCACTAGTAGAGGATGTAATGGACGACAAAACGTTCCTTGGGCGACCAGCTTACGATTCATTTTATTGTTCCACATGAAATTAAGTTTGAACTCTCGTATGTAAATGGGTTTGTCGAACTGAGTAATTAGATAAAAAATTAGTTTGACGGCAAGAAATAACCATGCATTTTGGCCATGTAATTGTTTTGTTTGTTGATGTGGGAGAAAAAAAGCAGTGATTATGAAATAAGTCCGTTAATTTTGTCTGAATTGCTTGATTTTCGTTAGAATTTTACTTCGTATAACCCTGCATCTCTTTATACAGATGTAAACTAGATGCTTTTTATTTGGAGTTGAAATTTAAGGGATCACGATCCGTTTGTCCCGGTCCATCTGTTGGTCTCAGACACTGAAAGCTTTATCAGAACTCAGGTGTAAAAGTTCACCTAAGTTGTAGTCTATGTCGCAATTGTTCATTGGTTTACTGCTTTAACCGGAATTGGCAATTTAGTTTGCACTTGAAAGATTTAGGATAATTTTTTTTAATACAATTTAGGATAATGTTCATGACATCTTAGTAGATTTTCTTCTCGACTTGGCTGCAAATTTTCAAATATTCGGATCTGTGTTTTCAAGTTTAATAGTTGGAATGTCTTGTATCGTAATTGATTAGTTACTTTTTATGAGAAATCATCTAACTTATGACAATGAGAACCCAGATGTTTTTTTCATATTTGCATAGCTCGATAAGATTTGCAGCTGAGCTCGCATCTTTATCAGTTCAAATGCTTAAATGTGCAGACCTTTTTTGAAAATGTTTTAATACTTCATGAGTTCTCTTCCTACATAAATTATATCAACATAATAGGATTTACAGATGAGCTCGGATCTTGATCAGTTATCTCATCTAGTAAAATAATCTCAATAGTCATCCGTCATTCATAACATACTCTGCGAGTATTTTGTAACCATGAAATCTTCTTTAATCTTTGTTTTTTTAATTCATGCCATTGCCTGAACCGTCAGGAGATTTATGGAAAGAGGTTGCAAGTTTCCTTTTTTACTGATATGTTTCATTCTAGTTTTATTCACAATAGGAAGAATAAACTGACTCATTCTACTGATACTGTGTATAGTTCAATTATAGTTGCTCTTATTGTTGAAGAATGCTCATATTTTTCAACAATATACCTGAATCTGAACAGTATTAGTAGAACATTTTATTCACCGACATACTTCAATCGTTTATATTAGTCCCTTCAGACCAACACAAGTTTATCGCCAAATATCTCTACTAATACGGAGACACCTAGGATTCGTAGCTTATCCTGGTATTTGCTTTCACGTCTTCCAGAAGTAACCAAGAAATCAAGTATAAACAGAAGTGGGACTTCAGTTTATTGATTTTCAAGGTGCAATTCTTTCCTATGACATAAAATGTAGTGGACTATAAAAGGCTCATTAGATAACTTTTATATGATTGGTTTTAATGCTCTCGAGTGTTTTGAGAGTGGAACCAAACCAGTACCTCGAGGTGTTGGTGGATTCTGCATGCAGATACTCAAGCAAATTTCATTTTTGATGGCAAGAGATAATTGAAACAATGGTTAGTTAATTTTGTCTAGATTGCTTTGTTTATTTCATAATTTTACTTTGTAAAACCTCTTGGTCACGAATAGAACTCTCTCTATGATGGGATTAACAAGAGTTCTTTTCGTATAACTTGAAGAGACTGCTAGGTGAAACCTAAAAAAATCATATTGATTAATTGAAAGTCTGCAGTAGACATTCACTAGAGTCTTCAAGCGCCTTTAAGTTACTTTATTCTACTTTTGGTTCAGAAATTGTACTTCTTATGTTAGGTTTCACACCAAATGTAGTGTTTGAGGCCGAGATTTTGGTTTTGCAAGTTAGCTAGTGAAACTTAATGTTGTGGGCAATATGGATTATATGCCCTTGTCTTTTTAATATATGTACTATGTATTAGTATTTTGAGTTTCAAGTCAGGCTTTTCATGCGTCATATTCTTCTAGTAATAATTGCATGGGCTATTAAATAAGTGAGATACAATACCGGTAGCATCACGTTGTAAGTTGTATTTGTCTACATGGTAAACCAATTGCTCCGTAAATATTTTCGGGAAGGAATATACATTTGTTGGTTATGATGCCTAAGAAATGGAGAATGTGGTATACCACATTGTTCAATCAACATTTTCAAGAAGGATTATAGATTTCTCGATTGTGATGCCTAAGAATTGGATCTTAAATGTGGTATATCACATTGTTCTATTAATATTTTCGAGAAGGATTACACATTTGTGGTATATCACATTGTTTTTGATTGGCTTGTCCTTAATACTAATAATATAGACTGTGACAGGAAACCTGACATGTATTTTTAGTTGTTAATCGGTTGACAGCTAAAACAGGAGTAAGCAATTTACTTTTTACTTGAAAAGTTCAAAAGAATTGACAAGGCTGCAAAGATTCCAGTACTAGAGTCAGTTTGTTTTCTGCTTTCGTAGATGGAAATTTTAATAAAATCGAAGAGTTCATCTCAGATCTGACAAGCAAAGCTGTAAGCTCTACTTTTGCATGGCCAAAAGGTGAGACTTCTTGTGTAGGTAATTTTGGGTATGTTTGTCATATCTTGAGTTCATTTCCTAGTTAAAACTAACGGGCATGTTATATCTTCAGATATCTACTCTAGACCCTCCATTAAGAGGTTGACATCAAAAATTCGAAAGTTAGAGTTGGGAATTCTTTTTTCGCCGTGTTTCGTAAGAGAAAAACAAACTGTTCGAGAGCTGTGGAATCTTATTCCTAATGCAATTGTGTGGTCTATTTGGAAATTTAGGAATTCCTGTACCTTTAAGGAGTCTGCTAGGTCCACTAGGATTGAAATCGAAGATGTTCTAAGACTTCTGTTTCATTGGTCTAGGACCCTGCCTTGAGCTAGCAGTTCCACTTTTTTGGATTTCATCCTGAATTGGAAGGAGATTGTGTCGTAACATGTTCCTCACAATCTTTTCCAATTCCTTTGTATTCTTTTTCTTTCTCACTAAAGATTTATTCGGACTGTTCAGAAAAAAAAACAAACTGGTCGAGATGGATAATGGACTACAAAACGTTCCTTGGTCGACCAGTTTACGATTCATTTTATTGTTTCACAAGAAATTAAATTTGAACTCTCGTATGTAAATGGGTCTGTCGTACGAGTAATTAGATAAAAAATTAGTTTGATGGCAAGAAATAACAATGCATTTTGGCCTTGTAATTGTCTTGATTGTTGTTGTGGGAGAAAAAAACAGTGATAACGAAATAAGGTCCGCTAATTTTGTCTGAATTGCTTGATTTTTGTTAGAATTTTACTTCGTATAGCCTTGCATCTCTTTATACGGATGTAAATTAGATTTTTTTTTATTTGGAGTTGAAATTTAAGGGATCACGATCCGTTTATCCCGGTCCATTTGTTGGTCTCAGGCACCGAAAGCTTTATCAGAACTCAAGTGTAAAAGTTCACCTAAGTTGTAGTCTCTGTCGCAGATATTTATTGGTTTACTACTTCAAGCGGAATTGGCAATTTAGTTTGCACTTGAAAGATTTAGGATAATTTTTTTTTAATACAATTTAGGATAATTTTCATGACATCTTTGTAGATTTTCTTTTCGACTTGGCTGCAAATTTTCAAATATTCAGATATGTGTCCATTCAAGACGGTTTGAAGTTGGTGTCTTAGATTGGTTAGCTCGTCTATGGGAAATAGAGAAAAATGAATATTGGGGTTACATTACGAATTGTGGAACAGAAGGTAATCTTCATGGTATCCTGGTTGGGTTAGTACCATTGCTGACTATTATTTTCCTAACAACAATTTTAATGTGTCGCTATGCCTGATCAGTGCTTGAAAAGACAGCAGTAAGAGAGTTCATTTTTCCTGTATGCATATCCCAGAAGGTAGTAACTTAGTGACTTAGCACAAGAGTTATTTGATCAACACTGAGACATAAGTCGGGCACACCATTTATGCACAATATAATTTTCTTCTTTCAATGATGTGATTTTTTCATTATCGTTTCATATATTGATGTGGAATGTAAATCTGGCTGTATAGGAGAGAAGTTCATCCAGATGGAGTTTTATATGCATCACGAGATTCACATTATTCTGTCTTTAAAGCTGCACGAATGTACAGAACGGGATGTGTAAAACTTGATACTTTGTTCTCTCCGGGGAAATCGATTGTGTAGATTTCAAAGCCAAACTACTTCTTAACAAGAACAAGCCAGCCATCATTAATGTCAACATAGGTATGACGGTATTACTGTTTAACTCCCATCTTGCTTCCATGGGAAAGAATAGATAGAAGGCTACTACTGGTGCTCAACCTAATGTTATTAAACTTGTGCAGGAACAACTGTTAAAGGAGCAGTTGATGATCTTGATCTTGTTATTGAAACACTTAAGCAATGCGATTTCTCAAAAGATAGGTTCTACATTCATTGTGATGGGGCTCTCTTTGGGCTCATGATGCGATTTCTCAACTCGTTTGCTCATGTTTTCCCTGATCTTATCAGGGGTGGTTATCAATCTAAGCGGGTTTCCTGTTTTCTCAGTTTTTGGGTGAGAGTCATGGAGGCGGAGTGCTAGAGGGTTTAAGTTAGCTACAAATACTGATATCTTTGAAAAATCTCTGTAATCGTGTTCTTCATACATAGTGAAAATCATGGCGCCATTGAGCCATGGTACTCGTCTCACCAACCGGACCACGTATACCTCTTGTTCTTTGTGGGTGTTTACTTTCATTAGTGCTTTTTTAGTTTGCCAGTTCTTCGTCATAACAGTTATTATTAGCAACAAACCCAATTTTGTGATTGATAAATCTGATTATGATATTTAAAGTTTGATCTTAACTAGTAGTTTAACCCCGTCTGTAGTAGATAACCAAGGAGCAACGATCTTTGCTTCTTTCGACATGTATCTAGAATCCACAAGCTCTGTGACCTTGACAAACAAAGTTTAGATGTGCCGCGAAGACAATTTTTTCGCAATCATAAAAGAATCCTGGAAACATGTTTTTTATAACTGGTGCATGGGATTTGTGGATTCGGATCGTAAACCTTATGGATTGCTTGTTAGCTTAACAAAATTTTATAACTGGTGCAGGGGATTTCTGGATTCGAATCATAACTTTACGTACGGCAAGTTAGTTTATAGAAATGTTTGTTTTTTTGTTTCATGTTCTTTTAAAGCTTGATATGTCCTTAACTTCTATCCTGTTTTCGTCTTGCTTATATTGTTCTTTCTAATGAACAGGCACCTATAGTTTCATTCAAGAAGCCAATTGGCAGTGTAAGTGTCTCAGGTCACAAGTTTGTCAGTTGTCCACTGCAATGCGGTGTTCAATTAACAAGATTATCTCACATCAATGTTCTCTCAAGAAATGTCGAATACCTAGCTTCTCGAGACGCCACAATCATGGGAAGTCCAAATGGTCATGCTCCAATCTTCCTTTGGTACACACTAAACCGAAAAGGATATCGAGGGTTCCAAAAAGAAGTCCAAAAATGTCTTAGAAATGCTCACTATTTGAAAGATCGTCTTCAAGCTGAAGGAGTCAGAGCAATGCTTAACGAGCTTAGCAGTACTGTTGTGTTCGAAAGACCAGAAGATGAAGAGTTCATTCGTCGTTGGCAACCAGCTTGTCAAGGAAACATTGCTCATATTGTTGTTATGCCGAGTGTCGATATTGAGAAACTAGATGATTTCTTGAACGAATTGGTTGAGAAACGTGTTGGAATTGGAGCCGATTTCAGATCGGTTCAAGTCGTCAAACTCAGAAACGAAGCAAACCATTGCATTCGTCTCGTCGAGCTCTTAAGTTTAGAGCCAAGAATCACTCAAATCCGATTCCGGATGAATGAGATATTCAAGTTTGAAGTTTGGACGGAAAATGGTTAAGTTAGGGACCAAACGGCAATAAGGAAATGTTGGTTTGAGGGCCATTTGCGCAAGGAGCGCTGGTTCAGATCTAACGACGCTTGTTGAGTCCGCGTAGATCCAACGGATGGCGTTAAGCCTGTGTCGGGCATGGGGTGGGACATCTCCCGAACTCCATCTAACGGCCACCAAGATTAAGCTGGTTGGCAATTTTGGACGCGCCTAAGAAGATTTAACGGAGGGTGTTCCTCCCGAGCTTTTGAGCAAGATCTAACGGTTCAAATCTCAACAGACAGGATCTGTTGCTAAAGAAGTGACCCGTCACTTTACTTTCTCAATAGATGAGTCCCTTAACCAACGGAAGTGTGCCAAATGCATGTGTCTATTTGAAACCTATTTATAGGACCCAAATGAACTCCAAATTTCAGTCCGTCTTTTCCAGAGCATCAAGCATTATTAGAAGTTCATTTTAGAGAGTTTAAGAAGACCATTTGATAGAGTATTCAAGGAGTTTCATACGAAGGAAGTCCGATCAATTCGCATTAAGTCAGAGGTTAGTATACTTTCAAGTTCGACTACTTTCTGATTCGAAGTACCATTGAATCGAAAAGTAATCGTTGTATCCTAGGAGACAAACGCCGGTAATTGTTTAATACTATACAGGACGTCAATTGTCTTAAGAAAAGAGGAATACCTCACCTTGATTAAAAATCTTCTTCTTCTAATATTCTGATTTTTCTTTTTCTTTTTAGTCTATTTGATTTCTTAATCAAAGACATTCTAATTTTTTAAAATCAGAAGTTTGTTGACTTTTAAGTACTAAATCGGTAAACAAAGAAGGAATACAATTCCTCTTTCCAATCTTAAATCGATAGTGAGATTCGACTACGAATCATTTGTTCTGGATAACTGATGGGTAATGAAAATGTCCCATCTGAGTCGTTTAATTTAACCGAGTTAGTTCGTTTTGAGTCTTTATTATAATAAAATTGTTGGTTTTCTTGATTAGGTGGCTTTTGCAGAGTTAAGTGTGAAAACGGTTAAAAATGAGAAAAAGATGCATGAAGGGTATTTTTGTCATTTGGAGTCAAGGACATTCTGGTAATTTGGTCAAGGTCAGTGCATGGTTAGAAATTAGAGTCCAATACGAGTCTGTAGGAGAAAACGAAAGTCAATTCGGAGTCCGGATGAGTGAAATATGCAAAGGCAAAGCTGAAGTCAAATAATGTGGCTGGTGGGATCATTTCGGTCACCATTCTGGCTGGTGGGACACAACAAGGTGACGTGGCACGTCCTTAATCATGGAGCATCAGTATTCGGTATACCCGCTGAACATTGAAGTTCCATCCCAAATGCCCAACGGACAGAATTCGCATGGTCCTTTCTGCTCTACTTTTAAGCCCTCCGAAATTACCTTCTAGCCTCTCCTTTTGTCCTTCCTTAATTTTCAGCCTATAACTAATTGACAAGTGGCCATCTTTTCACAACAACTTCCACCAGAAATTCCAGATTTGCCCTCAATTGTACTAGTTGATTCCTTAGCCAATGTTTATCTATTTCTTGGAGATAAAGTAATAAAACCTTTCCATTTTTACCCTTTTCATCCTTATCACTTAAAACCCTAGCTTCCATTCTTTTCTTTTACTACCCATTCCACCATAATTTCCTTCCAATTTCTTTTCTTATCTTCCTTTCCAATCTCTTTCTTCTTTTCTAATTTCTTCATCTCTTCTTTAAAATCTCTTGATCTATTTCTCTTCTATCTTCTCAACTAAAAAGCTATTATTTGTAGTTTTGGGTAATATTCTTGGAAACATTTGGAGTTAATATTGGACATCAACATGGAGGCACAAAGAGCTATGGATCTAAATCCCATTTGGTGATTTCTTTTCATTATCTTTTGTAATTCCATTTACTTTAGAATTTCAATGAATATTACTTTAGATTCCATGAGTAGCTAATCTTATATTTAGGGTTTATGATGAAACGTATTATGGATCTCTTTAAGATATGTGATTTGATTAATTAAACCTTTTGATTGTACTTTAATGTCTTTATTACATGAATATGAAATGCTTTTATTAAGAATACCTCCCGAAATTTATATAGTTCATTATATTAAATTTTGAGTTATAAAGATAGAGGCTTAGTTGATTAATTATATGAGTTAAAAAGTGAACTATAATATGGTGGATTCTAAATCCTAAATTTCTTTCTCATCTTACCCCCTTTCTATTTAGTTTGTCATTGTTTTATTATTTTCAAAACCAATCAAATCAAGGAAAGGAGTTTTAATTTAAGATTTAGATAAAATTACTTGTCCCTTAGAACAAATTCCCGATTTACAAACTTTACTATAACTTAATCCCTACACTTGAGGAATAAACCTATTTTAGGCTTATCAATAACAGACATTATCGGTTACAAATATGAAAGATATTGAGTTGTTCTATTCCTTAGTTTTTCTCCATTAATTTGGAAAGAAAGTGTTTTTGATTGATTTACAAATAAAATCATAGTAACCAGTTTCACCAGTGATTCGGTTATAGACTCGCTGAGTCAACTTGTTGAATCGGTACACCGAAACCAACAATCTTAAGACAATTGAATTTACATCGGTATACAGAATTAAGTTTCTGTGTGAGACAGAAATAGAGATGGCAACAACTGGTGAAGCCACAATGAAAAGTGTTGGTCCTGCCTTTGTCGAAAAACCAGAGAAGTTTAAGGGCATCGATTTTAAGCGATAAGCACAAAAGATGATGTCTTGTCTAACCACTCTAGGGTTGGCAAAATATCTGACTGAAGACAAACCGGTCCTTCGAGAAGATGGAGATATCCAATATACTTGGCCATAGAGCCTGGAAGCATAGTATTTTTCATGTAAAAATTATATTTTGAATTCGTCGGATGATGGCCTTTATAATGTGTATTGTGTGATTGATAATGCAAAGGAATTATGGAACACACTACACACTAAATATAAAGCCGAAACTGCAGGAGTGAAGAAATTTATCGTTGGAAGGTTTCTGGACTTTAAAATGGTTGACTCTAAACCAGTCATAACCCAAGATCAAGAATTCCAAATAACTCTCTAGGAATTAATGGCCGAAACATTGGTAACAAATGAAGCCTTTCAAGTCCGAGCAATAATTGAAAAATTGCCTCCGGGTTGGAAAGACTTCAAGAATAACCTTCGTCATAAAAGTAAACGTCATCGAAGGGGGACCAATTGTTTCCCACCTAATGTCGAGGCCTACAAACTTTTGTCTGAAACAAATCCAACAAATGTTTGCACGTATGACTCGCGAGCGAACCAATACTTAGTCTAACCAGACTATATTTGGTCTCTCTAGGACAAATAAGTCCTGCTAGCTCGAATGGATTGAGCCAACACTTAGTCCAGCTAGACTATATTTGATCTCTCTAGGACAAATAAGTCCCGCTAGCTCGAATGGATTGAGCCAACACTTAGTCCAGCTAGACTATATTTGGTTTCTCTAGGGCAACTAAAGTCCCGCTAAATGGATTGGCCAACACTTAGTCCAGCTAGACTATATTTTGTCTCTTTAGGACAATTAAAGTCCCTCTAAATGGACTGAGCCAACACTTAGTCCAGCTAGACTATATTTGGTCTCTATAGGGCAATTAAAGTCCCGCTATATGGATTGAGCCAACACTTAGTCCAGCTAGACTATATTTGGTCTCTCTAGGATAACTAAAGTCCTGCTAAACTTTAAATAGCTAGGCATCTAATACTGCCATAATACCTAAGGAACGAGCCGACACTTAGCCATCTAGACTACTTTAAGCAAATTCAAGGCCCATATTCCATAAATAGCAAAACATGGATTTCAACAAATATATTATTTCATAAAGATTCAAGCATCAAAATCTTGCTAAAACCGTGCAAAGGAAAAAATATGGAAAGCATGGGAAGAACATATGAAAATATGGGAAAAACAAGCAAAGAATATGAAGAACAAAGGTAAAAACCAAAAACCTTACCTTAAATATCCAAAGCAAGCAAAATCCCTCCACAAGTTGCTCCAAATCTTCACAAGTTGCTCCAAGTCCTCACAACACAAGTGAGGCAGTGAGGGCTTCACTCCTTTATATAACGGTTGAACTACAAAAGGAGTGGATCATACCAACTCACATGGCACATCACCATGTAGTACTATTACACCCGCAAAATTTACTTTGTCATAAATGTGTCATATAGTTGTTGAGACCCAAAAAAAAAAAAATCGTTTGTTGTCTATTTAATTATATGTCACTTGAGCACATTTAATTACACACATAATAGATGTACACATATACACACATGTATATAAATGTTTACACACACTTGTATGTAAATGTTTACACACACATGTATATATATACACACACACACACATACACACACACACACACACACACATATATATATATATATATATATATATATATTTATATATATAAGTGAAGGAGTTGAAGGAGATGTCCTTCGACCAAGATGGCAATGCGAGCAATATGTCGGCTAGGACAATTGATGAAGAAGATCATCAAGTCCGATTGATTTAGGGGTCGTAGCGTTTAGCTAGAAACCAACTACGATCGTCGAATTACGAAGTAATTCGCGGCTAACTTCGATCGGATCCTACATCGGGTTACACATAAGAATGGGTATTTAATCGGATGATATGACTAGTGGGAGTGTGATATAACATTGGGAATGTCCCATAAACATATCTCACAGGCCTAAATAGAATTTTAGCTTTGACGGATAGTGGAGATATCTATTATGTTGGTAGATCCATTGGCTCTGACGATATGAGGGGTTCAATTTTAGCTTTCCACTTATCTGTATCCAGTAATGGGGTGAAATCTAGTAAAGCATTCACCTCATTGATACTTTCATCCTCATTAAAGTCTAAGCCAAAATGAGCCAACAATGTTTCCAAAGGATCATTAGTTAGGGTTTTAGGTAAAGAATCCTGAACTAACATCTCTATCAAATTTAACTCATCGAAATCGTTAATATCATCAGGATGAAGTACAACATTGAAGATATTCATCTCTACAGTCATGTTTCCAAAAGACAATCTCAAAAGTCCACTCCTACAGTATATTACGGCATTGGAGGTGGCTAAGAATGGACGTCCTAAGATGACAGGAATTTGACTTTGGGTATCATGAACTGGTTCAGTAGCTAGGATGATGAAATCCACAAGGAAGATGAATTCACCAACTTTTATCAGCACATCTTCTACTACACCACGGGGTCGCCTAACGGACTGATCTGCCAATTGAAGAACTACAGATGTGGCTTTGATTTCTCCTAAACCTAACTGTAGGTACACAGAATATGGAAGAAGATTGACACTAACACCTAGATCTAACAAAGCTCGTTCTATCTTATGGTCTCCTATGGTGCAAGGTAGTGTAGGACTTCCTGGATCTTTCTACTTAGGTGGTAGGTTATGTTGGATGATTGAACTCACCTTCTCAGTCAAGAAGACTTTCTTATGCACATTCATCTGACGCTTCCTAGTACATAGATCTTTAAGGAATTTAGCGTAAGCTGGGACTTGTTTAATCGCATCTAGTAATGGAATATTAATACTAACTTGTTTGAACAATTCCATTATCTCCTCAAACTGAGATTTCTTCTAGGGACATAGGACTCAGGTTCCACAGGTGGGTTTTCAGGCTCAAGGGTCTTCTCAGGCTCTGCCCTAGGGATGTTGGTTGATAAGGAGGAGGGTTTAGGATCTGATTCACTATCTTCAGGCACTCCTACCTTATTGTCAACTACCCTACCTCTTCTAAGGGTGGTTATAGCATTAGCTTGATCCATCGACTGTTTATTCTTCGGATTAGGCTCTGGTTGACTAGGAAACATACCCTTTTCCCTATGTCTAAGGGCTTCTGAAAGTTGACCTACCTGGGTTTCTAAACTAGTTATGGACTGGGTAGTCTTATGCATAAACTCTATTTGGATTTTAGCTAGTTTATTCATGGTCTCCTCTAGAGATTCCTTATTCTGCGAAGTGTATTGGGTACTAGTTTGAGCTTGATTTTGAACATAAGGATTCCTAGGAGCATTGAAACCAGGTGGGTTTATAGAACTGCTAAGTTGACTTTGGTTTTGACCTTGATATTGATTTTTGGACCATGAGAAATTAGGGTGATTTCTCCATCCCGGATTGTAAGTGTTCGAATAAGGGTCAAACTTCTGACGATTTTTTGGCCTAAAGTTTTGATAAAGAGCATTAGCTTGTTCTCTGTCATCGGAACCACAGAATAGGGGACACTTGTCCCCTGTATGAGATGGGTCTCCACAGACGGAGCACATATGTGAAATGGGTTCATTTCCAACACTCATGGCTTGAGTGGGATCTTCCCTGAATGTTTTAGGTTGACCAAGCTCTAGGGCTTCTATCCTTTTGGATAGGGTGGACAGTTTTAGTTCTGAATCATCTACTCTATAGACGCCACCCCGATTTGGAGTAGGATTTGTCCTAGTGGGGGGTCCTCTAGAAGTTTCCCATTGCTGGGATTTCTCAGTTAGATCTTCTAGAAACGCCATGCACTCATCGCCAGGCTTATGGGTAAAGCTACCACCACAGAATGCCCCAACCCCGGATGTGGTGGGGTAGTTTAGTCCGTCATAAAGAATCTAGACTAACCTCATTTGATCGAACCCATGGTGAGGACATTGAAGTACAAGTTCTTTAAATCTCTCAAGATATTTATAGAGAGATTCTCCTTCTTGTTGCATTAAAATATTAAGACTTTGCTTTAAAAAGGTAGTTTTATGCTTAGGGAAGAATTTTTGAAGGAACGAACAGCTTAATTCTTCCCATGTAATAATGGACTGAGGTTGTAAGGCGTACAACCATGATTTTGCTTTCTCTTTTAAAGAGAAAGGGAACAACCTAAGTCTCAGGACTTCAGCAGACATATTTTGGAAGTTCATGGTCCCACAGATTTCCTCGAAATCCCTAATATGGTGGTAGGGATTCTCGTTCTCAACCCCACGGAAGATAGGAAACATTTGGATTATGCTTGGCTTTAACTCTAAGTGAGTTGTGACCTGAGGCAACCTTATACATGATGGCTGACACGTCCTAGTGGGGTTGACGTAATCTTTGAGTGTCATAGGTTGGGTTCCTTCCCGTTCTTGGTTCAGATTCTCACCCATAGTGTCACTCACAGAAGGTTTCTCTAGAAGACTTAAATGGGTTTCTCTACTAATGAAACGACCTCTCTGATCACGATATCTATCGGGCATAAACTAGAGACCAATGACCACGGAAACAAATAGACTGTTTTTTTTTCTTCGAAAACCACAGAATCACTACGAAGTTCCTAAGGAAACAAACACAATCAAGCTGACTCTACCAAGCAACCTAAATAGAATCTAGCAACAAGTTATTAGATATAGATTTAGTGAATGGCTTGTCAGATTTGCCTAATAATCTAGACAGCTCCTATTTCGCCACAACACTTGAACTCTGATTGTTAAGGTTACTCGATCAGAGTAGACGGTACACAATTCTCCAGGAAGACAGTCAACGATGAACGTTGTAACAACCGTCTTTCTTTGGCAAACGTTTCCTCTTCTCGAGTCGGCCTTTTTGACAAGAATTGCTCACACGCTTTCCTCTGAGAATGCCCAGTAAAAATCGAGTTCCCGAGTTGTTTATGAAGGTCCTATGAGCTCGATACCCTAGGGTCACTGTCTAAATCAGATTTTAATTATTAACGAGGCTTAGGATCGCGAATGTTGTTTCCTAAATGGGCAAGAGAACGGTGATGAAATCCGAACTCCTATCTTGTAATTGGGTTTTGTGCCCTTACTAAAATGCTTACACTAAACAGTTCGGCAAAACAATGAGGCAAACAAATTCACACAATTACCCACTTACAGGAGATTCGTGGGTGATCAGAAAAATTACCTCCCGTTCTAGACGGGCGATGACCTTTGCAGACGACCCGGACCACTATTCCCTTAAGTGTTCGAATCCGAGGCTTTTTTTATATATATATTAGAAAAATTCCTTTTGAGTCCTTCTTCTTGTTGCACCTCCTCTTTTGATCCTCAGTATTCTGCACACCAAAGAATTCAAAAAGCAAAAAAATAGAAACAAGATTAGAACAAATCCGCTATTAGTCCCCGGCAGCGGCGCCAAAAACTTGATATGTCCAAAAAGGTACCCCCGCAAGTATACCGGTGTCAAGTAGTAAAACCTGATAAAACTAGGATCGAATCCTCAGGGACTAAGTATAATCTATTCTAAAACTTGTATCTATGGTGATTCCTCTTTTAAAGATTGTTTTTAAAGTGAAATAACTAAAATAGAAACGATAAAAAGTTGATAATCGGGAAACTTATAAGAAGGAAGAATCTAGGATTTCAGGATCCACTTTAGCAAATATGACATCTAACTTATGCAATTCAGATCTTCTTCTTATATAACTCAAGGAAGAATAACCAACCTCGGATGATTTTTACTTTTTAGAACACTTACTTTAAAATTTTCAATTTCGATACATAAAATCACGGGTACTCTAACTATTAGATATCAAATGTAAGCATGAAACATTAAAGACCTAAAGCCTAAATATGAAACATCAAACATAAGTATAACTAATGAAAGGGGTTATCATGAAAGATACGCGAAGAAATCAAAGTATTTAAGTACTTAAAAGTGATTAATCAGAAAATCAAATAAAACTAAAGCTTAACCTTAACCCTAGATCGGGAAAGTTAGTTACTCATGATGGATGAGAGCATAATAATGATTAAAGAGAAGAAAAATAATAACATTAAAGAAAGAAAAAGAATCGGAGAAGAAAACACCTTTTTTCACGAAATTTTACTTTGTGCAGCCAAACAGACCCTTAGGGAAAATAGTTTTCTCATCTTCTCGGAAAATACTTCTCTGTAGGAAAATTATTTTCCTCAACTGGTTTTTCTCTCTCTCTCTACTGTTTTCTCTTTCTTTCTCACTCTAACCTTTCTCTTTCTCTCTCTATTACAATACTGTAACTCTCTCTTTCTCTCTCTAACAGTAACAGCAAAGAAAGAAGCAGAAAAGATGATTGTAATGGATTTTATTAATAATTCAATCTCTTTCTCTCTCTACAAAACAGTAGCCTCTCTCTCTCTCTCTCTCTCTCTCTCTCTCTCTCTCTCTCTCTCTCTCTAATTCTTTCAATCTAAACCTCTCTCTCTCTCACAAAGAGAAGAATAAAGAAGAAGAAGAAGAGACATAAATAACTCTTGAACTTTACCTCTCTCTCTCTAGCTCTCGGTTTTTGCTTCAATGGAGGGATGCCTCTATCTCTCGGTTTCTTCTCCTTTTATAGGGTGGTTAAGTCGGTTCTTCCTTTTTCTCTTGGTTGCTAAATCCATCGAGTCAACTCTTTCCTTTTTCCAGTGGTCGGTATTAAGCTTTTTTTTGTAATTTTTGATTTTTATGAAACAGATGAGAGAAAGAAGATGATGGCAGTTTAAAGCTCGGTGTACTTCTGCTGTAACCGAATGTGGCCCGCTCTCTTTCCGGTCCATTCGATTATTTCCTGGATGCGCGCTACGTGTCCCTCTTGATTCTTGGTCCATTGAAATTGACCTGAACTTTGACTCGCTCTATTTTACTCATCCGGACTCCGATTTGACTTCCGTTTTCGCCTACGGGTTCGTCTTGGACTCTACTTTCCATCCAAGAACTAATCTTGACCATGAAATCAGAATCACAAAATGACCAAAATACCCCTAGTCTGCATTTTCTCCGACTTTTATCCGTTTTGCACACATAACTCTAAAAAAGGTACCTGAGTAGAAAACAGAGTAATTCATGAGAGTAACTGCCCTAGATAGACTAACTTGTCCAAATTAAGAGACTCAGATGGGACATTTTTATGTCTCATCAGTAACCCTTGTAGGATCCGATCTATGTTTGTCGCGGATTACCGAAGTTATTCGACGATCGTAGTTAGCTTCTAGCTAAGCGTTACGGCCCTTAATTGGACCGGACTAATGATCTTCTGAGTAAGGTCATCAGAATCCTATTCGCCAAATCGTACACATTGACATCTTGGTCGATGGACATTCCTCCGGAAGGATACCATTCCTTCTGACCGAGGAAATATATCCTTCAGTTACTCGGTCAAAACGGGGAATATGTTTGTTTCAACGGAAATATGTTCTTGATTTGTTGAAAGAAACTAGCATGCTTGATTGTCAGCCGATAAGTACACTCATGGAACAAAATCATGGGATGGAAGAGCTTCCTGATGAAGTACCAGCTGACAAAAGGGAAATATCAAAGGCTAGTTGGTCGTTTGATTTATTTATCTCACACTAGGTCTGATATTGCATATGCAGTTAGTGTTGTTAGCCGGTTTATGCACAATCCTAGTGAAGTTCATATGGAGGCAGTTGTAAGAATCTTAAGATATTTAAAATCAGCTCCAGGAAAGAGTCTTATGTTTTCTAACCATGGACACGCGAAGATTATAGGATATACAGACTCGGATTGGGGTGGCAAAGGTGAAAGAAGACGTTCTACTTCGTTATTTCACATTTGTTGGTAGTAACTTAGTCACTTGGAAGAGTAAGAAACAAAAGGTCGTATCTATGTCAAGTGCAGAAGCCGAGTACAAGGCAATGACTAAAGGTATATGTGAGATGTTATAGCTGAAAATACTTATGGGGGAGCTTGGCTTTCCCCCGGACAAAGCTATACAATTATATTGTGATAACCAGGCTGCTGCTAATATTGCAGACAATCCAGTGCAACATGATCGAACTAAACATGTTGAAATTGATCGAAATTTCATATATGAGAAGATAGAGGAAAAAAATTATTGAAATTCCTTATGTTAAGTCAACTGAACAACTAGCTGATATTCTAACGAAGGCGTTACCCAGTAAAAGTTTCACTGATTCACTTGTCAAGCTGGGCATTGGTGATATCTATGCACCACCTTGAGGGGGAGTGTTGGCGTGAATCATGGAAACGTGAATCACCCAATATTATCATATAGGAAATAATATTATCTGTAAATATATAGTTACCAGTGTTAGGAAATTGTAACATATACCTAATCTGTATTTCTATTCCTGTCTATCATGTAACATTATATTTACTCCTTATATGAGATGAATAAAGTATCATTCAAAATCAATCTTGCTCTATTAAACAGTATGTCTATAATTAGTAGAATGTGAGTTTGTGGACTAATTGGGCTCTATAATGTCTATCATTGTCTGACTTTTCTTCAAATTTTGGAGTTTATGGAGTGATTTACAAATTGTAACAATATACATTATACATGTGGAAGTCTCTCTCTATATATAATTACTAGATCTGACCCATGCCTCCTGCCCGGATAAATCCATTGAGCACTTTACGTGTGTGTTCCTGAATACGTGGTGTTGGTAAAGTTTCAAAAAATGTAGAGTGGTTGGGAGAGAAAATCAGGATACATAATTATTCGAGAAAAATCAGTGATAAAGGATAGAAAGAAAGAGGAAAAAAATGGTCTAGTAACAATACTCCTTTGAACCTTAATTTTTAATTTAAATACACAACAAACTTTTTTTTTTTTAATAACGGTAAATTTTTTGTTTTGTCTCATTATTCTTGCCACTCTCATTATAACTCGTTGGATAACATTGAGATTATTTCAAATTGAGTAAATCTAAATGTTTAATGTTAGAGGTCATTTATTAAATACGCAACTAATTTTTTTTAATAACAAAATTTTTTTGTTTTGTCTCATTATTCTTGCTACTCTCAATATAAGGCAATGGATTACATTGGGATTATTCCAAATTGAGCGAACCTGAATGTACTGTTAGAGGTTATCTATTTTGAAGAGACAGAGTAAAAGGTTTCTGTAGGGAGCGATTAAGCGAGGGAAAAATGAGATGGAGACATTTATTATGTCCCAGTCAGCAAAAAAAGTTCTGTAATTTGTTCCATAGATAAAAGATATATAATAATATCTTAACCGATGAAATCCGTCTGGCCCTGATGACATCCCACTATGAGCTAGGTTCTGGTTGACCGACAAGTCTCCATTCACAATTTTTCGGCATAGGTTCCTACACATTTCGAGACTTTCATTAGACAATTAACATTTTAGTGATGCATTTGGGTTTTTGCATGAGAAAAATGTTAGAAATTCAAAAATGTTGGTTTATTAAATATTTTTTTGTCAAGGATGGGCCTTAATATATTTTTTTATCACAAGACTGTCACCCACCAACCGTTATTTAGGGAGATGTTACGGACAACGTGTAGAGGTGGGAAAACGGTCCGGGAACCCGATATCCGGCCCAATCCTCCCGGACCGTTTACTCCCGAAACCGATTGCTACCCGAGCCAGGTATACCCGGCCCAATGGCTCGGGCTATATGGGCCGGGACTCGGACAGGAGCTCATATTCGAGTCCCGGCCCGAAATACCCGTCCGTGAAGATCCGCCTGTTAGCTACCCGAAGGCTGCTACCCAAACACCCTTTTCATACCATATCACCAACCCAAGTTTATATGATCCAAAGGTGTGGGACTAAAGAGCTAGAATTACTTAAAATTTTAGCTTTTACCAAGCATTGTTTTGGGAGATATAACTTCCCTCTTGCTTCTTTTATCCTTATCCCAACAATGTGGGACTAATAGATGAAGCTTATTTAAAGTTTTAGACTTTAAAGAAACATGTCTTCCAAAGCAAATGAGGAGGTTATATATAACCTATCTCCTTGCTTCTTTTATTTCTAACTTAAAGGTGTGGGACTAAAAGCTGAAGTTTGCTTAAAGTTTGTTTTGTGATGTTGGCCTTCTTGTGACCTTGACTAACTATGGGGCATGGTCAATAGTAATTGACTATATCAAATGGTCCTAAGACCATGTTTTTTTCCTCCTAACTTTGATGTATTTTATTTTCAACACAAAAAAAAAACTTGGGTATATTTTGCTAAACAAAATTTTGTAAGACATTATAAATAGTTAATAAACTTTAGTGGTCACGGTCACCATGTCTATTCCGTACTAGCAGTGACTGTAGTGTGTAGTCGGTCATAGCTTGAAACACACGGCCTTAAGGCTCTACTTTAAATTCCCCTCGATGACAAAAATTAAAAAATTGCAAAACATTCATTTTGTCTACTACTACTACTACTACTACTACTATAATGGGTTTATCATCAATACAACTATAATGGGTTCATCATCATCAATACAACTATAATGGGTTCATCATCAATACAACTATAATGGGTTCATCATCATTCTACAACACCACCTCCAAAGAAGACTCCAAGAACTCTTTCATGGTTTTCTAACAGAAAGAACTCCATCTCATGCCCATAAACATTAATCATCTTCACTCACCATTCTTCCAAGCTTCTAGAGTCAGAGCTATATTATGGTTTCTCAAGTCTCAACGACGATTGAATCTATCCATAGATACAGTGTTCCGTGCTTCGAGTTACTTCCATCGATTTGTCTCTATCAACAACTATAATATGAAATGGGAAGCCGCATTCATGGAGCTACTTGCTGTTGTATGTTCATATATTGCGGCAAAGTTTGGTGAAGTCTCTATCCCTACTTTGCATGAACTCCAGATGGAGGATCTGAACTTACTGTATTGAAGGCATTGGAGTGGAGAGTCGGCTGTGTTACGAGTTACCCTTATCTGGAGTTGTTGATCCACCAACTTGATTCTTCTCTTCGATACGATTATCACCAATGCACCATAAGTCACCGAGTTGCTCCTGTGCACTCTACTAGATTCAAAGTTCACCGAGTTCCGGCCATCCACAATCACACTAGCAGCACTCAGATGCAGTCTAGAGGAAATATTTCCATCAAAACTTGAAGCATATCTCTCTGATATCACCAGTTTCATCCCGCAAGATCAAATGGGGGAAGTTGTCAACTGTTATAATATTATGGAAGAACAAGTAGCTGATCCAAATTACACTTTAATAGCTCGTGGGAGCTCTTACTTACCTTCTAGTCCTGTAACTGTTATGGCAATGGAGGTAACTGATACATACAATTCTCATGTTGGTCTCTGTAACTTAATCAAGGTATCTGATCCAATATCAAACACAAAAAAGAGAAAGAGGGAAGACAATCAAGATTGATCTTGGGCTGAACGACCATTCATCTCATTGTTGTTATTGATATATTTGCAAATGTTGATTTGTTTATAAATGATAAATGTAAGTTTTCATCAAAAAAAAAAAAAAAATATGGTACTACTGAGTTAATGAAAGCCTTGTACTGAAAACCAAGAGATTATATAACTTATTCAATTGTTTCAATATCGTTAATATGTGGTACTAAAGAATTGCAAGGGTGTTAAATTTTGAAATGCAAGCCTTCTTTTTTAAAGCAAAGTTTGCTTTCTTTATCTTCAACACCATCAATGTGGCACTAAAGAGTTAGTGAAAATTAAAATCTAAGTAAGGAGAAGTAACATTCTACATAGTCCCACATCATTGGGTGAAAAGAAAAAGAGGTTAGAGAATGGTTATTTATACCATCCTTAGTCTAACCCATTAATTGTACATGCATTTAATTTACAAGTTAAAACTTTGTAATTTATAAGGTAAAACTTGTTAATAAAGAGGCAATATTAATATTTTAATTAATCAAAATTTTTATAAATAATCCGAACCCGTCCGGCCCGTGACCGCCGTGGCCCGTTTGGGCTTGCGGGCACGGGCGGGCTGCGGGCATGAGATTGGGGTTAAATGTCCGGCCCGATCCGCCCGACGTTTAATGGTGGGCTACAACTTCTGTTACCCGATCCGCCCGAGCCCGTAAAAAAGAAGCCCGTGGTCGCCCGAATCCCACCCCTAACAACGTGTACTATAATTCAAACAACCACAACCCTTCTTTGACTTGCTATGAATACTTTGAACAATTTTTGGTTAAGCGCACACCAAACCGGTGACCAATCACCAGAAAATATCTACACTATAAATACCCTACAAATACCCTCTTGATGGGCCTAGAAAGGTTACCCTAAATAGGTCACCACCCGCAAGTATACGGGCGTCAAGTAATAATTCCGGTAAGACCGGTTCGTTCCTCAGAGACTAAGTGAAACCTATTCTAAGACTTGGAAGTAAGACGGTTTTTTTTTGTTTTGATTTTGGTTTTGGTTTTAAAATAAAATAAAAATATTAAAACGATTAAAAAGGTGAACTCAAATGGGAAGAGAGCCTAGGATTTTAGAATCCATTTTAACACATTCTCATGAAAACCTAATCATGCATATCTTTTTATCACTCGAGTTTTGGTAACCGAATGTACCAATCCCCGGAAAATATTCTAGTTAAAGCCGAATAAAACTAAAGTCTAAACTCGAAGTTTTGAAATACCGAAATCGCAACTATTAACTATCAATCTATAAGCATGACTCATTAAAGGACTTAACCTAAACATGAACCATCAAATCAAAAGCATAGCTAATGAAGAAATCTTCCTACACCAATTCTACGAATTCAATATTATAACGATTAAAGCATTTAAGATATTAAGCCATGAAAAAATTATCAAAATCGTATGTCAAAACTTCATCGAAATTCCTAGATTGGGAGATTAGTTACTTATGATGGAAGAGATAAAACTAACAAGTATGAATAATAAGAGGGATTTGAAAGAACTAAACTTTTCTCGCTGAATTTTCCCTGTTGCAGCCAAACACTCCCCTGGAGAAAATAAATTTCTCGTCTTCTCGGAAGTATTTTCTCTCTGGGAAAATTATTTTCCAGAGAGATTATTGACCCAAACGTGGTCTTCTTCCTCCTCTGATTTTCTCTCACTCTTCTCACTCTCTCTGAAATCTTTTCTCACTCAAATTTGTTCAAACAGGAAGGAAGCTCTCTGTTTCCATCTCCATTTTACTTCTCTCTGTTTTTCTCTATCTCTCACAAAGAAAAGAAGACAATTAAGAACAAGTTGGAGATGATAAAATAAGAAGCTTTTCTGTTTATTCTCTTTTCTGTCTCTCTTTGTAATTTCTCTCTCTCTCACTAAGAAGTAATTGCAAAGAAAAAGACAACAGTAGATGATGATGAGTCAAATTCCTTCCTCTCTGTTTTAGCCAAATGGATACACTGACAATGGTTCTCTTTCACTCTCTCTGTTTATCACTTTCTCTCACAAAAAAACAATAAACACAAAGAAAAGAAATAGATGATGATGATGATGATGATGGTGTCTCTCTCTCTCTCCCTAATATTCTCTGTTTTGGTTGAGCTATTGAGAGGATGACCCCCCCCCCAAAGATGAGATGATCCCCCTCTTTTGTTCTCTCCCTGTTATATAGAAAAGAAAAAGAAATTAGAAATCTTCTTTTCTTTCTTTCTGCAAATCCTATTGAAATCTCTCTCTGATTTTTATTTTGGAAACAATCACATTGCTCTTCTTTCCTTCTTTGTTCATATCTCTGAAAATCTTCCAAACCAGCTCAATCCTCCCTGATTTCCTTCCCTTTCGAACTCTGTTCTTGCTTAATCAACTATATCTTCCTTCTTTCTCTTTCTGTTTATAATCTCTTTCTAATTCTCTGTATTCTTTCTATAGAAATAATCTCTTTCTAATTCTCAGTTTCTCTCTCTGTTTTCCTGAAAACTCAAAGGATAATGACGAGAAAGAGAGAATGTATTGACCAATCCCAGGCTCTCATAACTACCAATCGGATCCTTTAGATTTCGCCAATACCAGGTTGTCACGTTGCATTAGCTGGCAAGGAGATACTTCAGTGCAAAGCGGGGCATCTTGGTCACGGTAGAACATCATCCAGATGACGCCACGTGCTTTACTAGCGAAAAGAACCGTTGGATTTGGATGGTTGCATTGAATGGTGCTGCGCTGGATACGCTGCGCGTCACTATAGCTGTCACGTGAAAGCTGGCAAGGGGAAACTTCAGTGCAAAGCGGAGCATCGGGGAAGAGATGAAACGTGATCCTGTTAAGGCCACGTGTTGCTGACCTGAGATAGACCGCTGATCCTCGCGGGAGCACCGAAACAAGACCGCGCGGGCGCACCAGATTATTCTTCACCTGCCATCCGACTTTATCCCAATGGACCCGAAGACCATACCGAAATGATACCGATAACGTCCATATTAACCCTGTTACCCATTAAATTCGCGCCACGTGTCATTGGTTGATCTGGTCAACCCTCTGTCATTCCAATCTTTGACTTAAGCTAATTTTTCGCTCCAGACTCCGATTTAAGTTCCGCTTTCGCCGATGGATTCGTATTGAACTCTACTTTCACATGAGCACTAATATTGACCAGAATACCCTTGTCATTAAAATGACCAAAATGCCCCTCACGTGTGTCTTTATCACGATGTTTTCGCATCGAACTCCATAGATGAGACCTGAGAAAGAAAATCAAACAAATCATCAGAGTAACCGCTCGAACTGGACTAACTAACCCGAGTTAAGAGATTCAGATGGGACATTTTCATGTCTCATCACCTCTCAAACGACCAGTCCCTGAACCTAAACCTAAAACCGCTTCACTCACACTCAGAGACTCAGTCACTGCTTCAGCCCTCACGCCACCCTCATAAGTCACCACTCACCACCGTACACCACCACTCCACAACCACCACACCACACCACCGACTACCTAAACCACCCTAAAACAGTCCAACCTAAAACCTCAAATCTAAAACCTAAAACCTAAAACACTAAACCTAAAACCTAAAACAGGCGGTGGATCACGACTCCTTCTAGGTTATCCTTTGAAGTTTGGATATGAGTTTCGACGACAAACAAAAGTTCCAGAACGACCAACATCACGGCTCCTTCTCGGCTTCTCTGTAAAGCAAAATGGTTAGTATTTTCTAACCAAATCTCTTTGTTTTAGATGTAATTATAGATGTAAGTGTTGGATTGAAGTTTTTCATCCATTTTTTTGTATGTTATTTGGTGTTTTGAGATGTTGAACATCTCTGAAATAGATCTATTTGATGATCTGTTTCAGAGATGTAAAGTAAAATTATCTTTTTCTCTTTGTTTTCAAATATAAAAAGTTTAGAGACACTTTTACATCTCTGAAACAGATCTATTTGATGATCTGTTTAAGAGATGTAATGCTCCTTTAGTATTGTTAATGATGGTTAATGATCTGTTTAAGAGATGTAATATTATTAGTGTACTGATTTTTTTTTGATGGTTCATAGAACGATACCTCGCCAGACTCATGGTCTCTCTTCTCTGTCCCCGACCCTTCATGGTTAAAAAGATATATGATGGATGATGATGATAGTGTCCTGTGTATATATTGATGAATAGATGATGATGAAAGTTGTATATATGGTTTAAGAGATGTAATGTTATTAGTGTACCGATTTAGTCTACTTTATTAATATTTTTAATGAATATTTTTTGTAATTTATATTATTTTTATTGAAAAACCCCGTAACCCGTTTGCCAGAGCCCGTTAGAGCCCGATCGGGTTCTCGGGCAAAAACGGATCGCGGCCACAAAATAATGCATGTGCCTGACCTGATCCGCTCGATAGTTCGATCGGACACAACACTTTAGAACCTGATTCGCCCGAACTCGCGCACAAAGAATTTGAGCCCGACCGAACCCGCCCGATTTCCACCCCTAGTTGAGAGAGGGGGGGGGGGAGGAGGAGAGAAGATTGATAAAGAAATTAAATTGCGGATAAAGAGAGTTTGGGATAGGAAGTGGTAGTCGTCAGTCGTCAACCAACGCATTCAAGGAGAAGTGCCTTATATTTTGAGGGCGTTTTGGTAAGGGGAGCTGAGTTTTTAGTTGTGGACCCATTGTACAAAATCAGTTTTTGTGTTGAGGTTTCCATACAAAATTGGTATCGAGAGCTATTTTTTATTTGAAATTAAATATTGATATATGAAGGGATTGGAAAGAACAATAACGTGGTCTAAAATTTTAGAAGGTTTTTCTTCACACCTTCTTCCTTAAATCCTAAATATTCTAACAACAATATCTTTATTTTCTTCTCCATAATCAAGTTCTACAACAACTACTACTAACTAAAGAGTTTATTTATTCTCACTTCCTTCGTCTATTAGATACTTATTCGGTACATTTACCATGTCTCGAGATATATATCATGTTGATCTAAATATCTTTCTTTTCTTCTCCACAATCAAGTTTTACAACAACCACTACCAACAACCACTACCAACAACCACCAATTCGATCAAATGGTGATATTATAGATGAAGATCTCTTTTAAGAATGTAACGAATTCCCAAGAAAAATATGTTGGGTCAAATTTTGTATTTCTTTCTTCCTTCAACTTATAAAATTTGTCCAAAAGATGCAAGAACTTTCAGTGTTGTTTTCGTTAAATCTACCCCTAACATTACTGAAAATAGTGAAATATTTTTTTTTTGTGTGATTAGATCAGATTTTACAACTAATTCAACAACCTATTTCTTGTCAATTATACACTGATTTATAAATTGCTTGAATTCATGTAGCGGAATGGGCTAATAACTAAATATGTCAAAATAATATTGAAAATGAGAAAAGCACAAAACATTTGATAATTATTATATAGGTCAAAAAATATACAAAGTAATTCGTTTATTTTCTTTAAATTTTAAATCTCTATAACTTTATTATCTTTTTAACAAGATCCACTTTCAATATATTTTCTTAAAAAAACCAAGAAAAACAACGGCTTTTTTCTGTTGTTTTTTTCATGTGCAATAATGCAAACTGAATTTGCATTTTGCGATATTGGCAACCGAGTTTGCATTTTGCGATATTGCAAACCAAGCATGCATTTGCGATATTGCAAACACGGTTTGCATTTTCCATTGGGCAAGCTCAGTTTGAATTTGGGATTTGCAAACTTACTTTGCATTTGCGATTTTGCAAACTCAGTTTGCGTTTAGATTTTCACTAATTGCTCAAAACCAACTTTTGACTTCCACCCAAGAACTTTTCTTACTTTGCTAGTATTCATCTTTCCCTGTCGGTATTTTTCTTACATTTTCACTAATTGCAAACTCACTAATTGCATTTTTCTTCGTTAAATAAATTATCTACATTTGTAGTAAATAGATACTCAAGAACTGATGGTAGTAATCCCTTCTTTCATTAATACACCATCACATTTTTCTAGAGTTTTCACCATCAACATCAGATTCATCATCAAAAATAGGATTAGGAAATGTCATCATCATCATCATCATCATTCCCAGTCTTGTCTAAATTTGGAACGAATAAACTGAAAACTTATCGGAGAGCCCATAAATCAAATGACAACTGATTGCCAAATGCTCGTAGTTGAAATTTTGGAGGAGTATCAAGAGGGATTTAGTATGGCGAGATTTAAAGATGTTTTCATTGAGAAATATGGGTATACTCTGAACATTCAAATCCTTGGTTACCAATAACTTGCATCTCTGTTAGAAACATTCTCTGGATTGATACATACAGTCAAGTTTTATCATACTTACTGCAAAATGCCCATGTGATTTCAGCTTTGGAAGTGTGTTTCCAACAAACAGTACTGAAAGTTAAATCTATCTTGTCCAATTGACAATAATGACGATCTTGATGATGTACGGGAAGAACTCGACCCTTTTTCAGCAAAAGTTTAAATGGAAAACTTTTGGAGTGTAAGGCATGCCTCCCAACCCAGGATCCGCGGGGCAGGGCTCCTGGTGGGGCTAGGAGCCCCATGCTCCCGGGCTCCCAAATGTTTCAGGGGATCCACCCCACTTATTTTTATTTTTTAAAAAAATTTTAAACTGATTTTAAAAAAAAAAAAAAAAAATCTTAATTGTTTTAAATTTGTTTTTCCAATTGTTTCTATAATTTTTTAATTTTTTTCATCTTTTCAAAATTCTCCCTCTCTCTAGAATATTAAATTTCAATTTTATATTTGAAATTAATAATGTATAGTTGATAATTGAAATTAAAAGTCCGCACACATACACTATACACGTACATAATTTAGATTTGGGAGCCCCTGTTAGGAGCCCGACATTGGAATTGAGAAAAGCCTCGGGGCTCTTAAAATTCACGGGCTCCCAAAATTCGGAGCCGAGCCCCACGTTGGTTTTGCCCTAAGAAGCTTTTCGAAAAAGAACAAGTGGATGATCAGAGGAGAAGAAGAAACGGGGAAGAAGATATACGAAGAAGAAGGAACAACAAAAAACCCTACAAATTTCTTTGTTTCATAAATTTCTTTCATTTTGTGTTTACATATTAACCACCATCATCCATCATAAATTGCTCGAAGGCAGTGATCGATGAAGAGATCATAAGAAGAACTGAAATTTCCATGATGAAGATTCGAAGTAGAAGAAAAATCGAGATAAGGGGAAGTAGAAAAAAACGTAAAAATGTTTGGGTTTTTTTTGGGAGAGAGTGAACTTTAGTGGGCAAGGGTAGTGTGGGAATGAAAAAAATAGAAAAATGACCTTAATGACAATTACTCATATTATTTTATACTTTATATATCATAAATCATAAAACTTTGGTAACTTATATCTAATAGAAAAAGATCTAGGCTTTTTTGGTTATTATGATAATTTTTTCAACCCAAATCTATAGTGGAATATTCCTGAAGTACTCCAAGAAACTGGACTTAATAATAAGCAAAGTGAAAATTTAGAAATAGCCAAACATTTCTATGTAGACAATTATTTAAGACCATTCTTTCTGTAATTCTTATAGTTTGACACAATTCTGTGAGCCGATTTGATGCAATGCTTTGACTATCACAAGGTATGCTTCAATAATGAACTTTAAAACATTTTTGTAGTTTGTTATGTAATTTATAGTTGCCTATATTAATTTTACGTTATGGTAAAATTTCAGTATTTCAAATAAAAAATGGAAGCTATAGAGTGGTGCACCGAAACCATAGGACATCATAAAACGTTCTAGTTGGAATATTTTCATAGACAAATTTATGCAATGAAGGCGGTGTTCTTTTGTTGAGTTATCTTGTGAGAGAAGTTGTGCCTATGTCAGCCATAAAAATAAAGGTTTTACTCCTAAGACTAATGTAAGTAGAAGATCTGGCTCAATGAAGTGTAATTGCCCTTTTTGATTAAGAATTAAATGCATGGGCAAAGGAATGTGGTTGGTCAAGGTAATGAACGGTTACCACAACCATGATCTTTCTAAAGATCTAACTGGGCACGCATATGTTGCTCAGTTAAGTAGAGATGAGAAACAAATCATCGTAAAGTTAACCCGGAGTGGAGTGCGACCAGAAAAAATATTTTTGCATCACAAAAAACACAACACATATAACTATTCTAGTAACGCGGTCGTGTACAACGCAGTTAAAAGAATAAGACACGAGTCCAGTGCAGGAAAGATTGTAATACAACAGTTTACAAGTTGTATAATTATTAACAATATTTGGTGAAGCAGGGACGTCACGTAAATATAAACGAGGTGTTTGATTTATTCTTCTCTCATCTTCACAGTGTTAATCTTGAATTATATTTTTCTCAAGTTCTCATAATTGATTCCACGTACAACACGAATAGGTTCAAACATCCATTTTTTCATGTGGTATCTTCTACCTCAACGAGAAAACATTTACTGTTGCATGTGCATTCATCTCTCAAGAGACTACAAATCATTACAAATGGGGGATAGAATGTCTCAAGCAGTTGTATATGCCGGGCGACCTTCGTACAATAATTGTAACTAATAGAGAGCTTGTTTAATCCATGTTCTCAACAATGTATTTCCCGAGGCTCGTCATCTTCTTTGCATATGACATATTAACAAGAATATTAAATCTCATGCAAATGACTTTATTCTTCTTCCATATCTCAAAGGGCAACGAGAGAAATGGGGGACTTACTAATCAAAATCCGTTCAACATTCTACATTTAAAATTAACAAGTCATTAGTCAATAAACTAAAACACTTCGAATTATAATGAACTAAAAGAAATGCTCAACTTACTTCTCTATTCTACATATTTGCAGCAATATGATACTTAAAGGAATGAAGAGAGAAATGATAGGATGTGCCTGCAACACTCTCTAGAATGAACGAGACTTTTTCCCTCTCTCTCAAGTTTGTTTTTGTGTTCTTTCTTTACTCTTAATCTTCTTCTTTTATTCACTTTTGTTTTTCGATTATTATTGGATAAGAGTATGACAAGTCAACCGATTTACCAGTTATTGTTTCATTAATCAAAGTTATTATTTTTGTCTTTATTTTCTCCACTCTCTTCTGATATATATTTTTTTTTGTTGAAGCAACTTCTGATATCATGTTATTGTTATATATCTTTACTCATAATACTATTCGTTATGGTATAAAATATGTATAATAATATGTTACTGATCAATATATATTAGATAAGTATAATAATCAGTGACTTATTATTATATTATAATCTCACGTGGGAACCTTGTATGCATATCAATCGAAATGAGAACCACGTCAAAAGCAATTATTGGGTAAAGATTATTGAGGGAAGTTTATAAGATGGTGTACACTATCTAGGAAGAATTAAGAAGAATGTCGTTGTTTGTCGTAAAACCTAAAGGATGTATATGAAAATTTAAGAAGATGTTGAATGATAAAGTAATAGAAAAAGCAAAAAAGAGAATTGAATAATAGGAAGCGCTCGAGCCTAATATAGAGATTATTGATTCTAAGAGAAAAATGACAACAACTATAGAGGATCACGGAGTTGTCTAAAAGCAACACTATTCATGCAATTTGGAACAAGGGTGTTAGACAAAAATGTTTTGCCAAATATCTAAGCTCTTTTATGTCAATGATTTCTCATTTAACCTCGTGAACGATGTATATTTCAAAGATATGATGGAAGATGTGAGTTGTTTTGGTCGTGGACTTAGGTCACCTTCGTATAACGAGATACAAAATATTAAAGCAAAACAAAGAAGTAGTATTGCAAGTGAAAGAGCTCGAATGTATAACCAAGAATGGAAGAAGGTTGGATGCACTATAATGTCTAATAAGTGGACATATGAACAGAAAAGTTCGTCACTAACTTCTTAGTGATTAGTCCATTGGGCTCTGCTATCTTGTAATCAATTGACACGTCTAACATATCCAGAATGTTGAAAATTTGTTCAAGTTGTTAGATGATGTTGTTGAACAAGTGAATGAAGAAAACGTTGTTCAAGTAGTAACTAATAGTGTTGTGACATATGTCAAAGCTGAAGAGTTATTAATGAAAAAGAAAAAAACATTTGTTTTGGGCGCCTTGTGCGGCGCATCTTGTGGATATTACGCTCAATAACATTGGACAATTACCAATGCACGCATATATAATTAATTGCAAAACTCAAAAGAATTTCAGTTTGCATTTACAAACATACTTAAGAATTGAATCTAATGCGTGTTCATACGAAGGAAAAAGAGTTTTATAGGCGGGTAGTGAAACGATTTTTCACATGTTTTATAACATTGAAAAACATACATGAGCAAAAATTGGTATTAAGCAAAATATTTGCTTCATCAGAGTGGGAGAAGAGCTTTAGTAAAAAACTAGTGAAGAAATCGATGTAAGAGATATTGTATTGGCAGAAGAGTTTTCAATTTGGAATGCAATTCTGAATCAAATATATATCTCCATTGGTGAAAGTTCTACGTCTTGTCGATTCCGATGGTAGACCATCAATTGGTTATATTTATGAAGCTATAGATAGAGCGACAAGGAGAAAATAGAGCAAACTTAACAAAGTAAGATCTAGATACTTGAATTGTGGAACATAATTGATGAACATAGTTGATGAACATAGTTGATGAACATTGGATTCTTCAATTCCATGGGCCACTACATGTTGCAACTTATTTATTGATAACCACATGGTTCATGAGTTTAGTCCATCAGTTAATTTTTTTTTCTTTTTTTTTTTCCATTTTATGATGATTTAGGGTTTTATTTAGATGTGTTGTAATGAATTTCTGAATTATGAGTTTGTTTTATGTAGGTGGTTGAATCTTCACTTGCTCTTGCCGTAAGAATTAGCAATGAAAGGTTTGCAATTTTGTTGTTAGTTGTAGCTCTATATCTTAGTCTCGGATTCAATTGTAGAAACAACAAAATATTACATTTTTCTTTAGTTTTTTTTCTTCATATTTATTGTTTAAGTTTTAGGTGATCATACCTCTTTCTTGAATTTCTTAGTACAAAGATACAAGTCTACATACCTCTTTCTTGAATTTCTTAGTACAAAGATACAAGTCTCACTTCTTATCAATGGTCTAAACCCACTAAAACCTATATCAAGACAGAAATAGATTAACCTAGATCAAGGAGGAGACAATTAAGTAATCGAATCAAAGACAATTTCTCTCTTATTTATTTCTCTTCGTCTGTGATCTTCGCATTTACCTCCTTCTTCGTTCTGGTTAATTTATCTAGCATATGGGTTTTTTTATGTGTTGCTAAAATAGGCAAAAGGTTAATGACATATTGAGCTGCTTAGTATTGCTTAATGTATATTGTCATAGGATCTTATATCCAAATTAACGTTCAATCACCAAATTTATTTGTTGGCATGTTGAGTCTTATTTGTTTAACTTTCATATTACGTCATACGGGTAAAGACATATTCATTGAAATTTAGAAAGAAAAATGTAGACATCTTCAATTGTGTCTTAATCGGATGAAGATTTTGACACATTGCGTTAACAATTACCAACAACATTCACGGTTGTTATTAGTAATGGTGATTGTGGACTGGTAGAAAGTCACACGATTAGAGAGATGGTTAGGTGGGCACCAGCAAGTAGGCTTCGGGCCTTCAAATAGACGGGTTGACGGGCATAAGGTCGGTTCTGGTAGTCGGGTAGATGGGTAGGCAAACATCGGGGCTGGAAACCGCTACTGGTAGGCTAGTGCTACTGGTAGGCTAACATGAGGGTAAGAAACTTCTACTGGTAACCTGTAGACCTGCACAAGAGAAACACAACCGTGAAGTCCAAGGGCACTGGGGATGGTGTCGGTCAAGGACCCTCTAACGGGCAAGTCAGTAACTTAGTTTGATAAAATAAAGTAAATAGATCGAAGATAGAGTTACTAATGATGTTAGTGTCGTTGTAGCGTCGGGGTGGCACGACTCGTAGAGTGGTCGGAGCTCGATTCTACGGAGTGATGAGTTGTGGTAGCTTCTGGACTACTTGATCAGCAAAATAGACTTCTGGTTATGGAAGAGTAAGATTCTGCTTGCGGAAGGGTAGATCTCTGCTTGCGGAAGGGTAGACTTTTGCTTACAGAAGGGTAGACCTGCAAGAAATGAGAGAAACGAGAAGCCTCCAGCAAGATGTGATGTGGTTTCGTGGATGCTTTTAGCCGGAATCTCTGTCTTAGGATATCTTAGATCAGAGGTCGTCGGAGTAGGTGATTTGTAACCGGAGCTTAGTATAGAATGAGTGAAGAGATCGTAGTATAGCTTCTGGAGTGCTAAGTAGAGAATGAGTGAATAATTTCGAGTAAGAATAGGATCCCACTAGACTGCCTTCGTGGTCGTTGATCTCTTGAGAGAGAAGGGTAGCCCTACGATACCCGCCACCTTAGTCTGTTGTTGCCAGTACAAATGATCCACTACTCCTTGTAGCGTAAGACTCGGTCTTCTACCATGACTCCAACGTGTAACGACATGTTAGGATTGGACTGACTCAATCCCTAACGACTTGTCCACGTGTTTGGACAACTAGCTGGAGTGTGGGTGGATTGTCATGGCAGACCATATCCCGGCATGTCAAAAGCATGGGCTTGAACAAGCATGCTAGACTTTCTGGGCTTACGAGGTGTGTTGGGCTTTCGATGGGCTTCCTTACTAGACCATCGAGGCTACTGAAGGCACTTCTCTCATGTAGTATGAGGGTGGGCGCATAAGGAAGGCCCAATGCTATTTTTTGCCAATACAGTTTGTCCCCCACTCTCTGAGTTAGCGAGTGGCGGACTTAGGGAGTTGTTGTAGCTCGAACCATTGAAATCGTGCCCGGCGGCTCTGTGTTGTCGCTTTGTTTCCTATGCGGTACGTCGAAGCGTTTTGATATGAGCTTGAAGAAGTGGCACCATGATTGGCGGATATTCGAGTCAAAGAGACCCGTATTTCAGAGGTAGTGATGGACGCTAGATCACGCTCGGAACGCGGTATGCAGAGGAGACGGCCCGGTTGCCCAGACGAAGATGAGCGACTTACCTGGCGTGTGGTGTCCCAACTAAGGAGCACGACCCAGCTGGATAGGCAAGGCATGAGTGCCCTGCCCTGCTGGGCGTGTAGGGCAGGAAGCCTCCTGCCCCGCTGGGACGCGCAGGGCAGGAAACTTCCTGCCCCGCTGGGACGTGCAGGGCAGGAGCGTCTTGCCCTGCTGAGACGCACAGGGCAGGAGCGTCCTGCCCTGCTGGAACGTGCTGGGCAGGCGCGTCCTAAACTGTCCCAGACGAAGATGAGCGACTTACCTGGCGTGTGGTGTCCCAACTAAGGAGCACGACCCAGCTGGATAGGCAGGGCATGAGTGCCCTGCCCTGCTGGGCGTGTAGGGCAGGAAGCCTCCTGCCCCGCTGGGACGCGCAGGGCAGGAAACTTCCTGCCCCGCTGGGACGTGCAGGGCAGGAGCGTCTTGCCCTGCTGAGACGCACAGGGCAGGAGCGTCCTGCCCTGCTGGAACGTGCTGGGCAGGCGCGTCCTAAACTGTCCCTGGGCAGTTTTATGCTATCTTTTTTTATTATTATTTTTATTATACATATGTATATTTATATGTATATACATATACGTATATGTGCGTTATGTACGTGAATTTATCAGAATTACCTGAAGTTCTGCTCCCGAATTCTTTGCTCGAATCTACGAATAAGCTGATTCGGCAGCGCCACAACCGATGTTGTTCATCCGGCCTTGATTCTTGGCTTGGTTATGGGTGAGACTATTCTGCCAAGTTTTGCTTCCTCCGGTGGTTGCTTGTCCATAATATTTTTGAAGGTTGTAGGCGAGCTGTGTGGCGACGAGATGTGTCGGACGACGTGATCTGCTTAAGTCACTTTGCCACTTATATATAAGGGGATGAGGGGTCTTGGACCCTTTTTGTTTGAGTGTGTTTGTTGGAGTGGCCTTTGGAGAGGACTTTCTGGAGAAGAAAGCTTGGAGAGAGAAGCTTGAAGATCTTGAGGTGATCTTCGAATCTTTCTTCAGTGTTCTTCGCGTTCTTCGTACGTTCGTAAAAACACTCATATTTTGATCTTCCCAACAATAATCGCAGCACGTTTTCCATATTTTGATCTTATTGTAGCGTAGGATTCCACCAAGTTATGTTTCTTGCTTGCCATGTTAGTAAAGTGAACTGGACATATGCATGGCAGAAAATGTGAAACGACAAGGTAGAATCATGTTAGGCTTGTAGAAGACATGTAAGCTAGGGTATAACTTTCTTACCATAACTATGTGGGCTAGGGTAGCCATATGTTTGCCTTGTTTTACTCTTATAGTAGGCGTAGGATTCCACCAAGTTATGTTTCTTGCTTGCCATGTTAGTATAGTGAACTTAACATATGCATGGCAGAAAATGTGTAACAACGGGGTAGAATCATGTTAGGCTTGTAGTAGCCATGCAAGTTAAGGTAGAACTTTCTTACCTTAACTATGTGGGCTATGGTAGCCATATGCTTTAATCTCAAGTAGAGAAGAGTTTATGCTGCTTAGGCTTGGCTTTTGGTGGTCGCGAGGGTTAGAACAGATCCTTGCTAGGAGTAGTCTATCCTTACTTAGACGTGTGCTCCGTATGATGGATGAACGGGTAGACAACTCTTCCAGTTGTTATACTAGGGCTTCGACACAAGGAGGAGTTAGCTCGCGTGCTCCTGTTGGGCGGCCTGACGTGTTGATAAATCCTCCATCTACCATTACCGACACTGTTTGAAGAGACTCAGAAAGAAATACAAGATACCCAAATACGTGAAGCGTAGAGCGCCCGACCCGTCAGAATTGGTAGACAGTGACATACTAGGCTGGGTTGCTTTATACGAACATAGCTTCGAAAGCGGCCTCTGGCTTCCAATCCCTTCCTTGGTGTATAAGAACGTTAGACGGTTCGAGATTCACCCATCCCAGCTGATGCCCAATGCTTGGAGGGTCCTGCTATGCCTCGACCAGTTGGCTAAGTCGGGTAGGGTATTGCACGGAGAGGACGTATCTGCATTCTATCTCCTGAAACTTGATAAAGGTCGGTATCAGTTTCGTATCTGACAAGGTAGGACCCAGGTGGTGTTAGGCTTGCCTTCTAGTGAGATGGGACGGTATGACCGATATTTTTTGGCGAAGGGTCCCAGCTTGTTTGGTGGGCGTGACGTGTCGTGGATGCCTTCGGGATGGAGACTTGATAGTGAGTGTTGTTTATTGTTTGTTTGTCGACGTTGTTTGAGTCTTGTTATTTCCTTCTTCACTTGGTCTAACCGTGTTAGTTTATGCAGATAACGAGCAAGGGAGCGAAATCGATTTTGCTGAATGGGAGGTTGTTAGGCGTTTCGACTTCTGCCTGACTCTTAACCCTATCGAGAGGCATTGGGAGGTCATACTCAGTCATAAGACAGCCGCCGAAGTGAGCCCTGGTATGCGCTCTATACTCCTTGAATTTTGTTGTTCCATTTTCTTGCCTTTGGTGTTTTTAAAGTAGTATGGGCTTATGATGGGCCTAGAAAGGTTACCCTAAATAGGTCTACACCCGCAAGTGCACGGGTGTCAAGTTGTAATAAATTCAGGTAAGACCGGTTCGTTCCTCAGAGACTAAGTGAAACCTATTCTAAGACTTGGAAGTAAAATCGGTTTTTTCTTGGAAAATTGTTTTTGGGTTTTTGGTGATAAAATAATAAAATTACGGAAAGAAAATAAATACAACTGATACAAGGAACTCAAATGGGGGAGGCCTAGGGTTTTCTGAATCCGTCCTCCTAACAATTCTAACGAAAATTTATTTGGCTTTAATTGGCGAATTCTTTATATAACTCAGATTCTAGTCCATGAAAGGTCTAAAAACCCGGAAGATTTTATCATTAAAAATAGTAAAACTTATTAATAAATTGTATCGCGAAAATGATTATGATGAACTTCATCTAAAACCGTAGATAGAGGAGTTAGTTACTCATGGAAATTATGATAAAAATCAGAAAATAAAGTAAGAAGCAAAGAGAGGAGAAAACATAACTTTTATTCTTACTGGAAACGATTTCCTTCTGATTTTCCCGAAAAACCGCCAAACGCGCCTTAAGGGAAAACGATTTTCTCATCTTCTCGGAATTGAATTCTATGTAAGAAAATTATTTTCCCACAGTATTTCCTTTCTAAGTTCTCTGCTTTTCTTTCTCTTTCTACTATAAATCTTTGTAATCTCTTTCTCTTTACATATTCTATCTCTCTCTCACCAAGAAAACAGAACATAAAAGGAAAATCGAAAACAAAATGAAGAATATAATTTATTTTCAAAAACCGAATCTCTCTCTGTTTTCAACTCTTTGTTACAAATCTCTCTTCCTGTCTATAAAATCTCTTTCTTTTCTCTATTTCTATCACTCTCTGTTTCTCACTCTCTCTCACAAACAGTAAAGAAACAAACAGAAGAAGAAGGATAAGAAGATGATGATGAACAAAGCTTGATGAAATCAATGGTCTCTGGTTTCCTTTGTTAATTTCTATTCAAGCACTTTTCTATCTCTCTCTCTCTCTCTCTCTCTTTCTATAGATATTTTTGAAGACCAGAGAGGAGGATCAAGTACACCAAACCAACCCCTGTTTCCGTCCCAAGCCGAGATGATTTCTACCTCCTGTTCAACCTCTCTTTTATAGAAGTCTTCCCTCTTTTGATTCTGAAAATATATTCATCTCTATCTTTCTTTTGTTAGAGATACCCGAAATATCTTTCTCTTTCTAATCTTCTAAACCAGCCGAGAGCTTTCTCTATCCCTTTCCTTCTTTCTAAACTTCTCATCCATGATTTCCTTCTCTAGAATATTTCTTCCTCAATCATTCTCTTTGATTTCTAAGAAGTAATCAAATCCTCCCTTCTCTGTCTCTACGAATATATCCAGCTATGTCTTTCCCTTTCAAGCTTTTATTCTCTCTCTCCACTATTAGTACAATAAGAAGAGAGAAGATATACTCACGGCAATGTCTCTTTATCTCTAGTCTTTCTCGGTTTGATCTCTCTATAAGAAGAGATTTCTGTTTCAATCTCTTAAAATATTACCCATAATCTCTTCTTTCCATCTCTCTATATTTGTTTCTCTCTTTAACTTTGAAGAAGAAGGGAAATGGCAGTGAAGAATCTTTCCCAAAATAATACCCACTTAATTTGTTTCCCTTTTGAAAAGGTTAAGGAAGATATCCCCACTATTTTGGCCAATCCCGTGTAACTGCTAGAAAGTGGACGGTTTTGCTATGTTGATGGTATATCAAGACAAGATGGAGAGACAGCTCAGTCGTCCAATCCATGTTTCCCTCTCTCTGTACGTTAGATTGCGCGGGCCTAAATTAATATCATGTCTTGCGACACATGGAATGATTGCTTAGAGTGGAGACGGTCATTACCCATTGCGCACACCAGGATACCGAGAGTTAATCCCACAGCGTCAGCTTGCACGCCACGTGGCACTGAAAAGCCATAACTTGACCCGATTTTGACCAAAACTTCAACTTTGCCTAATTTGTTTGTCCGGACTCCGATTTGACTTCCGCTTTCGCCATTGAGTTTGTCTCGGGCTCTACTTCTCATCCGAATATAGACGTGGACAAATCACCCAACTCAATAAATGACCAAAATGCCCCCTCGTGTGTCTTTTTTCCATCTTTATCCGTTTTTCGCGCTTAATTCCGTAGAAGACACCTAGACAAGAGAAACAAACAAATTATCAGAGTAACCGCTCGAATTAGATTAACTAGCCTTAGTTAAGAGATTCAGATGGGACATTTTCATGTCTCATCAGTCATCCCCAAACTTAGATTTTGCTAGTTCTCGAGCAAAACAGAAAAAATAAAATTAAACCCACTTCACCACTTTCGTAGGGAATCACGATTGCACTTAGCACGTGCAACAAGTCGTTAAACCTCTAGGTTACCCTAGAGGACGAGTTTTGTCTCGTGAGGGTTTGCAGTGAATATACCCACAAAATTCAAAAATCTAAAAAATGCAGAAGGGTCTAAATATGCTATGGACTAAAAATGTTTATCCGGTAGACTTTCGAAAGTTAATAGAAATGAAATCTAAGTCGACCAAACCATACAAATGCTAAAAATCCCTTCACTAGTAATCAAGACTCGAAGTGCACATGACCAGCCAATATGAGCATCATTTCAGTTCCGAACAGACAAGACCTCGATTACCTTCTCAATACATTTCGCCTCGACTACTGCCTCACGGTCATACACTTAAAAATTAAAGTCACTCAGAATGGTTCACTCTATGTGTTGGTATGAATATGAAGGAAAACTCAACACATTGCAAAAGACGGACTAAATTTTTCGTAAATGACTGATCTCATAGAAAGGAAACAACCACTAATACGGAATGGGGAAGCTAACCAACTCTTCTCGCCTAAACAACTGTCTAACAATGTTTCCTAGAGGTCGATAGACACTAATGAGGATGTACCTGGAACTCATGAGAACTCGACGTCTTCAAATCTTCAAGAACTAATTTAAAGGATAAACATTTAAACAAAACTAATCAAACACTTTCTTTTTTTCTTTTCTTTTTCTTTTTTTTTTCTTTTCTTTTTTTTTCTATATTTTTTTTTCCCATAGTACTTTTCTGGTAATCATACTCAAATACACAAAGAACTTTCTTGACATTATTCTTTCCTTGGGTATAATTCTCTTAATTTTGCTTCATGCCTTATTCTCAAGGTTCTTACAAATGGATTTCTATCTTCCTCTAGTTGACATTGTTTTCAAGTTTCTCAGACTACAAGAGAATGGTTTACTTCCTGATGACATCCCTAGCGGTTGTAAAATTTGAACTCAAGAGATCAAATGAGTTCTTCTTTCAATATTGCGAGGTTGAGTAGCTCTTCACTCTACTCGGAATTAGCTCAGAAGAGATCACTCAAAACAACAAGAAAGGCTCAGAATCTCACATAGGTTAAGTCTCCACTAATGATCGATTAAGTTCTCTCAGAAAAGTCAACTCTTCACCTATCTAACACTCACATGGCTAGTGCACAGACAACTTCAAGACTCGAAATTCGTGGAAAAACCTTTAGCAAAAGCATAGTACGACCAACTAGACTCTATAACTATTAACAAGCAAAAACAACTAGACTCACATTTTCAATCCAAAATAAAAATTTTGAAAATTTTTAAACCCTTTTGAATTTTTGAAATAAGGACTTAGCAAAAAAAAATTTCAATCCCCTATCCCCAAACTTAAACCGAACATTGTCCTCAATGTTTTGAAGACTAAACAAAAAATAACAGGGTGAAGGAAAAGATATTACCTGATTCGGAAGTCCTAAGCGTGGGTTGCCTCCCAGAAAGCGTTAAGTTTAACGTCTTTAGCCAGACAAAACAGATGATTCGAAAAATGGAAAAGATTATACCTACTGGATTACAGAAGCGTAACTAACTGTAAACCAATAATCGATACATCTGTGGGTCCACCCAAAACACAAAGTTTTCAGTGAACGATAGTCTCACATTTTTGTAAATTACTGATAGTGCATGTGAGACTATCAGAAAAGAAAGGCAATCCCCAAACTTAGACGACATTAAGGTCGTTAAGTTTGGTACTACACCCGAAATAGTATAGACCTGGTAAAAAGGGTCTATATAGAAATGAAAAAATGGGTGAGGAACTGCAAAAACGTCTAGACTTACTCTCGAGGGACCATATGCATTAACATCTAGAAGACTCTCAGGGTTAAATGAACTTATACTCTTTTGGTTTGTCATAGACCACCATATTGGTTCCCCCATATATGGAGACGACTCTAGGTTAGACTGACTGGAACCCTCTTCCGATGATGGTTGAGGTGCCTCTAAAGGTGACAGTATAATTGGCTCTGAGATTATGAGGAGTTCCGCTTTAGCTTCCCACTTTGCAGTATCCAGCAATGGGGTTGAATCCAATAAAGCATTCACCTCATTGATACTGCTCTCCTCGTCAAAATCTAAGCTAAAATGGGCCAACAATGCTTCCAACGGGTCAACTGCTAAAGTTTTTGGTAACAAGGGAACCATTTTTTTTTTTTCTTTTTCTAATAAATTTTTTTTTTCAAAACCAAGGAATCACCACGAAGATCATATAGGAAAACAAACACAAAAGTACCCACTTACAGGGGATTCGTGGGTGATCAAGAAATTACCTCCCGTTCAAGACGGGCGATGACCTTTGAGGACGACCCGGGCCACTCTTCCCTCAAGTGTTCGAACCCGAGGCTTCGTTTGATTTTTCGGTTACAATTTAAAAGCCCTCTAATTTAGGGTCAAAACTTTAATCCAAAAATAAAAAATAGAAAGTCTAAAGTCTCTCTTTCTCACCAAAATAAATACAAAAAATAAAAACTGTAAATTTCTTCTTTTGAGGTCCTCCTCCTTGTTGCGCCTCCTCTTCAGCTCCTTAGTGTTCTTTACACCAAAAACAGAGAAGCAAGTCAAAGTATCCAAAATTCAAAACTTACCAAAAATAGAATTTTCCAAGAATAGAACAAATTTAAAACTTAGTCCCCGACAGCGGCGCCAAAAACTTGATGGGCCTAGAAAGGTTACCCTAAATAGGTCTACACCCGCAAGTGCACGGGTGTCAAGTTGTAATAAATTCAGGTAAGACCGGTTCGTTCCTCAGAGACTAAGTGAAACCTATTCTAAGACTTGGAAGTAAATCGGTTTTTTCTTGGAAAATTGTTTTTGGGTTTTTGGTGATAAAATAATAAAATTACTGAAAGAAAATAAATACAACTGATACAAGGAACTCAAATGGAGGAGGCCTAGGGTTTTCTGAATCCGTCCTCCTAACAATTCTAACGAAAATTTATTTGGATTTAATTAGCGAATTCTTTATATAACTCAGATTCTAGTCCATGAACGGTCTAAAAACCCAGAAGATTTTATCATTAAAAATAGTAAAACTTATTAATAAATTGTATCGTGAAAATGATTATGATGAACTTCATCTAAAACCCTAGATAGAGGAGTTAGTTACTCATGGAAATTATGATAAAAATCAGAAAATAAAGTAAGAAGCAAAGAGAGGAGAAAACATAACTTTTATTCTTACTGAAAACGATTTCCTTATGATTTTCCCGAAAAACCGCCAAACGCGCCTTAAGGGAAAACGATTTTCTCATCTTCTCGGAATTGAATTTTATGCAAGAAAATTATTTTCCCACTGTATTTCCTTTCTAAGTTCTCTGCTTTTCTTTCTCTTTCTACTATAAATCTTTGTAATCTCTTTCTCTTTACATATTCTATCTCTCTCTCACCAAGAAAACAGAACATAAAAGGAAAATCGAAAACAAAATGAAGAATATAATTTATTTTCAAAAACCGAATCTCTCTCTCTCTCTCTGTTTTCAACTCTTTGTTACAAATCTCTCTTCTTGTCTATAAAATCTCTTTCTTTTCTCTCTTTCTATCACTCTCTGTTTCTCACTCTCTCTCACAAACAGTAAAGAAACAAATAGAAGAAGAAGGATAAAAAGATGATGATGAACAAAGCTTGATGAAATCAATGCTCTCTGGTTTCCTTTGTTTATTTCTATTCAAGCACTTTTCTATCTCTCTGTCTCTCTCTCTCTTTCTATAGATATTTTTGAAGACCAGAGAGGAGGATCAAGTACACCAAACCGACCCCTGTTTCTGTCCCAAGCCGAGATGATTTCTACCTCCTGTTCAACCTCTCTTTTATAGAACTCTTCCCTCTTTTGATTCTGAAAATATATTCATCTCTATCTTTCTTTTGTTAGAGATACCCGAAATATCTTTCTCTTTCTAATCTTCTAAACCAGCCGAGAGCTTTCTCTATCCCTTTCCTTCTTTCTAAACTTCTCATCCATGATTTCCTTCTCTAGAATATTTCTTCCTCAATCATTCTCTTTGATTTCTAAGAAGTAATCAAATCCTCCCTTCTCTGTCTCTACGAATATATCCAGCTATGTCTTTCCCTTTCAAGCTTTTATTCTCTCTCTCCACTATTAGTACAATAAGAAGAGAGAAGATATACTCACGGCAATGTCTCTTTATCTCTAGTCTTTCTCGGTTTTATCTCTCTATAAGAAGAGATTTCTGTTTCAATCTCTTAAAATATTACCCATAATCTCTTCTTTCCATCTCTCTATATTTGTTTCTCTCTTTAACTTTGAAGAAGAAGGGAAATGGCAGTGAAGAATCTTTCCCAAAATAATACCCACTTAATTTGTTTCCCTTTTGAAAAGGTTAAGGAAGATATCCCCACTATTTTGGCCAATCCCGTGTAACTGCTAGAAAGTGGACGGTTTTGCTATGTTGATGGTATATCAAGACAAGATGGAGAGACAGCTCAGTCGTCCAATCCATGTTTCCCTCTCTCTGTACGTTAGATTGCGCGGGCCTAAATTAATATCATGTCTCGCGACACATGGAATGATTGCTTAGAGTGGAGACGGTCATTACCCATTGCGCACACCAGGATACCGAGAGTTAATCCCACAGCGTCAGCTTGCACGCCACGTGGCACTGAAAAGCCATAACTTGACCCGATTTTGACCAAAACTTCAACTTTGCCTAATTTGTTTGTCCGGACTCCGATTTGACTTCCGCTTTCGCCATTGAGTTTGTCTCGGGCTCTACTTCTCATCCGAATATAGACGTGGACAAATCACCCAACTCAATAAATGACCAAAATGCCCCCTCGTGTGTCTTTTTTCCATCTTTATCCGTTTTTCGCGCTTAATTCCGTAGAAGACACCTAGACAAGAGAAACAAACAAATCATCAGAGTAACCGCTCGAATTAGATTAACTAGCCTTAGTTAAGAGATTCAGATGGGACATTTTCATGTCTCATCAGCTTACTTTCCTTTAGAGGACGTTATGCCGAAGAAGAGATATCGTATGCCCGAGGTTGCTGTTGGTACGATAGCACCGCCTCCTCATCCTCTACGTATCCGTCTTAGGCCTTCTGTCGCTCCTTCTCCTTCTGTTGCAAGTGCTGAGCCGCTGCCTATGACCGTGGCTCCTTCGACAAGTAGTAGTAGCAATGTGGTGCACTTCGAGGTGCCTTCATCATCGTCAGTGCTTCACGATCCTTCTTTCGTGCCACAGGTAGTCCCTCACTTGCTCATGCAGGAGGACGACCAGGCTTTACGGAGATGGGGTATGGCAGGACCATGGACTGGTCTATGACCCAAGCTTATCGGGTTTGTACTCCTTCTTTCTTACTTAGGTGCATTCTTGTATTGATTTGTTGTCTAACTTTGTGTTTTTATGTGCTTCCGTTGTAGGCTTTGTCTGGCATGGGTTATGCTAGAGATCTCCAAGACCAGCAAATTGTCGAGTAGAAGCAGAAGTACTACGCAGAACATCTCCTTGTTGAGGAGAAATCTCGCCTTGCTGAGGAGCAGACTCGTCTTGTTGAGGAGCGGGGTCGTCTTGCCGAAGAGTTCAGAGGCAAGTTGAAGGTAAAAAAAGACGAGTTTGATGAGGCGATTGAAGATCGTGGGGTGCGGGTGCAGATACATGTAAGGGCCACACTTATGCAGGAGTACATGGCAGGGACGTATCTTACCGAGTTGAACCCGGTCGTTACGGTTGCGCTTGACGACCAACAACTAGCAGAGGATAAGGCGATTGAAGAGGCAGAGAAGGCGAAGAAGGCTAGGGCTGAGGCTAGAGCGTCGGGTGACCTTGCCCGCTGAGTTGCGCTGTCATTGGGCTAGCTTTTCCTACCAAGCGGTAGTTATATTTACTTTGTCTTGTTTGCCCATGGGGCTATGTCAGAACTACTTGTGTACTTTCTATTATGTCGGTTTGCACTTAACTAATCCTTTGTAAGACTGCAGTATGCTTGGTTGCCCATTAGGCATGTTAGACTCTTTTACGGGATTGTGTTGACAATGTTGATGTTTGATTTAACCACGCTTTAACTATGCTTTATTGATGTCTTGCGAATTGGTGAACATTGAGTACAGAAAACTACTGGTAAAATGTAATAAGTATTGATGTAGTAGGAAAAAAGAGTGGTGCGCCAGACCAGCCTAGGGCGACGCTTTACTCCTGGTTCCCCGTTGTTTGAGGGGGTAAGGAGAGACATACGGTAGGCTAAGCCAGATTAGGACACGACTGAGGAAGAGGCTATGACAATATTGCATGATATTTTAATGTCATTTCCAAAATATTTTAATGGTGAGATGTGTTAAAGGATCGTTTGTAGTAATAGTCCTTTATGTATACTTGTATGTATTTAAGTTTATGTTCAAGGGTCTGTCTGTAATTTGTATTCTTGAGCTTCATCTATAAATACATCAATACCCTAATTATTAGGGTATCTTGGATTCCCAAAACTTACATGGTATCAAGAACCGAAAGGTAAAAGAATATCTTTTCCCTTGGTTTTCTGTGTCTTCTTCTTTTTCTTCTTCGACTTCTTCTTCTTCTTAACTTTCATGGCTTCTTCCGCCGCCAATACTTCTTCTCCTACCCTCCTCTCCCCTGTTCAAACACCAACTGCTTCTCCTAACACCATGACCTTTCCTGCATTATCTAATATTGCCAATCTGGTTTCGATTCGCCTAGATAACACTAACTATTTGCTATGGAGGAGCCAACTCCTTCTCATTCTTCATTCTCAAGACCTTTACAAGTTCGTTAGTGGCTCCTTCCCTCCTCCAAATGAGTTTCTTCCAACCTCTACTGATGTCTCCTCCACTCCACTTATCAACCCAGACTATATGTACTGGTATCGAATTGATCAGATGCTACTTTCATGGTTAAATGCCACACTAACTGAACCAATTCTTACTCAGGTTCTTGGCTTGACCACATCTCGTGCTGTATGGGAATCACTTGAAAGAAATTTCTCTTCCATCAATTCTGCTCGACTCATGAACTTAAAGCTTCAGCTTCAAACTCTTAAGAAGGAATCCCTCTCTGTTTCTGATTATCTCCTTCGAGTCAAATCGATTTCTGACTCTCTTGCAGCCATTGGACACCCAGTGGCTGATAATGAGCTTGTTCTTATTGTTCTCTCTGGATTAGGTCCAGATTATGAAATTTTTGTCACTTCCATCATGATGGGTCATGAAAATGTCCCATCTAAGTCGTTTAATTTAGTCGAGTTAGTTCGTTTCGGGTTTTTATTATAATAAAATGGTTGATTTTCTTGATTAGGTGTGTTTTGTGGAGTTAGGTGTAAAAAATGGTTAAAAAACGAGGAAAAGATGCATAAAGGGTATTTTGGTCATTTGGAGTTAAGGTCATTCTGGAAATTTGGCCAAGGTTAGTGCGTGGTTGAAAAGTAGAGGTCGAGACGAGTCCGTAGGAGAAAACGGAAGTCAAATCGGAGTCCGGACGAAGGAATAAATCAAGATCAAAGTTTTGTCAAAGAGGGTTGACTTGCGGGACAATAGCGGGCACACATTTGGCACGCGGGATACAAGAAGACACGTGGCGCAATATGAAGGCCGGTATATACGATTCCCGTGTTAGCGTTGAGCAGCGAAATGAAACCGATAGGCCTGATCCGGTGTAACGCGCGGCAACTTAACTTGGTGGTCCCGTCCAAACTTTTAATCTTGACCGTTGGGTTCCGCGTTTTCAAGATCAACGGCTGCTGAGATTCCCGACCCATTTCTTATGATCCCGTGCAACCGAAGTAACTTAACTCCGTGCATCCCGTGCCAACGTTTTAATCCTGATTGTCCCCTTCCGCGCAAATCAGATCCAACGGTTCCCTAAATTCAAGCTATATTTCCTATAATCCCGTGCACCCGAAGCAGGTTAGGACCCGTGCTCCCGGACGCGTGTCACTTTAGGAGCCCTCCAGATCCGTGCCTTGAAGATCCGACGGCTTCTGACCTTGTCTCACCCTATTAACTCACACCCGGCCACACCTTATCAAACGAATTTTGAAACCCTACACACCCAGCCGCCACCACACTTTGTGTATTTAGGGTTTTGTGATTTTAACCCATTAAATTCCAAATATAACCCTTCCTTTTCATCCTTTTTACCATTTAACCCAACCAAAACCAAAACCCACCTATAAATAAATCATTTTTTCCTCCATTAGAACCTAGACTTCAATAACCCTCTCAAATGGCTTCCTTACCTAATTTCTAAGCCACTTCTCTTTCTATCTTCTAACCCTAATCCTCCATTCTTTTCTTCTACTTCTTCTCACCTATTTCTTTCTCTCTTTTCTTCTTACTCAATCCCTCTTCTATTAAATCCATCTTTTTCTATCTTCTTCTCTACCACTATTCTTTCTACCATTAATAGTCATCTCCTTCTTTCTTCCATATTCTTCCACCATTTCTAACCCTCTTCATCTCTTCTTTCCAACTTCTTTCTAGATCTAATTTCTTCTTTCCCTTTCTTTTTCTTATTTGGGTTGCAATAAAATAGCTATTACTTGGATTTCTTGGAGTACAATTCTTGAACATAAATGGAGCAAATCTTGGACATCAAAATGGAGATACATGGGAATATGGAATTTGAGCATTCTTGGTGATTTCTTTCCATTAATTTCTTAGTATTTTCATTTATTTTACAATGTCAATGAATGTTATTCTAGATTCCATGTATAGTTAATTTAGCAATCTAAGGTTGTGAATGAAACCCATTTTGGATCTTTATAATACTTGTTCTTAATTAATTAAATCCTTTGATGTGCTTCAATGACTAGTGATTGTCATTTCATGTTGATTCTATAACCTTATTATCATTCATGTATTATAATTAGATATTTCATGCTTTTATTGATTTATTAGATGAGATATGCCTTTTAGATCTTGAATGGTAGTGTAGGAAATTAGTTTTATATGGTAATTAGTCATACATTCTTAATTATAAAATTGTTTTATCTAGAATATCATCCGGAATCCAAATAGTTCATTATATTGGATCCCGAGTAAATACAAAAGAGATTTAAGTAATTAAGTGCTTGTTTTATAAAGTGAAATTATGTGGTGGATTTTATAACCTTAGATATCTTCTCCCCTCTCTTAGATAGTTTAGATATTGCTTATATATCAAATCAAATCAAAGTTATGAATGGGGTGTGTGTGTGTTAGTCTAAGTTAGTTTTTGACATTTTGATTATTGGGCTAAACTTGCCGTCAATACCCGAAATTGCCTACTTATCCCTTGGGACGATACTCGATCTTATTATAAATACTATAACTTGACCCCGTATACTTGCGGGAGTAGACCTATTTTTTAGGCCCATCAAGTTTTTGTTTGCTTGTTTTGTTCTTTGGTTTAGTGTTATTTGTTAACTTAGACGTTTTCTTTCTTTATTTTCGTAGTTTCTTATCTATTCTTTTTTTTTAGGTACCACTTTAAGGGAAAAGCCCAAAAACGGGAACATAGGAGCGAAGGGGAACAAAAGAATCAGAAAGGAATCGGAAGGAAGAACGAAACGAGAGGAGCATCCGCTAGTATCGTATTCTATCTCTTTCTTTCTTACTTGTGTGTGATTGGTTGGATGAGTTTTGATTTGCATTGATAGCTTGTTTGTTAGTTCCTTGAGCATTGTGAGATCATGGCCCGTTCTTATAACGGTTGGCCATTTGATGATGATGATGAGCTTATTTCGAGGATTCCCCGCACTAACCGACCTGATATGACCTTAGGTGAATACCAAAGGATGTGTAGGGATGCTTCGATTAGTGAGGGGAATAGACCATTTGAGCCTGACCGATCTCGTATGACCCTAGGAGAATACCGATGGATGTGTAGAGATGGTCAAATTAGTGATGGATATGGTCCGACACTAAATATGTATGAGAGACCTTACAGTCCACACTATTCTGAGACCAATGATTTTAGAGGCAGGTATGATCCTAGTATGTACGGTGGGAGTTATTATCAAGAGTCTTCATTTAATTACACTTGTGAGCCTTATCATGAAGAGACTTTTGAAGATAGATCTCAATAAGAGTTTGCGAGTCGTCTGACTGAAATGATGTTACAACATGAAGAGACACAGATTCAAATGCAACAAGAGTTACAACAGAGGTTTGAGTCTCTAAATCATCAGTTTGAGTCTCTAAATCATCAAGTACAGATGATTACATCACAGTTATTAGCCGACGAGGAAGGGGTTTTACCACCCCAAACTCAAGAGGGTACTAGGTCCGATGGCGAGGGTAATACGTCATACCCTAGTACTAAGTTAAATGTCGACGAATCAACTGAGAGGACCCAAGAGCTTGAACAAACTGATAACCTTGTTGTCTCGTTTCCTCAACATGTGTCATCTCATCATGATAGGACTACATTAGACGTTGATGTTCATGGTTGCTCTACGAACAATTTTGAGAATGACACGATTCCGAACTATCCAATTTTTGACACTTGTAAGGAGTCAGTCTTAGATGCAATGCTAGGAAGGCCTGATATTATAACTGACTGCGAGGCCCCAGATGTCTTTGAGGATATTGATGACGTAGTAGTTAGTGACATGTTGGATAGTTTGTCAGACTATTTGCCTAAGGAAGCCATGGACCTTGACTTGGTCCCCGAGCATACTGCCTTACCCTTAGAGTCTAGTTCGACTTTCCACATGATCTCAAACTCGGTTGTTGATCCCTTTTGGGACATTTCAGACGTCTTTCCAAAGACGTCTATGGACATAGTGGATATTCTGTCCACTAAGCTTCCAGATGATTTTTTGCCTTCGACTGATATTTTGACTCTTCACATGTATGTCGATCCTTTTGATGATTTCTTTGTTGTCGTTCCTTCTATTTATACCTACTTAGTGGACTGTGCACCCACTAAGTTTGGGGATGGCTTGTTTTCTTTTATCGTCTCATGTGCACTTCGTATTCTTTATTTTTTTTTGAGACGATTAGCACCTGTATATATCTTTCTTTGGGTTGACCCCCAAATATTCCGTCTTTTGCTTTATGATCGTTAGGCCGATTGATGGGCCTTGATGTTTGTGGGTAACATCTCTGGAAACCCTCCACGAGACATATCTCGTGTTCTTGTAAGAAATCAAGAGAATCAAAGGCTAATTGCATAGCTCAATGCAATCGTGTATACCCACGTTAGTGGTAGATTTGTATGTGGTCATGTCTTTTATGTGATTCATTCTTATGATATTTGTTGATATTTTAGGAGTAATTCTTATATGTTTTACTTCTAAGGCGTTGTTTGTTCCAAGTTTGGGGATGGCGCGAGCTTGGCATCAACTTGGAACCTCTTTATACATGAGCCTTGGTAGTATCATCTTTTATCTCCTTCGGTTATGGTAATATCTCTCCACTCTTCTCTTTAGATTGATGTGCCTCTTTATCTTTTGGTGAGTATATGCTTAGAACATTGAGGACAATGTTAGTTTTAAGTTTGGGGATGCGGGATATAACCATAACCAATGCATGACCATGGGTTTCAAAGACAAAAGGGTTCAAATTAGCCAAAATTTGAAAATTTTGAACATTTTGAGTAGATTTGCATGTGATTCTAGTGATAGTTTTGAGAATTTTGATGCATATGTGTCGAGTTGATGAGTTTTGTGATTGCTAATGGCTTTTCCATGAAAGTCGAGTCTTTTAGTGTTTGTGTTGTGCCATGTGAGTTACATCTTAGTGAAGAAGAAACATTTCTAAGAGACCTAAAGTAGTCATTAGTGGAGACTTAACCCATGTGAGAGCTCAAAGCCTAAATTGCCATTCGAGTGTTCTCTTCTACGCTAACTCCGAGTAGAATGAAGAGCTACTCAACCTCGTAACTTATAAAAGAGCTCATTTGATCTCGTGTGTTCAATTTCCTTAGCCACTAGGAGTGACATTAGGATAGCGAATTAACCTTGCCCTTGTAGTCCATGAAACCCAATGAGAATGTCAACTAGAGGAAAGAGGATACTCCATCACCATCCATCATCTTATATCCCGAGAATGAAGACATGAGATAAAAGAATGAAGAATATCAAAAGCAAGTATGAAATGAAAAGTTGATTGCAAGAATAGAGTTGTGTGTGTTGTATTTTGTTTTAGTTGTTTGTATTTGTGTTATGAAAAGAAAAGAAGAAAAAAAAATGAAAAAAAATGAAAAATGAAAAATGAAAAAAAAGGGATATAAAAAGAAAAAAAAGTGAAATAAAGTGATTTTTTGTGTATGTTTGAGCATGTGTTAGCTCTTTTGTGTGAGTGATGTGATTGTATATATGTGTTGGTGTTTTGTTCATGAATAAGTATTCGAAGCAAGAAACAAATGTTGAGATGCTTAAGAGGTTCTACCATAATGAAGAGGTCGAAATTCTCCGGAATCCACTACCATAACATCATCTATTGTATCTGCTAACCTTTAGAAGGCATTTTTAGAGGGTAGAATGGGTGAGAAGGGCGAGTGAGCTTCCCCACTCTATATAGTGGCTAATTCCTTTTCGAAGATCATTCGTTCCATAATGTTGTCCTCACTCCTTTTTATGTGTTGAGTCTATAGTCGTGATCACACTCACACATACGAGCGAACCATTCTTGAGTGATTTCATTTTTGGAGTGTATGTCCGTGAGGCCGAAGTCGAGGCGAAATGTACAAACTTGGGAATCAAGGTTTTGTGACTTCGGAACATAGATGTGCTTATTATGGTATGACACTTGCATTTTAGGGTAAGATCATTAGTGAAGGGGTCTTCAGCTTTCACATGAACTTGTTTACTTGATTCATTATGTTTTGACATGCTTAAACCCTTTACTATATCAATCATGCTTATCTACGATTTGGATTTTGGACCCTTGTGTATTTGAAACCATGATGTTTGTGGGTGTCATCTATGGAAACCCTCACGAGACCACACTCGTCCACTAGGGCAACCTAGGGGTTTAACGGCTTGTTGCACATGCTAAATGCAACCGGGATTCCTCCGAAAGTGAGTTAGGTTTTTCTTTTATTATGTTTTGCTCGAGGACTAGCAAAATCTAAGTTTGGGGATGTTTGATGGGTCATGAAAATGTCCCATCTAAGTCGTTTAATTTAGTCGAGTTAGTTCGTTTCGGGTCTTTATTATAATAAAATGGTTGATTTTCTTGATTAGGTGTGTTTTGTGGAGTTAGGTGTAAAAAATGGTTAAAAAACGAGGAAAAGATGCATAAAGGGTATTTTGGTCATTTGGAGTTAAGGGCATTCTGGAAATTTGGCCAAGGTTAGTGCGTGGTTGAAAAGTAGAGGTCGAGACGAGTCCGTAGGAGAAAACGGAAGTCAAATCGGAGTCCGGACGAAGGAATAAATCAAGGTCAAAGTTTTGTCAAAGAGGGTTGACTTGCGGGACAATAGCGGGCACACATTTGGCACGCGGGATACAAGAAGACACGTGGCGCAATATGAAGGCCGGTATATACGATTCCCGTGTTAGCGTTGAGCAGCGAAATGAAACCGATAGGCCTGATCCGGTGTAACGCGCGGCAACTTAACTTGGTGGTCCCGTCCAAACTTTTAATCTTGACCGTTGGGTTCCGCGTTTTCAAGATCAACGGCTGCTGAGATTCCCGACCCATTTCATATGATCCCGTGCAACCGAAGTAACTTAACTCCGTGCATCCCGTGCCAACGTTTTAATCCTGATTGTCCCCTTCCGCGCAAATCAGATCCAACGGTTCCCTAAATTCAAGCTATATTTCCTATAATCCCGTGCACCCGAAGCAGGTTAGGACCCGTGCTCCCGGACGCGTGTCACTTTAGGAGCCCTCCAGATCCGTGCCTTGAAGATCCGACGGCTTCTGACCTTGTCTCACCCTATTAACTCACACCCGGCCACACCTTATCAAACGAATTTTGAAACCCTACACACCCAGCCGCCACCACACTTTGTGTATTTAAGGTTTTGTGATTTTAACCCATTAAATTCCAAATATAACCCTTCCTTTTCATCCTTTTTACCATTTAACCCAACCAAAACCAAAACCCACCTATAAATAAATCATTTTTTCCTCCATTAGAACCTAGACTTCAATAACCCTCTCAAATGGCTTCCTTACCTAATTTCTAAGCCACTTCTCTTTCTATCTTCTAACCCTAATCCTCCATTCTTTTCTTCTACTTCTTCTCACCTATTTCTTTCTCTCTTTTCTTCTTACTCAATCCCTCTTCTATTAAATCCATCTTTTTCTATCTTCTTCTCTACCACTATTCTTTCTACCATTAATAGTCATCTCCTTCTTTCTTCCATATTCTTCCACCATTTCTAACCCTCTTCATCTCTTCTTTCCAACTTCTTTCTAGATCTAATTTCTTCTTTCCCTTTCTTTTTCTTATTTGGGTTGCAATAAAATAGCTATTACTTGGATTTCTTGGAGTACAATTCTTGAACATAAATGGAGCAAATCTTGGACATCAAAATGGAGATACATGGGAATATGGAATTTGAGCATTCTTGGTGATTTCTTTCCATTAATTTCTTAGTATTTTCATTTATTTTACAATGTCAATGAATGTTATTCTAGATTCCATGTATAGTTAATTTAGCAATCTAAGGTTGTGAATGAAACCCATTTTGGATCTTTATAATACTTGTTCTTAATTAATTAAATCCTTTGATGTGCTTCAATGACTAGTGATTGTCATTTCATGTTGATTCTATAACCTTATTATCATTCATGTATTATAATTAGATATTTCATGCTTTTATTGATTTATTAGATGAGATATGCCTTTTAGATCTTGAATGGTAGTGTAGGAAATTAGTTTTATGTGGTAGTCAGTCATACATTCTTAATTATAAAATTGTTTTATCTAGAATATCATCCGGAATCCAAATAGTTCACTATATTGGATCCCGAGTAAATACAAAAGAGATTTAAGTAATTAAGTGCTTGTTTTATAAAGTGAAATTATGTGGTGGATTTTATAACCTTAGATATCTTCTCCCCTCTCTTAGATAGTTTAGATATTGCTTATATATCAAATCAAAGTTATGAATGGGGTGTGTGTGTGTTAGTCTAAGTTAGTTTTTGACATTTTGATTATTGGGCTAAACTTGCCGTCAATACCCGAAATTGCCTACTTATCCCTTGGGACGATACTCGATCTTATTATAAATACTATAACTTGACCCCGTATACTTGCGGGAATAGACCTATTTTTAGGCCCATCACATCACCACTCGAATGATTCCTCCATCCTATGTTGAACTTCATTCTTTGTTATTGACTCATGAATTTCGGATTGATCTCCTTCGTCCAAAACACATTCAACCAACTGCCCTGTTTTCTCCTTCATTCACTCCAAATCGTTCAACTCCTTCATCTGGTTATAGAGGAAACAGAGGAAGAGGAAATCGAAATGATAATCAGAGAGGAAACTATCAAAGGAATCAATCTTACTCTGTTCTTGGTCCTCCTCCTCAACAGTTGGTTTGTAAATACTGTGGGAAACCAGGACACTCTGCTCGAACCTGCTACAGTATTCCCCATTCCCATGATTTAGCTCACTCTTTTGCTGCTATGAGTGTTGATTCTGCTATGGCTGATCCTAACTGGTATGTCGACTCAGGAGCTACTATGCACATCACATCTGATGTTGCTTCCACATCTGCTGGATCTGATTTATCTGCTCCTGATCAGGTCATGATGGGAACTGGTCACACAACCCATGTTTCAGGCATTGGTAATGTTTCTCTCCCTTCCTCTGATTTTGTTCTCCCTAATGTGTTAGTTGTTCCTCATTTTCGTAAGAATTTGATTTCTGTGTCTCATCTCCTCAAAGATTTTAACTGTTTTGTCGTCTTCCATCGTAATGGCTTCTTTGTTCAGGAAGTTCCAACAGGGAGGAGACTCCTCGTAGCAATGATTGATGAAGGACTATTTCGATTAACCCCTAATCAAAAGGACCAACCGCCGGTGTCTCTGTTTGCTTCTTCATTATCCTCTGTTTCTCTTGTCTCCGATGAGGTGTGGTATCGTCGTTTGGCCCATCCACATCTGCAAATTTTAAATTCAGTTATTAGTAAGAATGGTTTGAAAATCAAAAATTCTGTAATGAACAAATCTAAATGTTTAAGTTGTGTTTAGTAAACATCATCGTCTTCCATTTACTACTGTTAATCATTCATCTTCTGCTCCAAATGAGTTAATTCATTCCGACCTTTGGGGACCGTCGCCGGTGACATCTCCCTCTGGTCATCGTTATATTTTGATACTAATTGATGATTACAGTAGATTCACATTCATTTATTTTCTAAAAACAAAATCAGAGGCTAAATTCCATTTTCAAAACTTTAAACAATTCATGGAAAAACAATTTGGGCATCCAATCAAGATTCTTCAATCTGATGGTGGTGGTGAATTTGTGAACAATGATTTCTCTAATTTTCTTGCCCAAAATGGAATACATCATCGGAGGTCGTGTCCTCATACTCCCCAACAAAATGGGGTAGCTGAGAGAAAGCTCCGACATTTGGTTGAAACGGCTCTTTGCCTGCTTCATCAGGCTACTGTTCCTCATCAATTTTGGCCTGAGGCCTTTCAAACTGCAGTGTATACCCTTAATCGTCTTCCTACTTCTGTCCTAAATGGCCTATCTCCATTTGAGAAACTTTTTCGAACTCGTCCTCACTATCAAGATCTCAGAACCTTTGGTTGCAGATGTTTTCCATTATTGACCCCTTATCGAAAATCCAAATTTGATGCTAAATCTAAATCTTGTATCTTTCTTGGATACAGTCCTAACCTTAGGGTTATAAATGCCTCGATCCATTGTCTTCTCGAATTTACATTTCTCGCCATGTTTTGTTTGATGAAGAAAGCTTCCCTTTTTCGACTACCCTGTCTTCATCTTCCTCATCGAAATTTCAAAACCCTAATCTCTCCTTTACCACTCTGAACTGGACGGTCCCCACCACCTCTACCATTACACCATGTCCCTCTACTACTCATTCAATTGGCCCACCACAGTACACGTTGTCTGTCCCTCCTTGTACAGCTGCTCAACAAACTGCGACGCGTCCTCAATACGCGTCTTCTGTTTCCCTGCCATCTGTCCCCTGTAGGACAGTTGTACGAAGTCAGTCTTCTCCACTACGAAACACGTCTCAACCTATTAAGCATCCTGGTCCCACATCTTCCACGTCACCTAAAATGAATGCCAACTCCACCCCCACTATCCTTCCACCTGACTTGTCCTCTGACCATTTGTCTCATTCTCCCACTCCATCTGTTCTTCCCTCACCTTTACCAATTTCGAATTTACCAGAGACAACCCCTCTCACCATTACCACTTCAGAAAATGTCGTTCCTTCTTCTTCTTCTTCTCTTCAGAAATCTAATATCTCCATTCACCCGATGATTACCAGAACTCGTGATGGAACACGAAAACCAAAGGTTTTATTTACAAAAGTTTGCTCTGATTCTCCTCTCAATGAACCATCAACATTCTCTCAGGCATCTAAACATGAACATTGGCGACAGGCGATGGCTGAGGAAGTTGATGCTCGTCGCAAGAATAGCACTTGGGTTTTGGTTCCACCTCCTTCAAATAGTAACATTGTTGATTGCAAATGGATATTCAAGGTTAAACAAAAGGCAGATGGTTCTATTCAGAGGTTTAAAGCTCGTTTGGTGGCTCGGGGTTACTCACAACAGTATGGAATCGATTACGAAGAAACCTATAGTCCAGTGGTAAGGCCGGCAATGATTCGATCTGTAATTTCTCTTGCCATCACAGGTAATTGGTGTCTAAAGCAACTCGATGTGAAAAATGCGTTTTTAAACGGTGATCTTCAAGAGCTTGTGTTTATGAATCAACCAAAGGGATTTGAAGATCCCTCAAAACCAAATTTTGTATGTAAATTAAATAAGGCTATCTATGGCTTAAAACAAGCCCCTAGAGCCTGGCATCATCGATTCAGCAGTTGTCTTTTATCAATGGGTTTTCATCAATCTATATCAGATCCATCTATGTTCTATCTAAGATCGTCAACAGATTTAACTATCCTATTACTTTATGTTGATGACATATTAGTAACAGGTTCTTCTCCAACACAAATTTTGTCTCTTATTAACAAACTCAAGGACAAATTTGAAATGATGGATCTTGGCGATCTCAGCTACTTTTTAGGGATGGAGGTTCATAGGTCATCTGATGCACTCATCTTAACTCAACAAAAGTACACAACTGATCTCCTCACTCATTTTGGTTTATTGGACTCGAAACCGGTCTCTACTCCGGTAATAACAGGATCAAAATTATCGAAAAATGATGGTATACCTCTATCTGATCCTATGAATTATAGAAGTCTGGTGGGGGCTCTCTAATACCTCAATCTTACAAGACCAGATGTTTCTTATGCCGTTAATCAAGTGTCAAAGTTCATGGGCTCGCTGACGACCACTCATCTTACGGCTGCTAAACGGATTCTAAGATATCTAAAGGGTTCAGTTGATCATGGTCTGGTTTTCCGGCGAGCCACGAGTCTTCCTCTCACTGGGTATTCCGATGCTGATTGGGCTGGGTCCCCAGATGACAGAAGGTCGACATCTGGCTATGGGGTATTTCTCGGTCCTAATTTGATAGCCTGGGCCTCCAAGACCCAGCCCACAGTGGCCCGCTCCTCCACCGAAGCCGAATATAGGTCTGTAGCCCACACCACTGCTGAAATACTTTGGCTAAAGAATCTTCTACTTGAACTAGGGTTTCACTCGAGTACTCCACCAATCATCTACTGTGATAACATTAGTGCTACTTATCTAGCAATCAATCCCATTCTTCACTCTCGCACTAAGCACACGGCTATAGATTTCCATTTTGTACGTGAGCAAGTTAAGAATGGTTTATTGAAAGTCCAATTTCTACCTGGAGATGAACAATTAGCAGACATATTTACCAAAGGGTTATCGTCAACAAGGTTCGGTTATTTGAAGTTCAAGCTCTCTCTTCTTCATAGGCGTTCGGCTTGAGGGGGGGGGGGGGTGTTAAAGGATCGTTTGTAGTAATAGTCCTTTATGTATACTTGTATGTATTTAAATTTATGTTCAAGGGTCTGTCTGTAATTTGTATTCTTGAGCTTCATCTATAAATACATCAATACCCTAATTATTAGGGTATCTTGGATTCCCAAAACTTACAAGATGGTCTTGTTTGTGGCCTTCCAACTTAAAATCAATTGGTGTAAGTGGAGAGAACCCACACATCATTATATTATTGGTTGTTAGTTGTCTCTTCTCTTATGTGATACTCTTCTTCACTGTGGCGTGGTTAGTCTAACACGTTTTTATTTTATTTTTTATTATTTTTTTTGGGTCGCGTGGAGTACATGTGATTTTTGAACCTGTCATGTGTGGGCCTAGTTATGATACCATGTTAAGTTTGTGGTCATCCAACTCAAAACCAATTGGTTATAAGTGGAGAGAACCTATACATTATATCCTTGGTTGCTAGTTACCCATTCTCTTATGTGAGACTACTCTCACACTTACTAGTGCATCACCCATCTTAAAAAGGTGTGTTGTTTAACAACATATCGTATCTTATACTTGTGATGACACAATACTAATCACTACTTCTTCAAATGTAAATAATATAAGGGATTGAATGTGATAAGAGTGATAGGATTCAATGTTGGACTTTTCTCTCATTTTTCCAATATTTTGAGCAATTATTTCTGTGGTAGGCGTCAGGCAATGTATAGTTTGTTAGGGGGAGGCTTTTGCTAACAAGTCTCAAGTTCCAAATTTCATTCATTTTATCTTCTTTCTAGAAGTTAGGTTGGTCCAATATTTTGAGTCAAACTTAAGAGTGTGACTATTTCAAGTCATAGTTAAACAAAATTTATTTCTAAAGCTGGTAAGTATCTATAGGCGCTGCTATCACCAACACCCAAAGTGGGCTTTTCTATAAGCACCCCACCAAAATTAAAATTTGTTGTAAGCGCCCTCCTCACTAATCGGTGCACCTTTGACTTCTTCCTGTTCTCCTTTCTCTTCTTCCTTGATTTTTTCAATATGATTTTCTTCAAAATCTTACCAAATGGGTAGCTTTTTTTCTTGTTTTCTTAATTGTGCTGCCATGTCATGTGTAGTTAGTTATTTGAAGAAGAGGCTGAAACCAAATTTCTATTCATCCATTCATTTGGCCTCCACCCCAGTCTTTCACCTGATGTAGCGACATATCACTTGAGCGTGAAACAAATAGAAAATATATGCGCAAGTGATTCCACATCAAACGGATGGGTGGTGAGGGATAGATAGATTCTTTTTTTTTTTTTTGAAGAAGGTAAGCGGGGTAATGAAGAATGAATAGAATTTTTGCTCTTCTAATAGTGTGTTAATTAAACAGAATACCTTTTCATGATCTACTAATTACATGGGGAGAAAGTGTTCAACACATAATTTGTGTCTCCTAATTTCTCTTGGAACCATTGATGTAAGGCCATGTTTCGCGCGGGGAATGGAATGTGATTCCTGGGAATCAGATTACTGTAGTTTGATGTTTGGGTCGACCAGGAATGGGAATTTGATTCCTAATTAGGTGTTTGATTCGTATAGGAATATGAATGTAAATAATTTTAAAAGTTCATTTTTACCCTTACTTAAACTACATAAAATACACATCAACTTTTTTTTAGCATAAAATATACACATCAACTTTGTAATATATTAAAATCAGTATTATTTTTTCAAATTCGTAGATATGAAATAATAACATGATACATCAAAGTGTTAGAATTTAAAGATAATAAATAAATATCTTAATAAAAGTTTGCCTAAAATAAAATTTTGTTCGTAAACCTAAATAAAAATTTATATAAAATTAAATTTTGTTCATAAACATAAATAATACTTATTAATACCAGATCCTACAAAAAAATAAAATTGGTAATTCAATATTTTATTAAGGATATATTTGTCAATAAATATTAATATATGTGATTCTGGGGGAATGAAAATCACAAACCCACCTCCCCCCTGGGTTTGTTATTGCGCATTTTTGAGGGAAGCACATTCCCGGACCCACACCATTCCCGCAAGCCAAACAATGATCTTGAATGTGATCCCGGGAATCACATTCCATTCCCACGCCATTATCGCGCGTCAAACATGACCTAAGAGATGGGTTGTTACTAATTGTTGTATTTAAAGTAACCATTTGATATAACACGATTTTTTTGTCTATATTCGCTGTCAATTTGCTATGTCAATTTGAAAGAGAAAAACACAAATCCTTACATATCGTTTGGAATTACTGTTCGTGCCCTACGGGCACAGGTTACACCCTCATCTATATAATAAGGGAGGAGGGTATTTTTCCCCTCTTAATGGCCCAGATTTGCTGTTATATCAAGTGGTTGAGGTTTGGTTTGTTGAAATTGGAAGGCTTAGATTTGAATTAAATACAATCCAAGGGTTAGAAAACAAAAAGACAAAGAGGGGAAAACACTACTTGTATGTCAGATTCTTCCAATGGTCTCTAATGGATGCTCTTCTGGGATTGGGATTCACTACTTGTATGTCAGATTCTTCTTTGTTCATAAGTTACTCTAATGGGGTTCTCACTATTGTTCTGATCTATGTAGATGATATGCTTGTTACTGACAACTCTACATCAGCCTGCAAGTCCTTAATTGATCAATTAAGTACATCTTTCTCCATGAAAGATTTAGGAGATCTTCACTATTTTTTGGGTTTAAAAGCTAAGAGGGATGCCCATTGCCTCAACCTTACTCAAACCAAATACACCTTGGATCTCTTAAAGAAAAGTGATATGATTGGTGCTAAACCATGTTCCTTTCCTGCTACTGTTGGATCAAAACTCTATCCTAATGATAGTCCTATACTAGCTGATCCCACTTCTTTTAGATCTCTTGTTGGTGCCTTACAATACTTAACATGGACTAGACCAGATATTTGTTTTGCTGTGAGTCAAGTTTGTCAGCATATGCAATCCCCAACTGAGAATCATCTGGCTGCAGTCAAGAAGTTCTTAGATATCTAAAAGGTTCTCTGCATCAAGGTCTCATTTTAAAAAAAGGGGATATATCTCTTACTGGCTTCTCAGATGCAGAATGGGCTGGTGACTTATCTACTAGCAAATCTACTGGGGGTTATATATTATTTCCTGGTCCTAATCCTATAGCATGGTCTGCTAAGAAGCAATCAAGTGTGGCAAGATCTTCCACAAAAGCAGAGTACAGAAGTTTAGCACAATGTGCAGCTGAATCAGTGTGGGTTTGTAATCTTCTCAAGGATCTTCATCTCTTCCTCTCATCAACTCCAACTCTATGGTGTGATAACATTTCAGCTCTTTCTCTTGCCTCTAATCCTGTGTTTCACTCTAAAATGAAACATTTGGCAATAGATTTTCATTTCATTAGAGAATTGGTCTCCTCTGGTCGACTCAAGGTGGAATGTATCAAGTCTTCTGCTCAGCCTGCTGACATCTTCACCAAGGCTCTTTCCTCACCAAAGTTCCTTGAGTTGAAGTCCAAGCTGAAAGTCCTTCTAAGTCCCTTTCACCTTGAAGGGGGGGGGGGGGGGGGGGGAGAATGAGAGCCCAATCCGTTTTTGGCCAAAAATGTGAAGCAGGTCCAAATGTCAGAAAACAGTACTATTTCCTGATTTTATTTTATTTTCCTCCCCTTCTTGCCCTTGGACGGGATATTTCCCAGTTTTCTGACACTCTGACGCGAGACAGCGAATTGATTAGTTTCCCGTATATGACGTCACAACAGAAAGACATTCAGATTTTTTGAAATTTCAAAAATGGCGCCATTTTTGACGAAATTTCGGCCATTTTTTTTGGATCCCGCCCATTGTATTCTGTTTCAATTCCTTCTTTGTTCCTATATATACATCCAAAGATCTTCATCATTCTTATTTTGCTTCACATTTTATCTTCTCCATCTTTTTCAATCTCTAAAAACATCAAAGTTTCCAGTTCTTTCTCTCTGTAAAAGTTTTATGTTCTTATTTATCTCCTTCATCTCTTTCAATCGATTTATTTATTTCTTCATCTTTATATTTTTTTTTAATTTATTTTGTTTCCAGATCTTTCTAGATTTATACATCCAAGATCTTCTTCATCATTCTTATTTTGTTTCACATTTTGGAAATATTTGGTTTAAAGTTGACCAGTACATCCAAGATCTTCTTCATCATTCTTATTTTGTTTCACGTTTTGGAATGATTTGTTTCACATTCTTATTTTGTTTTACATTTTGGAAAGATTTGGTTACAAAAAAAAGAAATTGGTTTAAAGTTGACCAGTACACAGAACAATTCCCGGTACACAAGAAAATTTCCACTACAAAAATGTCTGGTACAGAACCAAATTTCCAGTAAACAAAACAATTTCCAATACACAAGAAAATTTCCCAGTATAAAAATGTCTAGTACATAACCAGATTCCCAATAAACTGAATAATTTCCGGTACACAAAACAATTTCCAGAAAACAAGAAAATTTCCCAGTACAAAAATGTCTAGTACATAACCAAATTCCGAGTACACAGAACAATACCCGGTACATAAGACAATTTCCAGAAAACAAGAAAATTTTCCAGTACAAAAATGTCTAGTTTATAACCAAATTTCCAATAAACAAAACACTTTCCAGTACACAAGAAAATTTCCCAGTATAAAAATGTCTAGTACATAACCAGATCCCCACTAAACTGAACAATTTCCGGTACACAAGACAATTTCCAAAAAACAAGAAAACTTCCCAGTACAAAAATGTGTAGTGGATAACCAAATTCCGAGTACACAGAACAATACCCGGTATACAAGACAATTTCCAGAAAACAAGAAAATTTCCCAGTACAAAAATGTCTAGTACATAACCAAATTCCCATTACACAGAATATATGAGAACAAATCAATGAAAAACTATAGAAAATGAGGAAAATTTAATTTTAAAGAGATAAGAAATAAATCTGGAAAAAAGAAGGAAATTTGTTGAGATTGGAGAGAGAAATTTGTTGAGATTAGAGAGAGAAATATGTGTGGGAGAAAATAAAAAAAGAAATAAATCTGGAAAAAAAATGAAAATGGCAAGTTGGTAATTTTGCAATGGCAATTCTGTAATTTTATGGGAAAGTACAAGGTTTGATGTCAGTGCGTCAGACTATTTTTCAAAAAATTTCGTGCTTTCCAAAAATTTTTCGGTGGCAATGTTGTAAATATGTGGAAAGTACACTGTCTGACAGCCTGGTGTGTCAGCTAGTTTTTCAGAAATTTTCGCTTTTCTGGGAAACTTTTTGATGGCAATTTCGTAAATTTCGAAAAGAATAAGGACTTTCCGGACATTTCATCTCCTGGTCTGACGCATTGGACCTGCTTTACAATTTTGTCCGAGTTTGGATTGGGCTCTTATTTTGTGCCCAATTTTTGATCTTTCATCCATTCGCTCTTTAAATTTTGAATTTCCTAGAATATCTTTGAGATCTTACTTGTACTGATCCATTTGTAATTATTAATACAATACCCAACCTTAATAAGAGGTATGGGAGATTCATACACTTTCATGGTATAAAAGCTTAGGTTGAAAACTAATAAATTTTTTCTATTCTTCTCTTACTCTCTACTGCTGATGGGATCCACAGGACCTCTGCCCACTGCTACAATACTGCTGACCACTCCCACCATCCCTTTTCCCTCTCTTACAAATCTCGTTCCTCTTGTATAACTTTCTGACTTGGAAGAAACATATTCTTCCTATTATGAAATCACATGACTTATTCTCTCACTTTGATGTATCTGCTTCTTCTCCTCCATCATTTATTTTTGACTCCAGTAGTCAATTTGATATTCCGAATCCGAATCCGGCGTTCACACAATGGACAAAGGTGGACCAAACTATCATCAGTTGGATCAACACCACCTTGTCTCCTTTGGTGCTTTCTCAGACTCCGGAGTTTGAAACCGCTATGGAGCTTTACACTTTTTTATCATCCACTTTCTCGGCTCAAAATAATACAGCAAGGAAGTCTCAACTACCAAACGATTCAAAAGGCCTCTCTCTCTCTCTCTCTATGGCCGATTATGTCGGTAAGGTAAAAGAAATTTCCGACTCTATGGCAGCCTCTCACCATCCGATTCCAGACATAGAGCTTGTTCTTCATACTCTCCGTGGTTTGGGATCGGAATATTATGGCTTTGTTATGGAAACAAGAGACACTCTTTCCACTTTTAATCAGTTGATTCCATTACTTTTTAATCAAGAAATGAGAATTCAGGAGCAACAAAATTCTGAGGCCTCCTCCATTTCTACAGCCTTGCTCGTCAATCAGCCCTCCTACCTATTAGGTTCTCCCTCCTCTCCTTTTATGCTTAAAAATGTATTTCAGGTACCCACAATAACAAAAAAAATTATTGTCCGTCTCTCAATTGACAAAGGACTTCGATTGTTATGTGATTTTTTACCGTTCCTCCTTTTTTGTCCAGGATCGACAAACGGGGAAGCTTCTTCTTCACGGCATCAATAAAGACGGCCTCTATTAGTGTTTGGGTTCGGTGTTTTCAGCCAAAGGGCGTACTTCTAGGTCTTTGAATTTCTGCTTTTTAGGATCTAAAATAAAAGGGGATGTTTGGCATATGTGCCTAGGTCATCGCCATTCTAGGATTGTGTCCAAAGTTGTCTCTGCCTTTTCCGATTATGTTATTTCTAATTCAATTAATAAATGTCAAAGTTATGTTCTATCGAAACACCATCAGTTACCATTCAATTTATCTACTATTCGTTCTTCCTCTCACGTTTCTAAAGTTCACGCTGACATATGGGGTCCATCTTCAGTCTCTTCTAACTCTAGTTTTCGTTACTTTTTGGTGTTGGTTGATGATTACTCTCGATTTACATGGTTATATTTTTTAACACAAAAGTCTCAAGTTTTTGCTTGCTTGCAAAATTTTAAAACTTTAGTGGGGAACCTATTTCAAACCATTTTAAAAGTTTTCCAAAGTGATGGGGGAGGAGAGTTCACTTCTTCCTCTCTTAAATTTTTTTTTTCAGACAATGGTGTTTTGCAACAATTTTCTTGTCCCCACTTGGGACACGAGCAAACAAATTTGATCTCCCACCTTGTTGTATAGCTAGCACACCAATGGTGGTTGGAAGAAGAACTTCTTTCTTCTTGACTAGATAGATAGTTAATGGGAATTAGCTCACTTTCTCCTCTCTACTTGATGTGGTAGAGTAAGAAAGCTTAGAGAGAAATTCCACACCTTATTCTCTGCCCTAAGAGTGTTTATATAGAACCCTAATAAGAATCCACCTCCTTTTAGGTTTCCTAAAACACCCTTTAGAATAAGATTTAGGGAAATAGTCGAAAATAGCAACTATTGGTATTTTCTCAATTCCCTAAGGAGGAGGTGCCCAAACACCACGAAAATTGGCAGATATAATGTTTATTATATCAGAAACTAACCCTCCAAAATTCAGCCCAATCGAGTCCTAGAAGTACCCGAACCGGTCTAGGCCCAAAAACCCTGTTTTTGGCCCTTTTGTACTATCTTTGCCTAATTCCCTTTTAGGCCTATGAGATATGTTTATGGGACACTCCCATGATTATATCTCACTCCCACTAGTCATATCCTAGATCAATTTGTCACTCTTATGTGTAACCCGTTGTAGGATCCGATCGAAGTTAGCCGCGAATTACTCCGTAATTCGACGATCGTAGTTGGTCTCTAGCTACAACTCTACGATCCCTAAATCAATCGGACTTGATGATCTTCCACATCAATTGTCCTATCCGACAATTTGTTCGCATTGTCACCTTGGTCGAAGGACATCTCCTTCAACTCCTTCAGACTCCCACTTGGACTTAGAACAAGTGCAATGCCTCGATTCCCGTGTCAATTTAGTATCCCATCTGATACGTCACGTCATTCAGACTTTCTTGATATCCGAGTACAACTGTAAAAGACAAACGATTAACTTTAATCCGTTTGAGCGCGGCCACGCATTTTCAGTTGCTACTCATCAAGTGGCCTTGAGACACTTTGTACCTAATGTGATTAGGATGACACAATCCATTCTTGCGCTCCCACTTAACTTCATGTCTATCCTGTCCTTCCCAGTATCCGTCTTTATAACCTCCTTTTACGGCGTGGCGTTTAACGGAACCAAAGTCGGGCATTCCTTACATAAGATGAGTGGAGCACTCATGTTTTGAGGAATCTCTCCAATTGTCTTTATGAGAAGTATTGACGTTTATCACGAGTGATGTACTTCTCATTTGAGGGTTATCCAGTGTATAAACCTTTTACACACCCACGTAGTCGAATAGAATATACTATTCATATAGCCCATGAAACTGCACTATCCCATCGACTCCCGTACTAGTCTTCGTGAGTCATTGTTGTCCATGCAATGTCTTGGTCGAATTTAATCGACTTGTACAAGTTTCATGATTGTTCTTCATGACCCTCCATGATTTTTCTCATGATCGAATTAAATCGACTTGTACTTTTCTCCCACTTATTCTTTTAATAATTAGTGTTTTCTCACAGACTACTAGGTGTGCTAATTATTAGAAAAATACTATCATGAGCAACAAACACTTTGTTCTCTTGATTAGTTATGGAAGAAGCCCAAATTTCTTTTAAAAGAAATTGCGTCAGATATTAGCTAGTTTTGTAATGCTCTTACAAGCTTAGCTGTTAGACGGAATTTTGGTAGTTTTGTGAGAAGCTATGTCTAGACTAAATGGATTTTGGAGGATAGAGTTTGATTCGTGTTCTTCATCTTAATCCTTTTGGACACTCCAAATATGGATAGGTTAGAAGTACGTTTGAAGATCAATCTCTGTTTTTGACTCAAGGCTTTCTTTCTTGTCAGTTTGATTCATGTTTTGGTTATAGTGGACTTGTTGTCCTCATCCCTTTCGATTGGGATGAACCTATCTTATAGGTTTTTTGACCAAGTTTAGAATCTTTTGGTATAGTTTGTTAAACTTAGCACTTATTAACATCTCAATTTAGAAATAAAATTCTTTATTGATTCTCCATAATACTTAGTACAGAGATGATGTTAAAAAACTAGAAAAGCGATTAATCTAGAATAGTGCCTAAAGTAGACTTCGATCCCTTTCAGCATCCTTAGCAGTCGAGGCTTCTGCTCCCTCTTGGATCTTGTCTTCCTTAGCCAAATACTCAGTTCCCAGCTGCGCCTGTACATTCACAATGAAAGGGCAATTTTAGGTATTACATACCATAATTTGGGAATTTTACAATATTTGATAAGTTAACTGTTTATACCTGAATTGGAAGCTACTGTTCCATTCTTTTTGTCCTCCAAGAACTTAGGGCAGTTTCTTTTCCAGTGGCCTATGCTACTGCAGTAGAAACATCTTGACGTAGATTGAATACCTTTGTTTTGAGGTTTAGCAATACGTTTGCCTTTTCCTTTTAACGCGGGTTTCTTCTTCTGCCTCTTGTTCTCTTGAGCCACAAGAATCTTATTCTTTGGCTCCAAGTCCATTGTTAGTCGTTCTGCTGCCTGAAGCATTGCATCAAGTTCCTCTAAAGGCTTGTTCCATCCATTCATCGCATATTCCATCTTAAATAGATTGAACCCTTCATGAAGTGAATAGAGGATCATGTCATTAGCCGCCGATTGGCTAACAGGAGAACCCAGCTCTTCTAGTTTAGCAAAGAGTTCTATCATTTGCCGAACATGAGGACCTACTGGTTTTCCTTTTTCGAGGCGCAGACGCAATAATTTACTGGTTGCATCAAACCTCTCCACTCTCGCTTTGCTTCGGATTGAATCCTCAGTTTTCGGAGTGATGGAGGGGACTTCCATGTTCAGAGGTTTCTCGTTAAGAGTAGCCTCCATGGCTGATAACAACCGAGAAGTCATTGATTCTGGTTCTGCCCTCTTTTGATCATCCTCTTGATGCTCTGTTTCCTTAGCAGTCAAAAAATCCAATTTTGAAAATGGATAGTCTGAGACATTTAGCTTGTTTTTAAACTCTCCATCCAATATTTAAAGTATCTCCCGATTCCTTCCTTCATGGATGTTTTCGTTTAACACCTTCCTTAGGTACGTTCCAAGGTCGAACATGTTTCCTTGTGTCATCTTTAAAACTACATAAAGTAATGGCAAAGTTTTAAAACTCGTTATCGTTTATGAAAAACATTAGTTTTCCCACATTATTCAAAAAAAACGTCCCCGATTGAATAAGTGATTCCAAGACCCCAGTTCTTCGAAGTAAAGCGGACGAAGGCCCTACCCTTTGACTCCGTCGTTCCGGGTGAGTGAACTACTTCACTGATCATACCTTATGACTCTTGGTTGATAGATTTCATTAATGAATGACTAATCTATCCTTTTGCCTCGAGTATCCAAGACTCTCTTGCTAATCTCGTTGAGTAGAACCATTTAGACGTGTAGGCCTCTTCTATAGGCCTACCCGCATTGTCCCAAGGTAGAGGAAGTACTCTGCGAAGGCCGACCCACCTTCCTCGAACAAGGGCGCAACGAGTGTCTTAATCTGGATAGGCGATTACTCAAGATTACTTTTGGGGACTTTTACGCTAGTCTGGCGTTTGTTATAGTGAACTATTTAGCCTAACTAACATCCACGACATAAAGCGTAAATAAGTAAGTAAATGCGCGCGAGAAAGTAAATCAAGCAGACATGGATCCTAGAATGGCCCCTAACCTAGAAGATCTAATCTCCCTTGGTTTTCTTCTTGTTTCGCCTTTTGGTTCGTCTTGGATCGCCATCTTTGAACCTCCATTGATTTCTCCCACTCGCCTTTGGATTTCATCCTCGAGTTTCTTCAATGGACTCATAGACCCTAAACTCTAATTACAAGACTCTAACGATTCGCAGATCGTATAAACTTGAAATTAAAATTAATTACAAAGCATGCACCCATCCGTGCTTAAAACAAGAATAAGGAAATAAATCTATGGCCATACTAGTTTCCCGCATTCACATCACATGCAATCATATAATATATCAAGGCTAAGAATTATATATGCATGATTATCTTGGGAGATACTTTTGTTGACATCACATGTCACATTGCGGACCTTAAGTCTAAATTCGAATAATTCAACTAATGGTGCTTTCCTGTTTTATGTTTTATGATTAAAATCATCTTTTAGAAAAACTCCGTTTTGGGCTCGAGAAAGCCCGGGTCAATTTCGGAAAAAATATTGGTTCGATTCTTAATGATTTCATAAATCAATTTAAAGAGAAATCCGTTTTGGGCTCTTGGATGGCCCGGATTGATTTTGGAATTATTTGGTTGGAATCGGAAAAAAAATTTGGCAAAAACTCCCACTCGAATGATGGTCCCTTTTCGTGGTCCGAAAAGCCTCGAAAAAGCCCGGGACAAGTCCTAGACAAGTCCCGGCCCAAGCCCAAAAAGGGCTCGGACAAGGTCCGGACATAGCACGGCCCATAGGGCCGGCATGTCCTGGCCGAGGCCTATCAAGGCCTGGTCTCGTCCTGGCCGGAGCCAAGACGCTAGTCCATGTACCAGACGCGTTCTAGACGTGTCTGGTACTGGACCGGACCAGCACTAGGTGTCTCGGACTAGTCCGAGACACCCAGAACCTCCCAGACGCGTCTCCAAGACGCGTCTGGTCGAGTGCTCTGGACGCGTCCTAGACGCGTCCAGGAAGCTCCTTCGCAGCTGCTGGTCGCGTCTTAGACGCGACCTGGACGCGTCTTCAAGACGCGTCCTCAGTAGCTGCTCTGGACGAGTCTTCAAGACGCGTCCAGAAGCTTCTGTCGCAGCTGCTGGTCGCGTCTTCAAGACGCGTCTCAGCAGCTGCTCTGGACGTGTCCAGAGGACGCATCCAGGAGCTTCTGGTCCGGCCAGGAAGCTTCCTGGCCGGACACTAGGGTTTTTCAAAACCCTAGTTTCCAAAAAGAAATATTTTTTTTTTTTTCTTATGCAACTTTAAGTTGCTATTTTCCAATTTTAAAACCCTGTTTTTGGCCCTTTTGTACTATCTTTGCCTAATTCCCTTTTAGGCCTATGAGATATGTTTATGGGACACTCCCATGATTATATCTCACTCCCACTAGTCATATCCTAGATCAATTTGTCACTCTTATGTGTAACTCGTTGTAGGATCCGATCGAAGTTAGCCGCGAATTACTCCGTAATTCGACGATCGTAGTTGGTCTCTAGCTACAACTCTACGATCCCTAAATCAATCGGACTTGATGATCTTCCACATCAATTGTCCTATCCGATAAATTGTTCGCATTGTCACCTTGGTCGAAGGACATCTCCTTCAACTCCTTCAGACTCCCACTTGGACTTAGAACAAGTACAATGCTCGATTTCCATGTCACTTAGTATCCCATCTGATACGTCACGTCATTTAGACTTTCTTGATCTCGAGTACAACTGTCAAAACAAATGATTAACTTTTAATCAATTTGAGCACGGCCATGCATTTTCAGTTGTTGCTCGTCAAGTGGCCCGAGGACACTGTACCCTAACATGGTTAGGAGGACATAATTTATTCTTGCGCTCCCACTCAACTTCATGTCTATCCTGTCCTTCCCAGTATCCGCCTTTATAACCTCCTTTTACGGCACGGCGTTTAACGGAACCAAAGTCAGATATTCCTTACATAAGATGAGCTGAGCACTCATGTTTTGAGGAATCTCTTCAATCTTGTCTTTGTGAGAAGTTTGACGATTTCATCATTCTTTGGATGAACTTCTCACGTTGAGGGTTATTCCAGCGTATAATCCCTATTATGCACTCACGTAGTCGAATCGAATACACTATTTCTATAGCCCATGAAACTGCGCTATCCCATCGACTCCCGTACTAGTCTTCGTGAGTCATTGTTGTCCATGCAATGACCTGGACTAGGGAATTGATAATGAATCACTCCAAGTTCACTTAGTAGGGTTTCATTCATCAGATCACGTATCTGACAAGCCTACTCGGAGCGTTTTCTTTATCGTGTGGACTGTCTCTTAAAATACCAAACCAAATTTTAAGGACAAAATAAAATTTCTTTTATTTTATTTATCGAATGTAAGTAATTAGGCACATAAACTCTATTATGAATCCAAATTACATTTGTTGCCATTCCCCAATGCGCTTTATACCAATGTCCCTCATGTGTGAATCATGTTTGGGCTGAGGTAACGGTTTGGTTAACGGATCTGCAACGTTATCATCCGTATGAACCTTGCAAATTACCACATCTTTTCTTTCTATGATTTCTCTAATCAAGTGGTACTTCCTTTGGATATGTTTGGATTTTTCGTGCGCTCTTGGTTCCTTGGCTTGGGCTATAGCTCCGTTGTTGTCACAATAGAGAGTCACGCCCTCTTCCATGCCAGGTACGACACCAAGTTCTATCAGGAACTTCTTGATCCAAACTCCTTCCTTTGCAGCTTCCGAGGCCGCTAGGTATTCTGCTTCAGTGGTAGAGTCTGCAACTGTGCTCTGCTTGGAACTTTTCCAACATACCGCTCCTCCATTCAGACAGTAGACGAACCCAGATTGTGATCTGAAGTCGTCTCTATCCGTTTGAAAGCTTGCATCCACATGGCCTACAACTTTTAGTGTATCTTCCCCGCCATATACCAGGAAATGATCCTTAGTCCTTTTCAGGTACTTTAGGATATTCTTGGCGGCGTGCCAGTGCGCTTGGCCTGGATTTGATTGGTAATGGCTACACATGCTCAAAGCATATGAGACGTCTGGGCGAGTGCAGATCATGGCGTACATGATTGATCCTATTGCCGAAGCATAGGGTACTTTCATCATGTGTGCTAGCTCATCAGGACTCTTAGGACACTGATCTTTGCTAAGCACCATACCATGTGACATAGGAAGGAATCCTCTTTTGGAGTTTGTCATCTCGAACCGTTGAAGAATCTTATCTATATAAGTTTCTTGACCAAGTCCGATCATCCTCCTTGATCTATCTCTATAGATCTTGATTCCCAATATGTATTCTGCTTCCCCTAAGTCCTTCATAGAGAAGCATTTCCGAAGCCAGTCTTTAACTGATTCCAACATCGGAATATTGTTTCCTATGATTAATATGTCATCGACATAAAGGACTAAGAAAACTAGGTCGCTCCCACTAACCTTCTTGTAAACACAAGATTCTTCTGCATTCTTGAGAAATCCAAATTCTTTGATTTTCTCGTCGAATCGAAGATTCCAACTCCGGCTTGCTTGCTTGAGTCCATAAATGGATTTCTTAAGCTTGCAAACTTTTCCAGCATTTTTGGAATCTACAAAACCTTCGGGTTGTGTCATGTACACATCCTCTTCCAAGTGTCCGTTCAGGAAGGCGGTTTTGACATCCATTTGCCAAATCTCATAATCATAATGAGCTGCAATTGCTAGAATGATCCGAATGGATTTAAGCATTGCGACAGGTGAAAAGGTTTCATCATAGTCTATGCCATGAATCTGTTTGTATCCTTTTGCCACGAGTCTAGCTTTGAAAACGCTAACGTTTCCGTCCTTGTCAGTTTTTACTTTGAAAACCCATTTGCATCCGATTGGTTTTGCTCCATCGGGCAAATCGATCAAGTTCCATACTTGATTTTCTGACATGGAATCCATTTCCGATCTCATGGCTTTTAGCCATTTTTCGGAGTCGGGGCTCGTCATAGCTTGGTTGTAGGTACTCGGCTCATTATCTTCTAATAGTAGGATATCTGTTTTCTGAGATAATTCCTGGAGCCTTTGAGATCTACGAGGGGCCTGAGCAACTTTTGGAGTGTTCTCAACTATTTGAGATGTCTCCTGCGAATTTGATTCGACTTGAGCGGGAGGTACTCTCTCGACCTCATTCTCCTCTTCCATACTATGTGTATAGATAGGAGCCGCTAAACCTCTTGATATTTCTATATCTGTGTTTATTTGTTGCTCATATCGAATTTCATCGATATCTACATTTCTCCCACTTGTCTGTTTGGAAAGGAATTCCTTTTCAAGGAAGACACCATCTCGAGCAACAAACACTTTGTTCTCAGATTCGTGGTAGAAGTAGTAACCCCTTGTCTCTTTTGGATAGCCCACAAAGAGACATTTGTCTGATTTAGGTGCGAGTTTGTCTCCTTGTAAGCGTTTTACATAAACTTCGCATCCCCAGACTTTGAGAAAAGACAGCTTTGGAATCTTTCCAAACCATAACTCATATGGCGTCTTTTCTACAGCTTTTGACGGAGCTCGGTTAAGTGTGAAAGCAGCCGTTTCTAGAGCATACCCCCAGAACGTGTTTGGAAGATTTGCTAAACTCATCATAGATCGAACCATGTCTAATAAGGTGCGATTTCTCCTTTCAGAAACACCAGTCATCTGGGGTGTTCCTGGCGGAGTGAGTTGAGATATTATACCACAACTCCTAAGATGATCGTCAAATTCTTGACTCAAATATCCACCACCTCGATCGGATCGAATGGCTTTTATTTTCTTGCCAAGTTGATTCTCTACTTCGTTCTGAAATTGTTTGAACATGTCAAACGATTCGGACTTATGCCTCATCAAGTATATGTAACCATAACGAGTGAAGTCATCCGTGAACGTGATGAAGTAGCCATAGTTACCTCTCGCCGGAGTACTCATTGGTCCGCATACATCCGTATGTATGAGTTCCAAGGGTTCTTTGGCTCGGTCTCCTTTTCCTTTAAAAGAAGACCTCGTCATTTTACCCATTAAACATGATTCGCATGTGTCATATGATTCTAAATTATACGAACCTAGAAGTCCATGTTCATGTAGCTTCTTCATGCGTGTCATGTTAATGTGACCCAAACGACAATGCCAAAGGTAACTTGGATTTGAATCATCTGACCGTAGCCTATTGGTTTCTATGTTGAAGACTTCGTTCTCAATATTCGTAATATAGAGACCGTTGTATAGCTTAGCACTGGTATAAAACATTTCACCTTTGTATAAAGAACAACGATGGTTTTTTATTAATAGGTGATATCCCTCTTTGTCTAATTCTGAGATAGAGATAATGTTTCTAGAAATAGAGGGTACATAATAGCAATTATGAAGTTCTAAAACTAGACCAGTTTCTAGAGGTAGACTGAAAGTTCCTACAGCTTTCGCAGCAACTGTTGCTCTATTTGCTACTCGTAGGACAAGCTCCCTTCCAGATAAATACTTGATTCCCTTAAGGCCCTGCACATCATAAATGATATGAGCACCACATCCGGTATCGAATACCCAGGATTGAGAATCAAATGTATTTGCTAAGTTAACTTCGATAACATAGATACCTTGGTCGGAATCGTGAGTTCCTTCCTTTTTCCTTTTGTTCTTTTGAATCAGTTGAAGTTCTTTCTTTGATTCAGACATTCCAATGCCTCTCCGGATTGCCTTAGAAGTTCCGTACTTCCTCAACCGTGATTTGTTTCGGGACATGTCCCTTAATCGACGGATGATTGTATGCGCATCCATTTTCCTGAATCTCTTTTGAAGATTAGGCTCCATGGTTGCCAACATAAGGCAAGTTACTGAAATTGATTTCATCCGGATACTTTTGGCCTGCTTTTGTTCCTCAATCTTTGAGTTCGCAGTTATTTTTGGAATAGGGGTATCCAGTACGCTTTCCTTGTTTGTAGATTTGAGAACACTTCTCAATCTCTTTTCCCAATCAAGGAAGTTATCCATGTTCAATTTGTCCTCATCAAGGATTGAACATAGGTTGAAAAGATTGATTTTTGCCATAGTAAAACTACATGAAACAGAAAAAGGATTTTGCTAAGTATTACATTCGATAATTTTTGCAAAAAGTCCTAAGTTTTTGCCACATTATTCAAGATAAAACGTGTCCCTAGATGAATAATGCGATTCCAAGATCCCATCTCTCAAGGATTAAGCGGACTAGGGCCCTGCCCTTAATTCCCATTGATTTAGGTGAGTGAATACTTTCACTGATCATACTATATGATTCTCGGTTGATGGATTACATGTTTAGTGTAAAATCCATCCTTTTGCCTCGAGTATCCAAGACTCTCTTGCTGATCTCGTTGAGTAGAACCATTTAGACATGTAGGCCTCTTCTATAGGCCTACCCGCAATGTCCCAAGGTAGAGGAGGTACTCTGCGAAGGCCGACCCACCTTCCTCGAACAAGGGCGCAAGGAGTGTCTTAATTTGGATAGGCACTGTACTCAAAATTACTTTTAGGGACTTTTACGCTAGTCTGGCGTTCGTTTTAGTGAACTAATTAGCCTAACTAACATCCACGACATAAAGCGTAAATAAGTAAGTAAATGCGCGCGAGAAAGTAAATCAAGCACATATGGATCCTTGTATGGCCCCAAACCTAGAAGATCTAATCTCCTTTGGTTTGCTTCTTGTTTCGCCTTTTAGTTCGTCTAGATCTCCGTCTTTGAACCTCCATTGATTTCTCCCACTCGCCTTTGGATTTCTTCCTTGAGTTTCATCAATGGACTCATAAACCCTAAACTCTAATTACAAGACTCAAACGATTCGCAGATCGTGTAAACTTGAAATTAAAATTATTACAAAACATGCACCCATCCGTGCTCAAAACAAGAATAAGAAATAAATTCTATGGCCATACTAGTTTCCGCATTCACATCACATGCAATCATATAATATATTTCAAGGCTATCATTTATATATGCATGTATATCCGGGAGATACTTTTGTCGACATCCGTATGTCATGTACGCACCTTAAGTCTACATCAAAAGATTAGACTAATGTTGTGTCTTGGTTTGATTTTAAAATTTGATTTTAAAGAGAAATTCCGTTTGGGCCTTGAATGGCCCGGGTTAATTTCAGAAATATTTGGATTGGAATTTTGGGAGAAAATTTGGATAAAACTCCCACTCGAATAGTGGTCCCTTTTCGTGGTCCGAAAAGCCTTGAAAAGACCCGGGACAAGTCCTAGACAAGTCCCGGCCCAAGCCCACAAAAGGGCTTGGACAAGGTCCGGATATGGCACGGCCCATAGGGCCGGCATGTCCGAGCCGAGGCCAATAGGCCTGATCTCGTCCTGGCCGGAGCCAGGACGCTAGTCCAAGCACCAGACGCGTCCTAGACGCATCTGGTGCTGGACCGGACCAGCACTAGGTGTCTCGGACATAGTCCGAGACACCCAGGACCCCAGACGCATCTCCAAGACGCTGGAGCAGCTGGACGCGTCCTCAGACGCGTCCATCAGTAATCTGGGACGCGTCTACTAGACGCGTCCTCCAGGCTACTGGTCCGGCCAGGAAGCTTCCTGGCCGGACCTATTGAGTTTCTAAAAAACTCAATAGTCTCCCCTTTTTTTTTTGTGTTGCAATTTTAAATTGCTTTTTCCAAAATTTGAAATACTTCTAAATATTTCAAATTCTTTTTAGAACAATTCTAAGTTTCCAAATTTTGTTTTTCACAAGTTTCCAAAAACTTAAAAACAACTCTTTTAATAAAACCAATTTGGATCAAAATTTTAGGTTTTGAAACTCTTTTCAAGAACAAATTTTGAAATCTTTTGACACAATAATCTATCTAGGAAAGCATGGAATTGGTCCAAAACTTAGATAAGATAGGCTAATTGCAAGAGGCTCTGACGCCACTGTTGGGTTTTACACCCTTCTACTAGTGTTTATAGCGGAATTAAGACATCTAATGTCTACACTAGTATTCCCAGGATCACATGCATAAACCTATGATAATCATTAATTAAAACTAGAAAGATAAATACCTTGTTCGCTAGTTTTCCCTCGAACCTTTCCAATTGCTTATGAGAAGACCAAGAGCTTCAAGTGTAGCTCCTCTACTTGGGACACGAGCAAACAATTTGATCTCCCACCTTGTTGTATAGCTAGCACACCAATGGTGGTTGGAAGAAGAACTCCTTTCTTCTTGACTAGATAGATAGTTAATGGGAATTAGCTCACTTTCTCCTCTCTACTTGATGTGGTAGAGTAAGAAAGCTTAGAGAGAAATTCCACACCTTATTCTCTGCCCTAAGAGTGTTTATATAGAACCCTAATAAGAATCCACCTCCTTTTAGGTTTCCTAAAACACCCTTTAGAATAAGATTTAGGGAAATAGTCGAAAATAGCAACTATTGGTATTTTCTCAATTCCCTAAGGAGGAGGTGCCCAAACACCACGAAAATTGGCAGATATAATGTTTATTATATCAGATATTAGCTAGTTTTGTAATGCTTTTACAAGCTTAGCTGTTAGACGAAATTTTGGTAGTTTTGTGAGAAGCTATGTCTAGACTAAATGGATTTTGGAGGATAGAGTTTGATTCGTGTTCTTCATCTTAATCCTTTTGGACACTCCAAATATGGATAGGTTAGAAGTACGTTTGAAGATCAATCTCTGTTTTTGACTCAAGGCTTTCTTTCTTGTCAGTTTGATTCATGTTTTGGTTATAGTGGACTTGTTGTCCTCATCCCTTTCGATTGGGATGAACCTATCTTATAGGTTTTTGACCAAGTTTAGAATCTTTTGGTATAGTTTGTTAAACTTAGCACTTATTAACATCTCAATTTAGAAATAAAATTCTTTATTGATTCTCCATAATACTTAGTACAGAGATGATGTTAAAAAACTAGAAAAACGATTAATCTAGAATAGTGCCTAAAGTAGACTTCGATCCCTTTCAGCATCCTTAGCAGTCGAGGCTTCTGCTCCCTCTTGGATCTTGTCTTCCTTAGCCAAATACTCAGTTCCCAGCTGCGCCTGTACATTCACAATGAAAGGGCAATTTTAGGTATTACATACCATAATTTGGGAATTTTACAGTATTTGATAAGTTAACTGTTTATACCTGAATTGGAAGCTACTGTTCCATTCTTTTTGTCCTCCAAGAACTTAGGGCAGTTTCTTTTCAAGTGGCCCTTGCCATCACAGTAGAAACATTTGGTGTCAGGAGGAGGACCTTTGTCTTTAGGTTTGGCAATTCGTTTGCTTTTACCTTTTGACGCGGTTTTCTTCTTCTGTTTTCCACCTTTCTTGAACCCTTTGTCCTTTTGTACCATAAGAACGTCCTTCTTAGTCTCCACTATAGCGACGTCCTTTTCGGCTGTTAGAAGCATAGAATGAAGTTCCTCCAACGTTTTATCCCATCCATTCATGTTTTAGTTCATCTTAAACTGATTAAAACCACTATGGAGGGAGTGAAGGATAGTGTCGGTAGCCGTTTGTTGGCTATAAGGGAAACCTAGTTTAGCCAGCTTGCCTATGAGCCTGATCATTTGGCGAACATGAGGCCCAACTGGTTTTCCCTTTTCAAGGCGCATGTCCATAATTGCTTTAGAGGTTTCAAACCTCTCCAATCTCGACTGTTTCTGGAACATTTCCCGAAGTTGTCGCATCATGGAGTAAGCATCCATGTCTATGAACTGCTCTTGCAGAGTCGGTTCCATGGTTGCTAGCATTAAGCAAGTTACGGGCTCGGCCTTTTTCCGCACACTCCTTTCTTCATCTATCTCTTCTTTAGTCGAATTATCATCCAATAAAGGAATTGGAGTTTCTAGTACATGTTGCTTTCCTTCCATCCTGAGAACTATTCCTAGGTTCCTTTCCCAATCAAGGAAGTTGTGCTCATTCAGCTTCTCCTTGTCGAGAAGTGAGCGGAAGTTGAAAATATCTTTTGTCATCTTTGAACTACATAAAAGAAATGGCAAAGTTTTAAAACTCGTTATCGTTTTTGAAAAACATTAGTTTTCCCACATTATTCAATAAAAAAACGTCCCCGATTGAATAAGTGATTCCAAGACCCCAGTTCTTCGAAGTAAAACGGACGAAGGCCCTACCCTTTGACTCCGTCGTTCCGGGTGAGTGAACTACTTCACTGATCATACCTTATGACTCTTGGTTGATAGATTTCATTAATGAATGACTAATCTATCCTTTTGCCTCGAGTATCCAAGACGCTCTTGATGATCTCGTTGAGTAGAACCATTTAGACGTGTAGGCCTCTTCTATAGGCCTACCCGCATTGTCCCAAGGTAGAGGAGGTACTCTGAGAAGGCCGACCCACCTTCCTCGAACAAGGGCGCAACGAGTGTCTTAATCTGGATAGGCGATTACTCAAGATTACTTTTGGGGACTTTTACGCTAGTCTGGCGTTTGTTATAGTGAACTATTTAGCCTAACTAACATCCACGACATAAAGCGTAAATAAGTAAGTAAATGCGCGCGAGAAAGTAAATCAAGCAGACATGGATCCTAGTATGGCCCCTAACCTAGAAGATCTAATCTCCCTTGGTTTTCTTCTTGTTTCGCCTTTTGGTTCGTCTTGGATCGCCATCTTTGAACCTCCATTGATTTCTCCCACTCGCCTTTGGATTTCATCCTCGAGTTTCTTCAATGGACTCATAGACCCTAAACTCTAATTACAAGACTCTAACGATTCGCAGATCGTATAAACTTGAAATTAAAATTAATTACAAAGCATGCACCCATCCGTGCTTAAAACAAGAATAAGGAAATAAATCTATGGCCATACTAGTTTCCCGCATTCACATCACATGCAATCATATAATATATCAAGGCTAAGAATTATATATGCATGATTATCTTGGGAGATACTTTTGTTGACATCACATGTCACATTACCTTAAGTCTAAATTCGAAGAATTCAACTAATGGTGCTTTCCGGTTTTATGTTTTATGATTAAAATCATCTTTTAGAAAAACTCCGTTTTGGGCTCGAGAAAGCCCGGGTCAATTTCGGAAAAAATATTGGTTCGATTCTTAATGATTTCATAAATCAATTTAAAGAGAAATCCGTTTTGGGCTCTTGGATGGCCCGGATTGATTTTGGAATTATTTGGTTGGAATCGGAAAAAAATTTTGGCAAAAACTCCCACTCGAATGATGGTCCCTTTTCGTGGTCCGAAAAGCCTCGAAAAAGCCCGGGACAAGTCCTAGACAAGTCCCGGCCCAAGCCCAAAAAAGGGCTCGGACAAGGTCCGGACATAGCACGGCCCATAGGGCCAGCATGTCCTGGCCGAGGCCTATCAAGGCCTGGTCTCGTCCTGGCCGGAGCCAGGACGCTAGTCCATGTACCAGACGCGTTCTAGACGTGTCTGGTACTGGACCGGACCAGCACTAGGTGTCTCGGAATAGTCCGAGACACCCAGAACCTCCCAGACGCGTCTCCAAGACGCGTCTGGTCGAGTGCTCTGGACGCGTCCTAGACGCGTCCAGGAAGCTCCTTCGCAGCTGCTGGTCGCGTCTTAGACGCGACCTGGACGCGTCTTCAAGACGCGTCCTTAGTAGCTGCTCTGGACGCGTCTTCAAGACGCGTCCAGAAGCTTCTGTCGCAGCTGCTGGTCGCGTCTTCAAGACGCGTCTCAGCAGCTGCTCTGGACGCGTCCAGAGGACGCATCCAGGAGCTTCTGGTCCGGCCAGGAAGCTTCCTGGCCGGACACCAGGGTTTTTCAAAACCCTAGTTTCCAAAAAGAAATTTTTTTTTTTCTTATGCAACTTTAAGTTGCTATTTTCCAATTTTAAAACTTTTCTTAAATTTTTGAAATCCCTTTTAGAACACTTCTAAAATTTTCAAAACTTTTAGAAACTTTTTAAATTTTTCCAAATTTGTTTTGAGAGTTTCCCAAACTCAAAACTACTCTTTTTAGAACACTTCTAAAATTCCAAATCTTTGTTTTTCAAAAGTTTCCAAAATTTAAAAACAACTCTTAATCAAACTAATTTTGGATCAAAATCTAGGTTTTTGAAATTTTTCAAAGAACAATTTTGAAATCAATTTGAAAAATCTTTGAATCCAATTCATAATTAATCAAATTTTATGTTTAAAACCTTTTTAAATATAACTATCAACATAATCAAGCATGGATTAGTTTGAAATTCAATGAAATTGAGTCTTTTAAAACACTTTTAATCATCAATTTGATTCTCAATTTGAAAATTTATTGAATCCCATCAAATTATGAGTTTAAAATACTTTTAAAAACATCTTTTAAAATACTTTTATAAACTCAATTTTCAAACTATTAAGCATATTAATTAGTTTGATTCTTAGCAAAAACTAGTTAATGGCAAGAGGCTCTGACGCCACTGTTGGGATTTACACCCTTATACTAGTGTTTATAGCGGAAATATGACATCTAATGTCTACACTAGTATTCCCAGGATCACATGCAAAACTAGTAATTAATCTAATGGAGATAGTAGATTACCTTAATCGCTTTTCCCTCGAACTAGTTGAATTGATTGAAGAAGACCAAGAGCTTCAAGTGTAGCTCCTCTACTTGGGACACGAGCAATCAATTTGATCTCCCACCTTGTTGTATAGCTAGCAGACCAATGGTGGTTGGAAAAGAAGAACTCCTTTCTTCTTGACTAGATAGATAGTTAATGGGAATTAGCTCACTTTCTCCTCTCTACTTGATGTGGTAGAGTAAGAAAGCTTAGAGAGAAATTCCACACCTTATTCTCTGCCCTAAGAGTGTTTATATAGAACCCTAATAAGAATCCACCTCCTTTTAGGTTTCCTAAAACACCCTTTAGAATAAGATTTAGGGAAATAGTCGAAAATAGCAACTATTGGTATTTTCTCAATTCCCTAAGGAGGAGGTGCCCAAACACCACGAAAATTGGCAGATATAATTTTTATTATATCAGAAACTAACCCTCCAAAATTCAGCCCAATCCGAGTCCTAGAAGTACCCGAACCGGTCTAGGCCCAAAAACCCTGTTTTTGGCCCTTTTGTACTATCTTTGCCTAATTCCTTTTTAGGCCTATGAGATATGTTTATGGGACACTCCCATGATTATATCTCACTCCCACTAGTCATATCCTAGATCAATTTGTCACTCTTATGTGTAACCCGTTGTAGGATCCGATCGAAGTTAGCCGCGAATTACTTCGTAATTCGACGATCGTAGTTGGTCTCTAGCTACAACTCTACGATCCCTAAATCAATCGGACTTGATGATCTTCCACATCAATTGTCCTATCTGACAAATTGTTCGCATTGTCACCTTGGTCGAAGGACATCTCCTTCAACTCCTTCAGACTCCCACTTGGACTTAGAACAAGTGCAATGCCTCGATTCCCGTGTCAATTTAGTATCCCATCTGATACGTCACATCATTCAGACTTTCTTGATATCCGAGTACAACTGTAAAAGACAAACGATTAACTTTTAATCCGTTTGAGCGCGGCCACGCATTTTCAGTTGCTACTCATCAAGTGGCCTTGAGACACTTTGTACCTAATGTGATTAGGGTGACACAATCCATTCTTGCGCTCCCACTTAACTTCATGTCTATCCTGTCCTTCCCAGTATCCGTCTTTATAACCTCCTTTTACGGCGCGGCGTTTAACGGAACCAAAGTCGGGCATTCTTTACATAAGATGAGTGGAGCACTCATGTTTTGAGGAATCTCTCCAATTGTCTTTATGAGAAGTATTGACGTTCATCACGAATGATGTACTTCTCATTTGAGGGTTATCCAGTGTATAAACCTTTTACACACCCACGTAGTCGAATAGAATATACTATTCATATAGCCCATGAAACTGCGCTATCCCATCGACTCCCGTGCTAGTCTTCGTGAGTCATTGTTGTCCATGCAATGACCTGGACCAGGGATTTTTGATAATAAATATTCCAAGTTCACTTAATAGGGTTTCATTCATCAGATCACGTATCTGACAAACCTATTCGGAACGTTTTATTATCGATGGACTGTCGTTTAAAAACTAAACCAAGTTTAGACGACTGGTGAAATAATTCTTATTATTTCTGATAACGAGAGTTGTAAATCTGAGCCTCTTCCGTAAAACTCCTTTTACCCACTCAGTTTTACTTGTCGAGGTTTAAAATTTATACCTCATGCCTTAGACTGTGTATGAATCTCATACTATGTCTTAGGTGACAGTTTAGTTTGACTACCGTGGTAGTCGGTTTTAAACTTTGCTTATTATCAATTAATTTGAAGATTACTATCTTCAACCTTGATAATATCTAGTAATCTTTACTAGAGTTAAGGCCTTTAATTTTTTGTGTAGTATTTGCAACAGTTCCCGGCTTAAAACACTTTTAGCCTACTTTCCTTCCATGTCTGGAAGTTTGCTACGATGACATGTTCAACTTTGTACTACTTCATCCTTTAGCCTTCTAGGATGTACTAAGTAGTGTTTCGGTTTTCCAATCCGAATTCGGATGTTTAAATGCTAATCATGTCCAACATGATTGACTTTATGTTTTCGAACATAAATGTCTCTCTCATGCGTGCTAGCTCATCGGTGTCTTTTAGACTCCGAGTTTTGCAACGCCCTCTGTCATGAGTTTTTGGGTCGAAATTCTTTTAGACTTTCCGAGTCTTAGATTTTCTGTTTCGGATCTCAAGCATCTCAGCGTACTGAGTCTCTCTAATCCTATCATCCTTTTGATCTATGCTTATAGATCTTCAGATGCCCAAAATGGCATTTTATCCTTTTGTGTGTGGTCCTTTATTGAGTCAGTTCGTTACTGTTATACAACACCATATGTCGTACTCAATCTTTTGTATGTACTCTGCATACGGACTTACTCCCACTTACCTTCTTGAAACTCGTGATTCAAGATTTTCTTCATTCTCCAGGAATCAAATTTCTCTGATTGCCTTTTGAATCGAAGATTCTAACTCTTGCGTGCTTTTAATCCGTCGATAGATTTCTGAAGCATGCTTGTGGACATAACTTGATTGGAAGAATCTTTATTCTTCTTGTCTCGTTTCGGGAAACACGAATGTTTCCATCCTTCTCAGTTTTCTATTTTGGAAAACCAATTTAGGTCTTTTGTTGACTTAAATTATCAAGCTTCATGTCTTGACGAGATATGGATTCCACGATGATTTTGGGTTCTAGCCAAAATCTAGAGTCAGTTTCCGTTTCTGCGCAGGTCTTTTATCTCTTCAGAAATAACCTTTATTTTCTGTGTCTTTGAGATTTGACCTTTTAGGGCTTTTGAACAACAATTTGGAATTTTCTCAACTACTTTGAGAGTTCTCCGGCGAATGACATTCGCTTTTGTGCGGTGGGTTTATAAGATCATATCTTTAACCTTTCCTTTTCCAAGGAGTCGCAGTTTGTTGCTCTTGGTCGAATTTAATCGACTTGTACAAGTTTCATGATTATTCTTCATGACCCTCCATGATTTTTCTCATGATCGAATTAAATCGACTTGTACTTTTCTCCCACTTATTCTTTTAATAATTAGTGTTTTCTCCCAGACTACTAGGTGTGCTAATTATTAGAAGAATACTATCATGAGCAACAAACACTTTGTTCTCTTGATTAGTTATGGAAGAAGCCCAAATTTCTTTTAAAAGAAATTGCGTCAGATATTAGCTAGTTTTGTAATGCTTTTACAAGCTTAGCTGTTAGACGGAATTTTGGTAGTTTTGTGAGAAGCTATGTCTAGACTAAATGGATTTTGGAGGATAGAGTTTGATTCATGTTCTTCATCTTAATCCTTTTGGACACTCCAAATATGGATAGGTTAGAAGTACGTTTGAAGATCAATCTCTGTTTTTGATTCAAGGCTTTCTTTCTTGTCAGTTTGATTCATGTTTTGGTTATAGTGGACTTGTTGTCCTCATCTCTTTCGATTGGGATGAACCTATCTTATAGGTTTTTGACCAAGTTTAGAATCTTTTGGTATAGTTTGTTAAACTTAGCACTTATTAACATCTCAATTTAGAAATAAAATTCTTTATTGATTCTCCATAATACTTAGTACAGAGATGATGTTAAAAAACTAAAAAAACGATTAATCTAGAATAGTGCCTAAAGTAGACTTCGATCCCTTTCAGCATCCTTAGCAGTCGAGGCTTCTGCTCCCTCTTGGATCTTGTCTTCCTTAGCCAAATACTCAGTTCCCAGCTGCGCCTGTACATTCACAATGAAAGGGCAATTTTAGGTATTACATACCATAATTTGGGAATTTTACAGTATTTGATAAGTTAACTGTTTATACCTGAATTGGAAGCTACTGTTCCATTCTTTTTGTCCTCCAAGAACTTAGGGCAGTTTCTTTTCCAGTGGCCTATGCTACTGCAGTAGAAACATCTTGACGTAGATTGAATACCTTTGTTTTGAGGTTTAGCAATACGTTTGCCTTTTCCTTTTAACGCGGGTTTCTTCTTCTGCCTCTTGTTCTCTTGAGCCACAAGAATCTTATTCTTTGGCTCCAAGTCCATTGTTAGTCGTTCTGCTGCCTGAAGCATTGCATCAAGTTCCTCTAAAGGCTTGTTCCATCCATTCATCGCATATTCCATCTTAAATAGATTGAACCCTTCATGAAGTGAATAGAGGATCATGTCATTAGCCGCCGATTGGCTAACATGAGGACCTACTGGTTTTCCTTTTTCGAGGCGCAGACGCAATAATTTACTGGTTGCATCAAACCTCTCCACTCTCGCTTTGCTTCGGATTGAATCCTCAGTTTCGGAGTGATGGAGGGGACTTCCATGTTCAGAGGTTTCTCGTTAAGAGTAGCCTCCATGGCTGATAACAACCGAGAAGTCATTGATTCTGGTTCTGCCCTCTTTTGATCATCCTCTTGATGCTCTGTTTCCTTAGCAGTCAAAAAATCCAATTTTGAAAATGGATAGTCTGAGACATTTAGCTTGTTTTTAAACTCTCTCCATCCAATATTTGAAGTATCTCCCGATTCCTTCCTTCATGGATGTTTTCGTTTAACACCTTCCTTAGGTACGTTCCAAGGTCGAACATGTTTCCTTGTGTCATCTTTAAAACTACATAAAGTAATGGCAAAGTTTTAAAACTCGTTATCGTTTTTGAAAAACATTAGTTTTCCCACATTATTCAATAAAAAAAAAAAAAACGTCCCCGATTGAATAAGTGATTCCAAGACCCCAGTTCTTCGAAGTAAAGCGGACAAAGGCCCTACCCTTTGACTCCGTCGTTCCGGGTGAGCGAACTACTTCACTGATCATACCTTATGACTCTTGGTTGATAGATTTCATTAATGAATGACTAATCTATCCTTTTGCCTCGAGTATCCAAGACTCTCTTGCTGATCTCGTTGAGTAGAACCATTTAGACGTGTAGGCCTCTTCTATAGACCTACCCGCATTGTCCCAAGGTAGAGGAGGTACTCTGCGAAGGCCGACCCACCTTCCTCGAACAAGGGCGCAACGAGTGTCTTAATCTGGATAGGCGATTACTCAAGATTACTTTTGGGGACTTTTACGCTAGTCTGGCGTTTGTTATAGTGAACTATTTAGCCTAACTAACATCCACGACATAAAGCGTAAATAAGTAAGTAAATGCGCGCGAGAAAGTAAATCAAGCAGACATGGATCCTAGTATGGCCCCTAACCTAGAAGATCTAATCACCCTTGGTTTTCTTCTTGTTTCGCCTTTTGGTTCGTCTTAGATCACCATCTTTGAACCTCCATTGATTTCTCCCACTCGCCTTTGGATTTCATCCTCGAGTTTCTTCAATGGACTCATAGACCCTAAACTCTAATTACAAGACTCTAACGATTCGCAGATCGTATAAACTTGAAATTAAAATTAATTACAAAGCATGCACCCATCCGTGCTTAAAACAAGAATAAGGAAATAAATCTATGGCCATACTAGTTTCCCGCATTCACATCACATGCAATCATATAATATATCAAGGCTAAGAATTATATATGCATGATTATCTTGGGAGATACTTTTGTTGACATCACATGTCACATTGCGGACCTTAAGTCTAAATTCGAAGAATTCAACTAATGGTGCTTTCCGGTTTTATGTTTTATGATTAAAATCATCTTTTAGAAAAACTCCGTTTTGGGCTCGAGAAAGCCCGGGTCAATTTCGGAAAAAATATTGGTTCGATTCTTAATGATTTCATAAATCAATTTAAAGAGAAATCCGTTTTGGGCTCTTGGATGGCCCGGATTGATTTTGGAATTATTTGGTTGGAATCGGAAAAAAATTTTGGCAAAAACTCCCACTCGAATGATGGTCCCTTTTCGTGGTCCGAAAAGCCTCGAAAAAGCCCGGGACAAGTCCTAGACAAGTCCTGGCCCAAGCCCAAAAAAGGGCTCGAACAAGGTCCGGACATAGAACGGCCCATAGGACCGGCATGTCCTGGCCAAGGCCTATCAAGGCCTGGTCTCGTCCTGGCCGGAGCCAGGACGCTAGTCCATGTACCAGACGCGTTCTAGACGTGTCTAGTACTGGACCGGACCAGCACTAGTCCGAGACACCCAGAACCTCCCAGACGCGTCTCCAAGACGCGTCTGGTCGAGTGCTCTGGACGCGTCCTAGACGCGTCCAGGAAGCTCCTTTGCAGCTGCTGGTCGCGTCTTAGACGCGACCTGGACGCGTCTTCAAGACGCGTCCTTAGTAGCTGCTCTGGACGCGTCTTCAAGACGCGTCCAGAAGCTTCTGTCGCAGCTGCTGGTCGCGTCTTATTAAATTTTTCAATTTTAAAACTTTTCTTAAATTTTTGAAATTCCTTTTAGAACACTTCTAAAATTTTCAAAACTTTTAGAAACTTTTTAAATTTTTCCAAATTTGTTTTGAGAGTTTCCCAAACTCAAAACTACTCTTTTTAGAACACTTCTAAAATTCCAAATCTTTGTTTTTCAAAAGTTTCCAAAATTTAAAAACAACTCTTAATCAAACCAATTTTGGATCAAAATCTAGGTTTTTGAAATTTTTCAAAGAACAATTTTGAAATCAATTTGAAAAATCTTTGAATCCAATTCATAATTAATCAAATTTTATGTTAAAAACCTTTTTAAATATAACTATCAACATAATCAAGCAAGGATTAGTTTGAAATTCAATGAAATTGAGTCTTTTAAAACACTTTTAATCATCAATTTGATTCTCAATTTGAAAATTTATTGAATCCCATCAAATTATGAGTTTAAAATACTTTTAAAAACATCTTTTAAAATACTTTTATAAACTCAATTTTCAAACTATTAAGCATATTAATTAGTTCGATTCTTAGCAAAAACTAGTTAATGGCAAGAGGCTCTGACGCCACTGTAGGGATTTACACCCTTCTACTAGTGTTTATAGCGGAAATATGACATCTAATGTCTACACTAGTATTCCCAGGATCACATGCAAAACTAGTAATTAATCTAATGGAGATAGTAGATTACCTTAATCGCTTTTCCCTCGAACTAGTTGAATTGATTGAAGAAGACCAAGAGCTTCAAGTGTAGCTCCTCTACTTGGGACACGAGCAATCAATTTGATCTCCCACCTTGTTGTATAGCTAGCACACCAATGGTTGTTGGATAGAAGAACACCTTCTTCTTTGACTAGATTGATAGTAATGGGAATTAGCTCACTTTCTCTTCTCTACTTGGTGTGGTAGAGTAAGAAAGCTTAGAGAGAAATTCCACACCTTATTCTCTGCCCTAAGAGTGTTTATATAGAACCCTAATAAGAATCCACCTCCTTTTAGGTTTCCTAAAACACCCTTTAGAATAAGATTTAGGGAAATAGTCGAAAATAGCAACTATTGGTATTTTCTCAATTCCCTAAGTAGGAGGTGCCCAAACACCACGAAAATTGGCAGATATAATGTTTATTATATCAGCAACTAACCCTCCAAAATTCAGCCCAATACGAGTCCTAGAAGTACCCGAACCGGTCTAGGCCCAAAAACCCTGTTTTTGGCCTTTTTGTACTATCTTTGCCTAATTCCTTTTTAGGCCTATGAGATATGTTTATGGGACACTCCCCTGATTATATCTCACTCCCACTAGTCATATCCTAGATCAATTTGTCACTCTTATGTGTAACCCGTTGTAGGATCCGATCGAAGTTAGCCGCGAATTACTCCGTAATTCGACGATCGTAGTTGGTCTCTAGCTACAACTCTACGATCCCTAAATCAATCGGACTTGATGATCTTCCACATCAATTGTCCTATCCGACAAATTGTTCGCATTGTCACCTTGGTCGAAGGACATCTCCTTCAACTCCTTCAGACTCCCACTTGGACTTAGAACAAGTACAATGCTCGATTCCCATGTCACTTAGTATCCCATCTGATACGTCACGTCATTCAGACTTTCTTGATCTCGAGTACAACTGTCAAAACAAATGATTAACTTTTAATCCATTTTAGCACGGCCATGCATTTTCAGTTGTTGCTCGTCAAGTGGCCCGAGGACACTGTACCCTAACATGGTTAGGAGGACATAATCCATTCTTGCGCTCCCACTCAACTTCATGTCTATCCTGTCCTTCCCAGTATCCGCCTTTATAACCTCCTTTTACGGCGCGGCGTTTAACGGAACCAAAGTCAGACATTCCTTACATAAGATGAGCTGAGCACTCATGTTTTGAGGAATCTCTTCAATCTTGTCTTTGTGAGAAGTTTGACGATTTCATCATTCTTTGGATGAACTTCTCACGTTGAGGGTTATTCCAGCGTATAATCCCTATTATGCACTCACGTAGTCGAATCGAATACACTATTCCTGTAGCCCATGAAACTGCGCTATCCCATCGACTCCCGTACTAGTCTTCGTGAGTCATTGTTGTCCATGCAATGACCTGGACTAGGGAATTGATAATGAATCACTCCAAGTTCACTTAGTAGGGTTTCATTCATCAGATCACGTATCTGACAAGCCTACTCGGAGCGTTTTCTTTATCGTGTGGACTGTCTCTTAAAATACCAAACCAAATTTTAAGGACAAAATAAAATTTCTTTTATTTTATTTATCGAATGTAAGTAATTAGGCACATAAACTCTATTATGAATCCAAATTACATTTGTTGCCATTCCCCAATGCGCTTTATACCAATGTCCCTCATGTGTGAATCATGTTTGGGCTGAGGTAACGGTTTGGTTAACGGATCTGCAACGTTATCATCCGTATGAACCTTGCAAATTACCACATCTTTTCTTTCTATGATTTCTCTAATCAAGTGGTACTTCCTTTGGATATGTTTGGATTTTTGGTGCGCTCTTGGTTCCTTGGCTTGGGCTATAGCTCCGTTGTTGTCACAATAGAGAGTCACGCCCTCTTCCATGCCAGGTACGACACCAAGTTCTATCAGGAACTTCTTGATCCAAACTCCTTCCTTTGCAGCTTCCGAGGCCGCTAGGTATTCTGCTTCAGTGGTAGAGTCTGCAACTGTGCTCTGCTTGGAACTTTTCCAACATACAGCTCCTCCATTCAGACAGTAGACGAACCCAGATTGTGATTTGAAGTCGTCTCTATCCGTTTGAAAGCTTGCATCCACATGGCCTACAACTTTTAGTGTATCTTCCCCGCCATATACCAGGAAATGATCCTTAGTCCTTTTCAGGTACTTTAGGATATTCTTGGCGGCGTGCCAGTGCGCTTGGCCTGGATTTGATTGGTAACGGCTACACATGCTCAAAGCATATGAGACGTCTGGGCGAGTGCAGATCATGGCGTACATGATTGATCCTATTGCCGAAGCATAGGGTACTTTCATCATGTGTGCTAGCTCATCAGGACTCTTAGGACACTGATCTTTGCTAAGCACCATACCATGTGACATAGGAAGGAATCCTCTTTTGGAGTTTGTCATCTCGAACCGTTGAAGAATCTTATCTATATAAGTTTCTTGACTAAGTCCGATCATCCTCCTTGATCTATCTCTATAGATCTTGATTCCCAATATGTATTCTGCTTCCCCTAAGTCCTTCATAGAGAAGCATTTCCGAAGCCAGTCTTTAACTGATTCCAACATCGGAATATTGTTTCCTATGATTAATATGTCATCGACATAAAGGACTAAGAAAACTAGGTCGCTCCCACTAACCTTCTTGTAAACACAAGATTCTTCTGCATTCTTGAGAAATCCAAATTCTTTGATTTTCTCGTCGAATCGAAGATTCCAACTCCGGCTTGCTTGCTTGAGTCCATAAATGGATTTCTTAAGCTTGCAAACTTTTCCAGCATTTTTGGAATCTACAAAACCTTCGGGTTGTGTCATGTACACATCCTCTTCCAAGTGTCCGTTCAGGAAGGCGGTTTTGACATCCATTTGCCAAATCTCATAATCATAATGAGCTGCAATTGCTAGAATGATCCGAATGGATTTAAGCATTGCGACAGGTGAAAAGGTTTCATCATAGTCTATGTCATGAATCTGTTTGTATCCTTTTGCCACGAGTCTAGCTTTGAAAACGCTAACGTTTCCATCCTTGTCAGTTTTTACTTTGAAAACCCATTTGCATCCGATTGGTTTTGCTCCATCGGGCAAATCGATCAAGTTCCATACTTGATTTTCTGACATGGAATCCATTTCCGATCTCATGGCTTTTAGCCATTTTTCGGAGTCGGGGCTCGTCATAGCTTGGTTGTAGGTACTCGGCTCATTATCTTCTAACAGTAGGATATCTGTTTTCTGAGATAATTCCTGGAGCCTTTGAGATCTATGAGGGGCCTGAGCAACTTTTGGAGTGTTCTCAACTAGTTGAGATGTCTCCTGCGAATTTGATTCGACTTGAGCGGGAGGTACTCTCTCGACCTCATTCTCCTCTTCCATACTTTGTGTATAGATTGGAGCCGCTAAACCTCTTGATATTTCTATATCTGTGTTTATTTGTTGCTCATATCGAATTTCATCGATATCTACATTTCTCCCACTTGTCTGTTTGGAAAGGAATTCCTTTTCAAGGAAGACACCATCTCGAGCAACAAACACTTTGTTCTCAGATTCGTGGTAGAAGTAGTAACCCCTTGTCTCTTTTGGATAGCCCACAAAGAGACATTTGTCTGATTTAGGTGCGAGTTTGTCTCCTTGTAAGCGTTTTACATAAACTTCGCATCCCCAGACTTTGAGAAAAGACAGCTTTGGAATCTTTCCAAACCATAACTCATATGGCGTCTTTTCTACAGCTTTTGACGGAGCTCGGTTAAGTGTGAAAGCAGCCGTTTCTAGAGCATACCCCCAGAACGTGTTTGGAAGATTTGCTAAACTCATCATAGATCGAACCATGTCTAACAAGGTGCGATTTCTCCTTTCAGAAACACCATTCATCTGGGGTGTTCCTGGCGGAGTGAGTTGAGATATTATACCACAACTCCTAAGATGATCGTCAAATTCTTGACTCAAATATTCTCCACCTCGATCGGATCGAATGGCTTTTATTTTCTTGCCAAGTTGATTCTCTACTTCGTTCTGAAATTGTTTGAACATGTCAAACGATTCGGACTTATGCCTCATCAAGTATATGTAACCATAACGAGTGAAGTCATCCGTGAACGTGATGAAGTAGCCATAGTTACCTCTCGCCGGAGTACTCATTGGTCCGCATACATCCGTATGTATGAGTTCCAAGGGTTCTTTGGCTCGGTCTCCTTTTCCTTTCAAAGAAGACCTCGTCATTTTACCCATTAAACATGATCCGCATGTGTCATATGATTCTAAATTATACGAACCTAGAAGTCCATGTTCATGGAGCTTCTTCATGCGTGTCATGTTAATGTGACCCAAACGACAATGCCAAAGGTAACTTGGATTTGAATCATCTGACCGTAGCCTATTGGTTTCTATGTTGAAGACTTCGTTCTCAATATTCGTAATATAGAGACCGTTGTATAGCTTAACACTGGTATAAAACATTTCACCTTTGTATAAAGAACAACGATGGTTTTTTATTAATAGGTGATATCCCTCTTTGTCTAATTCTGAGACAGAGATAATGTTTCTAGAAATAGAGGGTACATAATAGCAATTATGAAGTTCTAAAACTAGACCAGTTTCTAGAGGTAGACTGAAAGTTCCTACAGCTTTCGCAGCAACCGTTGCTCTATTTGCTACTCGTAGGACAAGCTCCCTTCCAGATAAATACTTGATTCCCTTAAGGCCCTGCACATCATAAATGATATGAGCACCACATCCGGTATCGAATACCCAGGATTGAGAATCAAATGTATTTGCTAAGTTAACTTCGATAACATAGATACCTTGGTCGGAATCGTGAGTTCCTTCCTTTTTCCTTTTGTTCTTCTGAATCAGTTGAAGTTCTTTCTTTGATTCAGACATTCCAATGCCTCTCCGGATTGCCTTAGAAGTTCCGTACTTCCTCAACCGTGATTTGTTTCGGGACATGTCCCTTAATCGACGGATGATTGTATGCGCATCCATTTTCCTGAATCTCTTTTGAAGATTAGGCTCCATGGTTGCCAACATAAGGCAAGTTACTGAAATTGATTTCATCCGGATACTTTTGGCCTGCTTTTGTTCCTCAATCTTTGAGTTCGCAGTTATTTTTGGAATAGGGGTATCCAGTACGCTTTCTTTGTTTGAAGATTTGAGAACACTTCTCAATCTCTTTTCCCAATCAAGGAAGTTATCCATGTTCAATTTGTCCTCATCAAGGATTGAACATAGGTTGAAAAGATTGATTTTTGCCATAGTAAAACTACATGAAACAGAAAAAGGATTTTGCTAAGTATTACATTCGATAATTTTTGCAAAAAGTCCTAAGTTTTTGCCACATTATTCAAGATAAAACGTGTCCCTAGATGAATAATGCGATTCCAAGATCCCATCTCTCAAGGATTAAGCGGACTAGGGCCCTGCTCTTAATTCCCATTGATTTAGGTGAGTGAATACTTTCACTGATCATACTATATGATTCTCGGTTGATGGATTACATGTTTAGTGTAAAATCCATCCTTTTGCCTCGAGTATCCAAGACTCTCTTGCTGATCTCGTTGAGTAGAACCATTTAGACATGTAGGCCTACCCGCAATGTCCCAAGGTAGAGGAGGTACTCTGCGAAGGCCGACCCACCTTCCTCGAACAAGGGCGCAAGGATTTGAAATATGTAAGTTTTTGGAAACTTGTGAAAAACAAAATTTGGAAACTTAGAATTGTTCTAAAAAGAATTTGAAATATTTAAAAGTGTTTCAAATTTTGGAAAAAGCAATTTAAAATTGCAACGCAAAAAAAAAAAAAGGGGGAGACTATTGAGTTTATTAGAAACTCAATAGGTCCGGCCAGGAAGCTTCCTGGCCGGACCAGTAGCCTGGAGGACGCGTCTGGTAGACGCGTCCCAGATTACTGATGGACGCGTCTGAGGACGCGTCCAGCTGCTCCAGGTCGCGTCTTCCAGACGCGACCAGTAGCTTAACCAGGACGCGTCTTCCAGACGCGTCCAGTAGCTACTACCAGACGCGTCTTGGAGATGCGTCTGGGGTCCTGGGTGTCTCGGACTATGTCCGAGACACCTAGTGCTGGTCCGGTCCAGCACCAGATGCGTCTAGGACGCGTCTGGTGCTTGAACTAGCGTCCTGGCTCCGGCCAGGACGAGATCAGGCCTATTGGCCTCGGCTCGGACATGCCGGCCCTATGGGCCGTGCCATATCCGGACCTTGTCCAAGCCCTTTTGTGGGCTTGGGCCGGGACTTGTCTAGGACTTGTCCCGGGTCTTTTCAAGGCTTTTCGGACCACGAAAAGGGACCACTATTCGAGTGGGAGTTTTATCCAAATTTTCTCCCAAAATTCCAATCCAAATATTTCCGAAATTAACCCGGGCCATTCAAGGCCCAAACGGAATTTCTCTTTAAAATCAAATTTTAAAATCAAACCAAGACACACCATTAGTCTAATCTTTTGATGTAGACTTAAGGTGCGTACATGACATACGGATGTCGACAAAAGTATCTCCCGGATATACATGCATATATAATTGATAGCCTTGAAATATATTATATGATTACATGTGATGTGAATGCGGAAACTAGTATGGCCATAGAATTTATTTCTTATTCTTGTTTTGAGCACGGATGGGTGCATGTTTTGTAATAATTTTAATTTCAAGTTTACACGATCTGCGAATCGTTTGAGTCTTGTAATTAGAGTTTAGGGTTTATGAGTCCATTGATGAAACTCAAGGAAGAAATCCAAAGGCGAGTGGGAGAAATCAATGGAGGTTCAAAGACGGAGATCTAGACGAACTAAAAGGCGAAACAAGAAGCAAACCAAAGGAGATTAGATCTTCTAGGTTAGGGGCCATACTAGGATCCATATGTGCTTGATTTACTTTCTCGCGCGCATTTACTTACTTATTTACGCTTTATGTCATGGATGTTAGTTAGGGTAATTAGTTCACTAAAACGAACGCCAGACTAGCGTAAAAGTCCCTAAAAGTAATTTTGAGTACAGTGCCTATCCAAATTAAGACACTCCTTGCGCCCTTGTTCGAGGAAGGTGGGTCGGCCTTCGCAGAGTACCTCCTCTACCTTGGGAGGATGGGTGCATGTCTTCAAGACGCGTCCTTAGTAGCTGCTCTGGACGCGTCTTCAAGACGCGTCCAGAAGCTTCTATCGCAGCTGCTGGTCGCGTCTTCAAGACGCGTCTCAGCAGCTGCTCTGGACGCGTCCAGAGGACGCATCCAGGAGCTTCTGGTCCGGCCAGGACGCTTCCTGGCCGGACACTAGGGTTTTCAAAACCCTAGTTTCCAAAAAAAAAAAAAAAAATATTTTCTTATGCAACTTTAAGTTGCTATTTTCCAATTTTAAAACTTTTCTTAAATTTTTGAAATTCCTTTTAGAACACTTCTAAAAATTTTCAAAACTTTTAGAAACTTTTTAAATTTTTTCAAATTTGTTTTGAGAGTTTCCCAAACTCAAAACTACTCCTTTTAGAACACTTCTAAAATTCCAAATCTTTGTTTTTCAAAAGTTTCCAAAATTTAAAAAACAACTCTTAATCAAACCAATTTTGGATCAAAATCTAGGTTTTTGAAATTTTTCAAAGAACAATTTTGAAATCAATTTGAAAAAATCTTTGAATCCAATTCATAATTAATCAAATTTTATGTTTAAAACCTTTTTAAATATAACTATCAACATAATCAAGCATGGATTAGTTTGAAATTCAAAGAAATTGAGTCTTTTAAAACACTTTTAGTCATCAATTTGATTCTCAATTTGAAAATTTATTGAATCCCATCAAATTATGAGTTTAAAATACTTTTAAAAACATCTTTTAAAATACTTTTATAAACTCAATTTTCAAACTATTAAGCATATTAATTAGTTCGATTCTTAGCAAAAACTAGTTAATGGCAAGAGGCTCTGACGCCACGGTAGGGATTTACACCCTTCTACTAGTGTTTATAGCGGAAATATGACATCTAATGTCTACACTAGTATTCCCAGGATCACATGCAAAACTAGTAATTAATCTAATGGAGATAGTAGATTACCTTAATCGCTTTTCCCTCGAACTAGTTGAATTGATTGAAGAAGACCAAGAGCTTCATGTGTAGCTCCTCTACTTGGGACACGAGCAATCAATTTGATCTCCCACCTTGTTGTATAGCTAGCACACCAATGGTGGTTGGAAAAGAAGAACTCCTTTCTTCTTGACTAGATAGATAGTTAATGGGAATTAGCTCACTTTCTCCTCTCTACTTGATGTGGTAGAGTAAGAAAGCTTAGAGAGAAATTCCACACCTTATTCTCTGCCCTAAGAGTGTTTATATAGAACCCTAATAAGAATCCACCTCCTTTTAGGTTTCCTAAAACACCCTTTAGAATAAGATTAAGGGAAATAGTCGAAAATAGCAACTATTGGTATTTTCTCAATTCCCTAAGGAGGAGGTGCCCAAACACCACGAAAATTGGCAGATATAATTTTTATTATATCAGCAACTAACCCTCCAAAATTCAGCCCAATCCGAGTCCTAGAAGTACTCGAACCGGTCTAGGCCCAAAAACCCTGTTTTTGGCCTTTTTGTACTATCTTTGCCTAATTCCTTTTTAGGCCTATGAGATATGTTTATGGGACACTCCCATGATTATATCTCACTCCCACTAGTTATATCCTAGATCAATTTGTCACTCTTATGTGTAACCCGTTGTAGGATCCGATCGAAGTTAGCCGCGAATTACTTCGTAATTCGACGATCGTAGTTGGTCTCTAGCTACAACTCTACGATCCCTAAATCAATCGGACTTGATGATCTTCCACATCAATTGTCCTATCCGACAATTTGTTCGCATTGTCACCTTGGTCGAAGGACATCTCCTTCAACTCCTTCAGAGGTAACTATGGCTACTTCATCACGTTCACGGATGACTTCACTCGTTATGGTTACATATACTTGATGAGGCATAAGTCCGAATCGTTTGACATGTTCAAACAATTTCAGAACGAAGTAGAGAATCAACTTGGCAAGAAAATAAAAGCCATTCGATCCGATCGAGGTGGTGAATATTTGAGTCAAGAATTTGACGATCATCTTAGGAGTTGTGGTATAATATCTCAACTCACTCCGCCAGGAACACCCCAGATGAATGGTGTTTCTGAAAGGAGAAATCGTACCTTGTTAGACATGGTTCGATCTATGATGAGTTTAGCAAATCTTCCAAACACGTTCTGGGGGTATGCTCTAGAAACGGCTGCTTTCACACTTAACCGAGCTCCGTCAAAAGCTGTAGAAAAGACGCCATATGAGTTATGGTTTGGAAAGATTCCAAAGCTGTCTTTTCTCAAAGTCTGGGGATGCGAAGTTTATGTAAAACGCTTACAAGGAGACAAACTCGCACCTAAATCCGACAAATGTCTCTTTGTGGGCTATCCAAAAGAGATAAGGGGTTACTACTTCTACCACGAATCTGAGAACAAAGTGTTTGTTGCTCGAGATGGTGTCTTCCTTGAAAAGGAATTCCTTTCCAAACAGACAAGTGGGAGAAATGTAGATATCGATGAAATTCGATATGAGCAACAAATAAACACAGATATAGAAATATCAAGAGGTTTAGCGGCTCCTATCTATACACAAAGTATGGAAGAGGAGAATGAGGTCGAGAGAGTACCTCCCGCTCAAGTCGAATCAAATTCGCAGGAGACATCTCAACTAGTTGAGAACACTCCAAAAGTTGCTCAGGCCCCTCGTAGATCTCAAAGGCTCCAGGAATTATCTCAGAAAACAGATATCCTACTGTTAGAAGATAATGAGCCGAGTACCTACAACCAAGCTATGACGAGCCCCGACTCCGAAAAATGGCTAAAAGCCATGAGATCGGAAATGGATTCCATGTCAGAAAATCAAGTATGGAACTTGATCGATTTGCCCGATGGAGCAAAACCAATCGGATGCAAATGGGTTTTCAAAGTAAAAACTGACAAGGATGGAAACGTTAGCGTTTTCAAAGCTAGACTCGTGGCAAAAGGATACAAACAGATTCATGGCATAGACTATGATGAAACCTTTTCACCTGTCGCAATGCTTAAATCCATTCAGATCATTCTAGCAATTGCAGCTCATTATGATTATGAGATTTGGCAAATGGATGTCAAAACTGCCTTCCTGAACGGACACTTGGAAGAGGATGTGTACATGACACAACCCGAAGGTTTTGTAGATTCCAAAAATGCTGGAAAAGTTTGCAAGCTTAAGAAATCCATTTATGGACTCAAGCAAGCAAGCCGGAGTTGGAATCTTCGATTCGACGAGAAAATCAAAGAATTTGGATTTCTCAAGAATGCAGAAGAATCTTGTGTTTACAAGAAGGTTAGTGGGAGCGACCTAGTTTTCTTAGTCCTTTATGTCGATGACATTTTAATCATAGGAAACAATATTCCGATGTTGGAATCAGTTAAAGACTGGCTTCGGAAATGCTTCTCTATGAAGGACTTAGGGGAAGCAGAATACATATTGGGAATCAAGATCTATAGAGATAGATCAAGGAGGATGATCGGACTTAGTCAAGAAACTTATATAGATAAGATTCTTCAACGGTTCGAGATGACAAACTCCAAAAGAGGATTCCTTCCTATGTCACATGGTATGGTGCTTAGCAAAGATCAGTGTCCTAAGAGTCCTGATGAGCTAGCACACATGATGAAAGTACCCTATGCTTCGGCAATAGGATCAATCATGTACGCCATGATCTGCACTCGCCCAGACGTCTCATATGCTTTGAGCATGTGTAGCCGTTACCAATCAAATCCAGGCCAAGCGCACTGGCACGCCGCCAAGAATATCCTAAAGTACCTGAAAAGGACTAAGGATCATTTCCTGGTATATGGCGGGGAAGATACACTAAAAGTTGTAGGCCATGTGGATGCAAGCTTTCAAACGGATAGAGACGACTTCAAATCACAATCTGGGTTCGTCTACTGTCTGAATGGAGGTGCGGTATGTTGGAAAAGTTCCAAGCAGAGCACAGTTGCAGACTCTACCACTGAAGCAGAATACCTAGCGGCCTCGGAAGCTGCAAAGGAAGGAGTTTGGATCAAGAAGTTCCTGATAGAACTTGGTGTCGTACCTGGCATGGAAGAGGGCGTGACTCTCTATTGTGACAACAACGGAGCTATAGCCCAAGCCAAGGAACCAAGAGCGCACCAAAAATCCAAACATATCCAAAGGAAGTACCACTTGATTAGAGAAATCATAGAAAGAAAAGATGTGGTAATTTGCAAGGTTCATACGGATGATAACGTTGCAGATCCGTTAACCAAACCGTTACCTCAGCCCAAACATGATTCACACATGAGGGACATTGGTATAAAGCGCATTGGGGAATGGCAACAAATGTAATTTGGATTCATAATAGAGTTTATATGCCTAATTACTTACATTCGATAAATAAAATAAAAGAAATTTTATTTTGTCCTTAAAATTTGGTTTGGTATTTTAAGAGACAGTCCACACGATAAAGAAAACGCTCCGAGTAGGCTTGTCAGATACGTGATCTGATGAATGAAACCCTACTAAGTGAACTTGGAGTGATTCATTATCAATTCCTTAGTCCAGGTCATTGCATGGACAACAATGACTCACGAAGATTAGTACGGGAGTCGATGGGATAGCGCAGTTTCATGGGCTACAGGAATAGTGTATTCGATTCGACTACGTGAGTGCATAATAGGGATTATACGCTGGAATAACCCTCAACGTGAGAAGTTCATCCAAAGAATGATGAAATCGTCAAACTTCTCACAAAGACAAGATTGAAGAGATTCCTCAAAACATGAGTGCTCAGCTCATCTTATGTAAGGAATGTCTGACTTTGGTTCCGTTAAACGCCGCGCCGTAAAAGGAGGTTATAAAGGCGGATACTGGGAAGGATAGGATAGACATGAAGTTGAGTGGGAGCGCAAGAATGGATTATGTCCTCCTAACCATGTTAGGGTACAGTGTCCTCGGGCCACTTGACAAGCAACAACTGAAAATGCATGGCCGTGCTCAAATGGATTAAAAGTTAATCATTTGTTTTGACAGTTGTACTCGAGATCAAGAAAGTCTGAATGACGTGACGTATCAGATGGGATACTAAGTGACATGGGAATCGAGCATTGTACTTGTTCTAAGTCCAAGTGGGAGTCTGAAGGAGTTGAAGGAGATGTCCTTCGACCAAGGTGACAATGCGAACAATTTGTCGGATAGGACAATTGATGTGGAAGATCATCAAGTCCGATTGATTTAGGGATCGTAGAGTTGTAGCTAGAGACCAACTACGATCGTCGAATTACGGAGTAATTCGCGGCTAACTTCGATCGGATCCTACAACGGGTTACACATAAGAGTGACAAATTGATCTAGGATATGACTAGTGGGAGTGAGATATAATCATGGGAGTGTCCCATAAACATATCTCATAGGCCTAAAAGGGAATTAGGCAAAGATAGTACAAAAGGGCCAAAAAGAGGGTTTTTGGGCCTAGACCGGTTCGGGTACTTCTAGGACTCGGATTGGGCTGAATTTTGGAGGGTTAGTTGCTGATATAATAAACATTATATCTGCCAATTTTCGTGGTGTTTGGGAACCTCCTCCTTAGGGAATTGAGAAAATACCAATAGTTGCTATTTTCGACTATTTCCCTAAATCTTATTCTAAAGGGTGTTTTAGGAAACCTAAAAGGAGGTGGATTCTTATTAGGGTTCTATATAAACACTCTTAGGGCAGAGAATAAGGTGTGGAATTTCTCTCTAAGCTTTCTTACTCTACCACATCAAGAAGAGAAGAGAAAGTGAGCTAATTCCCATTAATATCAATCTAGTCAAAGAAGAAGGTGTTCTTCTATCCAACCACCATTGGTGTGCTAGCTATACAACAAGGTGGGAGATCAAATTGATTGCTCGTGTCCCAAGTAGAGGAGCTACACTTGAAGCTCTTGGTCTTCTTCAATCAATTCAACTAGTTCGAGGGAAAAGCGATTAAGGTAATCTACTATCTCCATTAGATTAATTACTAGTTTTGCATGTGATCCTGAGAATACTAGTGTAGACATTAGATGTCATATTTCCGCTATAAACACTAGTAGAAGGGTGTAAATCCCAACAGTGGCGTCAGAGCCTCTTGCCATTAACTAGTTTTTTCTAAGAATCGAACTAATTAATATGCTTAATAGTTTGAAAATTGAGTTTATAAAAGTATTTTAAAAGATGTTTTTAAAAGTATTTTAAACTCATAATTTGATGGGATTCAATAAATTTTCAAATTGAGAATCAAATTGATGATTAAAAGTGTTTTAAAAGACTCAATTTCATTGAATTTCAAACTAATCCATGCTTGATTATGTTGATAGTTATATTTAAAAAGGTTTTAAACATAAAATTTGATTAATTATGAATTGGATTCAAAGATTTTTCAAATTGATTTCAAAATTGTTCTTTGAAAAATTTCAAAAACCTAGATTTTGATCCAAAATTGGTTTGATTAAGAGTTGTTTTTTAAATTTTGGAAACTTTTGAAAAACAAAGATTTGGAATTTTAGAAGTGTTCTAAAAAGAGTAGTTTTGAGTTTGGGAAACTCTCAAAACAAATTTGGAAAAATTTAAAAAGTTTCTAAAAGTTTTGAAAAATTTTAGAAGTGTTCTAAAAGGAATTTCAAAAATTTAAGAAAAGTTTTAAAATTGGAAATAGCAACTTAAAGTTGCATAAGAAAAAAAGTTTTAAAATTGGAAAATAGCAACTTAAAGTTTTAAAATTGGAAATTTTAGAAGTGTTCTAAAAGGAATTTAAATTTCTTGAAGACGCGACCAACAGCTGCGACAGAAGCTTCTGGACGCGTCTTGAAGACGCGTCCAGAGCAGCTACTAAGGACGCGTCTTGAAGACGCGTCCAGGTCGCGTCTAAGACGCGACCAGCAGCTGCGAAGGAGCTTCCTGGACGCGTCTAGGACGCGTCCAGAGCACTCGACCAGACGCGTCTTGGAGACGCGTCTGGGAGGTTCTGGGTGTCTCGGACTAGTCCGAGACACCTAGTGCTGGTCCGGTCCAGTACCAGACACGTCTAGAACGCGTCTGGTACATGGACTAGCGTCCTGGCTCCGGCCAGGACGAGACCAGGCCTTGATAGGCCTCGGCCAGGACATGCCGGCCCTATGGGCCGTGCTATGTCCGGACCTTGTCCGAGCCCTTTTTTGGGCTTGGGCCGGGACTTGTCTAGGACTTGTCCCGGGCTTTTTCGAGGCTTTTCGGACCACGAAAAGGGACCATCATTCGAGTGGGAGTTTTTGCCAAAAAAATTTTCCGATTCCAACCAAATAATTCCAAAATCAATCCGGGCCATCCAAGAGCCCAAAACGGATTTCTCTTTAAATTGATTTATGAAATCATTAAGAATCGAACCAATATTTTATCCGAAATTGACCCGGGCTTTCTCGAGCCCAAAACGGAGTTTTTCTAAAAGATGATTTTAATCATAAAATATAAAACAGGAAAGCACCATTAGTTGAATTCTTCGAATTTAGACTTAAGGTCCGCAATGTGACATGTGATGTCAACAAAAGTATCTCCCAAGATAATCATGCATATATAATTCATAGCCTTGATATATTATATGATTGCATGTGATGTGAATGCGGGAAACTAGTATGGCCATAGATTTATTTCCTTATTCTTGTTTTAATCACGGATGGGTGCATGCTTTGTAATTAATTTTAATTTCAAGTTTATACGATCTGCGAATCGTTAGAGTCTTGTAATTAGAGTTTAGGGTCTATGAGTCCATTGAAGAAACTCGAGGATGAAATCCAAAGGCGAGTGGGAGAAATCAATGGAGGTTCAAAGATGGCGATCCAAGACGAACCAAAAGGCGAAACAAGAAGAAAACCAAGGGAGATTAGATCTTCTAGGTTAGGGGCCATACTAGGATCCATGTCTGCTTGATTTACTTTCTCGCGCACATTTACTTACTTATTTACGCTTTATGTCGTGGGTGTTAGTTAGGCTAAATAGTTCACTATAACAAATGCCAGACTAGCGTAAAAGTCCCCAAAAGTAATCTTGAGTAATCGCCTATCCAGATTAAGACACTCGTTGCGCCCTTGTTCGAGGAAGGTGGGTCGGCCTTCGCAGAGTACCTCCTCTACCTTGGGACAATGCGGGTAGGCCTATAGAAGAGGCCTACACGTCTAAATGGTTCTACTCAACGAGATCAGCAAGAGAGTCTTGGATACTCGAGGCAAAAGGATAGATTAGTCATTCATTAATGAAATCTATCAACCAAGAGTCATAAGGTATGATCAGTGAAGTAGTTCACTCACCCGGAACGACGGAGTCAAAGGGTAGGGCCTTCGGCCGCTTTACTTCGAAGAACTGGGGTCTTGGAATCACTTATTCAATCGGGGACGTTTTTTTTTTTATTGAATAATGTGGGAAAACTAATGTTTTTCAAAAACGATAACGAGTTTTAAAACTTTGCCATTACTTTATGTAGTTTTAAAGATGACAAAAGATATTTTCAACTTCCGCTCACTTCTCGACAAGGAGAAGCTGAATGAGCACAACTTCCTTGACTGGGAAAGGAACCTAGGAATAGTTCTCAGGATGGAAGGAAAGCAACATGTACTAGAAACTCCAATTCCTTTATTGGATGATAATTCGACTAAAGAAGAGATAGATGAAGAAAGGAGTGTGCGGAAAAAGGCAGAGCCCGTAACTTGCTTAATGCTAGCAACCATGGAACCGACTCTGCAAGAGCAGTTCATAGACATGGATGCTTACTCCATGATGCGACAACTTCGGGAAATGTTCCAGAAACAGTCGAGATTGGAGAGGTTTGAAACCTCTAAAGCAATTATGGACATGCGCCTTGAAAAGGGAAAACCAGTTGGGCCTCATGTTCGCCAAATGATCAGGCTCATAGGCAAGCTGGCTAAACTAGGTTTCCCTTATAGCCAACAAACGGCTACCGACACTATCCTTCACTCCCTCCATAGTGGTTTTAATCAGTTTAAGATGAACTACAACATGAATGGATGGGATAAAACTTTGGAGGAACTTCATTCTATGCTTCTAACAGCCGAAAAGGACGTCGCTATAGTGGAGACTAAGAAGGACGTTCTTATGGTACAAAAGGACAAAGGGTTCAAGAAAGGTGGAAAACAGAAGAAGAAAACCGCGTCAAAAGGTAAAAGCAAACGAATTGCCAAACCTAAAGACAAAGGTCCTCCTCTTGACACCAAATGTTTCTACTGTGATGGCAAGGGCCACTGGAAAAGAAACTGCCCTAAGTTCTTGGAGGACAAAAAGAATGGAACAGTAGCTTCCAATTCAGGTATAAACAGTTAACTTATCAAATACTGTAAAATTCCCAAATTATGGTATGTAATACCTAAAATTGCCCTTTCATTGTGAATGTAAAGGCGTAGCTGGGAACTGAGTATTTGGCTAAGGAAGACAAGATCTAAGAGGGAGCAGAAGCCTCGACTGCTAAGGATGCTGAAAGGGATCGAAGTCTACTTTAGGCACTATTCTAGATTAATCGTTTTTCTAGTTTTTTAACATCATCTCTGTACTAAGTATTATGGAGAATCAATAAAGAATTTTATTTCTAAATTGAGATGTTAATAAGTGCTAAGTTTAACAAACTATACCAAAAGATTCTAAACTTGGTCAAAAACCTATAAGATAGGTTCATCCCAATCGAAAGGGATGAGGACAACAAGTCCACTATAACCAAAACATGAATCAAACTGACAAGAAAGAAAGCCTTGAGTCAAAAACAGAGATTGATCTTCAAACGTACTTCTAACCTATCCATATTTGGAGTGTCCAAAAGGATTAAGATGAAGAACACGAATCAAACTCTATCCTCCAAAATCCATTTAGTCTAGACATAGCTTCTCACAAAACTACCAAAATTCCGTCTAACAGCTAAGCTTGTAAAAGCATTACAAAACTAGCTAATATCTGACGCAATTTCTTTTAAAAGAAATTTGGGCTTCTTCCATAACTAATCAAGAGAACAAAGTGTTTGTTGCTCATGATAGTATTCTTCTAATAATTAGCACACCTAGTAGTCTGGGAGAAAACACTAATTATTAAAAGAATAAGTGGGAGAAAAGTACAAGTCGATTTAATTCGATCATGAGAAAAATCATGGAGGGTCATGAAGAACAATCATGAAACTTGTACAAGTCGATTAAATTCGACCAAGAGCAACAAACTGCGACTCCTTGGAAAAGGAAAGGTTAAAGATATGATCTTATAAACCCACCGCACAAAAGCGAATGTCATTCGCCGGAGAACTCTCAAAACAAGTGAAAGTGTCTCTAAAGGAACATCTCAAAGTAGTTGAGAAAATTCAAAATTGTTGTTCAAAAGCCCTAAAAGGTCAAATCTCAAAGACACAGAAAATAAAGGTTATTTCTGAAGAGATAAAAGACCTGCGCAGAAACGGAAACTGACTCTAGATTTTGGCTAGAAGCCAAAATCATCGTGGAATCCATATCTCGTCAAGACATGAAGCTTGATAATTTAAGTCAACAAAAGACCTAAATTGGTTTTCCAAAATAGAAAACTGAGAAGGATGGAAACATTCGTGTTTCCCGAAACGAGACAAGAAGAATAAAGATTCTTCCAATCAAGTTAGGTCCACAAGCATGCTTCAGAAATCTATCGACGGATTAAAAGCACGCAAGAGTTAGAATCTTCGATTCAAAAGGCAATCAGAGAAATTTGATTCCTGGAGAATGAAGAAAATCTTGAATCACGAGTTTCAAGAAGGTAAGTGGGAGTAAACAAACCTTCCGGGTCCGTATGCAGAGTACATACAAAAGATTGAGTACGACATAAGGTGTTGTATAACAGTAACGAACTGACTCAATAAAGGACCACACACAAAAGGATAAAATGCCATTTTGGGCATCTGAAGATCTATAAGCATAGATCAAAAGGATGATAGGATTAGAGAGACTCAGTACACTGAGATGCTTGAGATCCGAAACAGAAAATCTAAGACTCGGAAAGTCTAAAAGAATTTCGACCCAAAAAACTCATGACAGAGGGCGTTGCAAAACTCGGAGTCTAAAAGACACCGATGAGCTAGCACGCATGAGAGAGACATTTATGTTCGAAAACATAAAGTCAATCATGTTGGACATGATTAGCATTTAAACATCCAAATTCGGATTGGAAAACTGAAACACTACTTAGTACATCCTAGAAGGCTAAAGGATGAAGTAGTACAAAGTTGAACATGTCATCGTAGCAAACTTCCAGACATGGAAGGAAAGTAGGCTAAAAGTGTTTTAAGCCAGGAACTGTTGCAAATACTACACAAAGAATTAAAGGCCTTAACCCTAGTAAAGATTACTAGATATTATCAAGGTTGAAGATAGTAATCTTCAAATTAATTGATAATAAGCAAAGTTTAAAACCGACTACCACGGTGGTCAAACTAAACTGTCACCTTAGACATAGTATGAGATTCATACACAGTCTAAGGCATGAGGTATAATTTTAAACCCCGACAAGTAAAACTGAGTGGGTAAAAGGAGTTTTACCGAAGAGGCTCAGATTTACAACTCTCGTTATCAGAAATAATAAGAATTATTTCACCAGTCGTCTAAACTTGGTTTAGTGTTTAAACGACAGTCCATCGATAATAAAACGTTCCGAATAGGTTTGTCAGATACGTGATCTGATGAATGAAACCCTATTAAGTGAACTTGGAATAATTATTATCAAAAATCCCTGGTCCAGGTCATTGCATGGACAACAATGACTCACGAAGACTAGCACGGGAGTCGATGGGATAGCGCAGTTTCATGGGCTATATGAATAGTATATTCTATTCGACTACGTGGGTGTGTAAAAGGTTTATACACTGGATAACCCTCAAATGAGAAGTACATCACTCGTGATGAACGTCAATACTTCTCATAAAGACAATTGGAGAGATTCCTCAAAACATGAGTGCTCCACTCATCTTATGTAAGGAATGCCCGACTTTGGTTCCGTTAAACGCCGCGCCGTAAAAGGAGGTTATAAAGACGGATACTGGGAAGGACAGGATAGACATGAAGTTAAGTGGGAGCGCAAGAATGGATTGTGTCACCCTAATCACATTAGGTACAAAGTGTCTCAAGGCCACTTGATGAGTAGCAACTGAAAATGCGTGGCCGCGCTCAAACGGATTAAAGTTAATCGTTTGTCTTTTACAGTTGTACTCGGATATCAAGAAAGTCTGAATGACGTGACGTATCAGATGGGATACTAAATTGACACGGGAATCGAGGCATTGCACTTGTTCTAAGTCCAAGTGGGAGTCTGAAGGAGTTGAAGGAGATGTCCTTCGACCAAGGTGACAATGCGAACAATTTGTCGGATAGGACAATTGATGTGGAAGATCATCAAGTCCGATTGATTTAGGGATCGTAGAGTTGTAGCTAGAGACCAACTACGATCGTCGAATTACGAAGTAATTCGCGGCTAACTTCGATCGGATCCTACAACGGGTTACACATAAGAGTGACAAATTGATCTAGGATATGACTAGTGGGAGTGAGATATAATCATGGGAGTATCCCATAAACATATCTCATAGGCCTAAAAAGGAATTAGGCAAAGATAGTACAAAAGGGCCAAAAACAGGGTTTTTGGGCCTAGACCGGTTCGGGTACTTCTAGGACTCGGATTGGGCTGAATTTTGGAGGGTTAGTTGCTGATATAATAAACATTATATCCGCCAATTTTCGTGGTGTTTGGGCACCTCCTCCTTAGGGAATTGAGAAAATACCAATAGTTGCTATTTTCGACTATTTCCCTAAATCTTATTCTAAAGGGTGTTTTAGGAAACCTAAAAGGAGGTGGATTCTTATTAGGGTTCTATATAAACACTCTTAGGGCAGAGAATAAGGTGTGGAATTTCTCTCTAAGCTTTCTTACTCTACCACATCAAGTAGAGAAGAGAAAGTGAGCTAATTCCCATTACTATCAATCTAGTCAAAGAAGAAGGTGTTCTTCTATCCAATCACCATTGGTGTGCTAGCTATACAACAAGGTGGGAGATCAAATTGATTGCTCGTGTCCCAAGTAGAGGAGCTACACTTGAAGCTCTTGGTCTTCTTCAATCAATTCAACTAGTTCGAGGGAAAAGCGATTAAGGTAATCTACTATCTCCATTAGATTAATTACTAGTTTTGCATGTGATCCTGGGAATACTAGTGTAGACATTAGATGTCATATTTCCGCTATAAACACTAGTAGAAGGGTGTAAATCCTTACAGTGGCGTCAGAGCCTCTTGCCATTAACTAGTTTTTGCTAAGAATCGAACTAATTAATATGCTTAATAGTTTGAAAATTGAGTTTATAAAAGTATTTTAAAAGATGTTTTTAAAAGTATTTTAAACTCATAATTTGATGGGATTCAATAAATTTTCAAATTGAGAATCAAATTGATGATTAAAAGTGTTTTAAAAGACTCAATTTCATTGAATTTCAAACTAATCCATGCTTGATTATGTTGATAGTTATATTTAAAAAGGTTTTAAACATGAAATTTGATTAATTATGAATTGGATTCAAAGATTTTTCAAATTGATTTCAAAATTGTTCTTTGAAAAATTTCAAAAACCTAGATTTTGATCCAAAATTGGTTTGATTAAGAGTTGTTTTTTAAATTTTGGAAACTTTTGAAAAACAAAGATTTGGAATTTTAGAAGTGTTCTAAAAAGAGTAGTTTTGAGTTTGGGAAACTCTCAAAACAAATTTGGAAAAATTTAAAAAGTTTTGAAAAATTTTAGAAGTGTTCTAAAAGGAATTTCAAAAATTTAAGAAAAGTTTTAAAATTGGAGAATAGCAACTTAAAGTTGCATAAGAAAAAAAAAAAAAAATTTCTTTTTGGAAACTAGGGTTTTGAAAAACCCTAGTGTCCGGCCAGGAAGCTTCCTGGCCGGACCAGAAGCTCCTGGATGCGTCCTCTGGACGCTTCCAGAGCAGCTGCTGAGACGCGTCTTGAAGACGCGTCCAGCAGCTGCGACAGAAGCTTCTGGACGCGTCTTGAAGACGCGTCCAGAGCAGCTACTAAGGACGCGTCTTGAAGACGCGTCCAGGTCGCGTCTAAGACGCGATCAGCAGCTGCGAAGGAGCTTCCTGGACGCGTCTTGGAGACGCGTCTGGGAGGTTCTGGGTGTCTCGGACTAGTCCGAGACACCTAGTGCTGGTCCGGTCCAGTACCAGACACGTCTAGAACGCGTCTGGTACATGGACTAGCGTCCTGGCTCCGGCCAGGACGAGACCAGGCCTTGATAGGCCTCGGCTTGGACATGCCGGCCCTATGGGCCGTGCTATGTCCGGACCTTGTCCGAGCCCTTTTTGGGCTTGGGCCGGGACTTGTCTAGGTCTTGCCCCGGGCTTTTTCGAGGCTTTTCGGACCACGAAAAGGGACCATCATTCGAGTGGGAGTTTTTGCCAAAAAAATTTTCCGATTCCAACCAAATAATTCCAAAATCAATCCGGGCCATCCAAGAGCCCAAAACGGATTTCTCATTAAATTGATTTATGAAATCATTAAGAATCGAACCAATATTTTTTCCGAAATTGACCCGGGCTTTCTCGAGCCCAAAACGGAGTTTTTCTAAAAGATGATTTTAATCATAAAACATAAAACCGGAAAGCACCATTAGTTGAATTCTTCGAATTTAGACTTAAGGTCCGCAATGTGACATGTGATGTCAACAAAAGTATCTCCCAAGATAATCATGCATATATAATTCTTAGCCTTGATATATTATATGATTGCATGTGATGTGAATGCGGGAAACTAGTATGGCCATAGATTTATTTCCTTATTCTTGTTTTAAGCACGGATGGGTGCATGCTTTGTAATTAATTTTAATTTCAAGTTTATACGATCTGCGAATCGTTAGAGTCTTGTAATTAGAGTTTAGGGTCTATGAGTCCATTGAAGAAACTCGAGGATGAAATCCAAAGGCGAGTGGGAGAAATCAATGGAGGTTCAAAGATGGCGATCCAAGACGAACCAAAAGGCGAAACAAGAAGAAAACCAATGGAGATTAGATCTTCTAGGTTAGGGGCCATACTAGGATCCATGTCTGCTTGATTTACTTTCTCGCGCGCATTTACTTACTTATTTACGCTTTATGTCGTGGATGTTAGTTAGGCTAAATAGTTCACTATAACAAACGCCAGACTAGCGTAAAAGTCCCCAAAAGTAATCTTGAGTAATCGCCTATCCAGATTAAGACACTCGTTGCGCCCTTGTTCGAGGAAGGTGGGTCGGCCTTCGCAGAGTACCTCCTCTACCTTGGGACAATGCGGGTAGGTCTATAGAAGAGGCCTACACGTCTAAATGGTTCTACTCAACGAGATAAGCAAGAGAGTCTTGGATACTCGAGGCAAAAGGATAGATTAGTCATTCAGTAATGAAATCTATCAACCAAGAGTCATAAGGTATGATCAGTGAAGTAGTTCGCTCACCCGGAACGACGGAGTCAAAGGGTAGGGCCTTCGTCCGCTTTACTTCGAAGAACTGGGGTCTTGGAATCACTTATTCAATCGGGGACGATTTTATATTGAATAATGTGGGAAAACTAATGTTTTTCAAAAACGATAACGAGCTTTAAAACTTTGCCATTTCTTTGATGTAGTTCATAGATGACAAAAGATATTTTCAACTTCCGCTCACTTCTCGATAAGGAGAAGCTGAATGAGCACAACTTCCTTGACTGGGAAAGGAACCTAGGAATAGTTCTCAGGATGGAAGGAAAGCAACATGTACTAGAAACTCCAATTCCTGTATTGGATGATAATTCGACTAAAGAAGAGATAGATGAAGAAAGAAGTGTGCGGAAAAAGGCAGAGCCCGTAACTTGCTTAATGCTAGCAACCATGGAACCGACTCTGCAAGAGCAGTTCATAGACATGGATACTTACTCCATGATGCCACAACTTCGGGAAATGTTCCAGAAACAGTCGAGATTGGAGAGGTTTGAAACCTCTAAAGCGATTATAGACATGCGCCTTGAAAAGGGAAAACCAGTTGGGCCTCATGTTCGTCAAATGATCAGGCTCATAGGCAAACTGGCTAAACTAGGTTTCCCTTATAGCCAACAGACAGCTACCGACACTATCCTTCACTCCCTACATAGTGGTTTTAATCAGTTTAAGATGAACTACAACATGAATGGATGGGATAAAACGTTGGAGGAACTTCATTCTATGCTTCTAACAGCCGAAAAGGACGTCGCTATAGTGGAGACTAAGAAGGACGTTCTTATGGTACAAAAGGACAAAGGGTTCAAGAAAGGTGGAAAACAGAAGAAGAAAACCGCGTCAAAAGGTAAAAGCAAACGAATTGCCAAACCTAAAGACAAAGGTCCTCCTCCTGACACCAAATGTTTCTACTGTGATGGCAAGGGTCACTGGAAAAGAAACTGCCCTAAGTTCTTGGAGGACAAAAAGAATGAAACAGTAGCTTCCAATTCAGGTATAAACAGTTAACTTATCAAATACTGTAAAATTCCCAAATTATGGTATGTAATACCTAAAATTGCCCTTTCATTGTGAATGTAAAGGCGCAGCTGGGAACTGAGTATTTGGCTAAGGAAGACAAGATCCAAGAGGGAGCAGAAGCCTCGACTGCTAAGGATGCTGAAAGGGATCGAAGTCTACTTTAGGCACTATTCTAGATTAATCGTTTTTCTAGTTTTTTTTTAACATCATCTCTGTACTAAGTATTATGGAGAATCAATAAAGAATTTTATTTCCAAATTGAGATGTTAATAAGTGCTAAGTTTAACAAACTATACCAAAAGATTCTAAACTTGGTCAAAAACCTATAAGATAGGTTCATCCCAATCGAAAGGGATGAGGACGACAAGTCCACTATAACCAAAACATGAATCAAACTGACAAGAAAGAAAGCCTTGAGTCAAAAACAGAGATTGATCTTCAAACGTACTTCTAACCTATCCATATTTGGAGTGTCCAAAAGGATTAAAATGAAGAACACGAATCAAACTCTATCCTCCAAAATCCATTTAGTCTAGACATAGCTTCTCACAAAACTACCAAAATTCCGTCTAACAGCTAAGCTTGTAAAAGCATTACAAAACTAGCTAATATCTGACGCAATTTCTTTAAAAGAAATTTGGGCTTCTTCCATAACTAATCAAGAGAACAAAGTGTTTGTTGCTCATGATAGTATTCTTCTAATAATTAGCACACCTAGTAGTCTGGGAGAAAACACTAATTATTAAAAGAATAAGTGGGAGAAAAGTACAAGTCGATTTAATTCGATCATGAGAAAAATCATGGAGGGTCATGAAGAACAATCATGAAACTTGTACAAGTCGATTAAATTCGACCAAGAGCAACAAACTGTGACTCCTTGGAAAAGGAAAGGTTAAAGATATGATCTTATAAACCCACCGCACAAAAGCGAATGTTATTCGCCGGAGAACTCTCAAACAAGTGAAAGTGTCTCTAAAGGAATATCTTAAAGTAATTGAGAAAATTCCAAATTGTTGTTCAAAAGCCCTAAAAGGTCAAATCTCAAAGACACAGAAAATAAAGGTTATTTCTGAAGAGATAAAAGACCTGCGCAGAAACGGAAACTGACTCTAGATTTTGGCTAGAAGCCAAAATCATCGTGGAATCCATATCTCGTCAAGACATGAAGCTTGATAATTTAAGTCAACAAAAGACCTAAATTGGTTTTCCAAAATAGAAAACTGAGAAGGATGGAAACATTCGTGTTTCCCGAAACGAGACAAGAAGAATAAAGATTTATGTCCACAAGCATGCTTCAGAAATCTATCGACGGATTAAAAGCACGCAAGAGTTAGAATCTTCGATTCCAAAGGCAATCAGAGAAATTTGATTCCTGGAGAATGAAGAAAATCTTGAATCACGAGTTTCAAGAAGGTAAGTGGGAGTAAACAAACCTTCCGGGTCCGTATGCAGAGTACATACAAAAGATTGAGTACGACATATGGTGTTGTATAACAGTAACGAACTGACTCAATAAAGGACCACACACAAAAGGATAAAATGCCATTTTGGGCATCTGAAGATCTATAAGCATAGATCAAAAGGATGATAGGATTAGAGAGACTCAGTACGCTGAGATGCTTGAGATCCGAAACAGAAAATCTAAGACTCGGAAAGTCTAAAAGAATTTCGACCCAAAAACTCATGACAGAGGGCGTTGCAAAACTCGGAGTCTAAAAGACACCGATGAGCTAGCACGCATGAGAGAGACATTTATGTTCGAAAACATAAAGTCAATCATGTTGGACATGATTAGCATTTAAACATCCGAATTCGGATTGGAAAACCGAAACACTACTTAGTACATCCTAGAAGGCTAAAGGATGAAGTAGTACAAAGTTGAACATGTCATCGTAGCAAACTTCCAGACATGGAAGGAAAGTAGGCTAAAAGTGTTTTAAGCCGGGAACTGTTGCAAATACTACACAAAGAATTAAAGGCCTTAACTCTAGTAAAGATTACTAGATATTATCAAGGTTGAAGATAGTAATCTTCAAATTAATTGATAATAAGCAAAGTTTAAAACCGACTACCACGGTGGTCAAACTAAACTGTCACCTTAGACATAGTATGAGATTCATACACAGTCTAAGGCATGAGGTATAATTTTAAACCTCGACAAGTAAAACTGAGTGGGTAAAAGGAGTTTTACGGAAGAGGCTCAGATTTACAACTCTCGTTATCAGAAATAATAAGAATTATTTCACCAGTCGTCTAAACTTGGTTTAGTGTTTAAACGACAGTCCATCGATAATAAAACGTTCCGAATAGGTTTGTCAGATACGTGATCTGATGAATGAAACCCTATTAAGTGAACTTGGAATAATTATTATCAAAAATCCCTGGTCCAGGTCATTGCATGGACAACAATGACTCAAGAAGACTAGCACGGGAGTCGATGGGATAGCGCAGTTTCATGGGCTATATGAATAGTATATTCTATTCGACTACGTGGGTGTGTAAAAGGTTTATACACTGGATAACCCTCAAATGAGAAGTACATCACTCGTGATGAACGTCAATACTTCTCATAAAGACAATTGGAGAGATTCCTCAAAACATGAGTGCTCCACTCATCTTATGTAAGGAATGCCCGACTTTGGTTCCGTTAAACGCCGCGCCGTAAAAGGAGGTTATAAAGACAGATACTGGGAAGGACAGGATAGACATGAAGTTAAGTGGGAGCGCAAGAATGGATTGTGTCACCCTAATCACATTAGGTACAAAGTGTCTCAAGGCCACTTGATGAGTAGCAACTGAAAATGCGTGGTCGCGCTCAAACGGATTAAAGTTAATCGTTTGTCTTTTACAGTTGTACTCGAATATCAAGAAAGTCTGAATGACGTGACGTATCAGATGGGATACTAAATTGACACGGGAATCGAGGCATTGCACTTGTTCGAAGTCCAAGTGGGAGTCTGAAGGAGTTGAAGGAGATGTCCTTCGACCAAGGTGACAATGCAAACAATTTGTCGGATAGGACAATTGATGTGGAAGATCATCAAGTCCGATTGATTTAGGGATCGTAGAGTTGTAGCTAGAGACCAACTACGATCGTCGAATTACGGAGTAATTCGCGGCTAACTTCGATCGGATCCTACAACGGGTTACACATAAGAGTGACAAATTGATCTAGGATATGACTAGTGGGAGTGAGATATAATCATGGGAGTGTCCCATAAACATATCTCATAGGCCTAAAAAGGAATTAGGCAAAGATAGTACAAAAAGGCCAAAAACAGGGTTTTTGGGCCTAGACCGGTTCGGGTACTTCTAGGACTCGGATTGGGCTGAATTTTGGAGGGTTAGTTGCTGATATAATGAACATTATATCTGCCAATTTTCGTGGTGTTTGGGCACCTCCTCCTTAGGGAATTGAGAAAATACCAATAGTTGCTATTTTCGACTATTTCCCTAAATCTTATTCTAAAGGGTGTTTTAGGAAACCTAAAAGAAGGTGGATTCTTATTAGGGTTCTATATAAACACTCTTAGGGCAGAGAATAAGGTGTGGAATTTCTCTCTAAGCTTTCTTACTCTACCACATCAAGTAGAGAAGAGAAAGTGAGCTAATTCCCAAGCTATCTTCTAGTCAAGCAAGAAGAAGGTCTTCTTATAATCCAACCACCATTGGTGTGCTAGCTATACAACAAGGTGGGAGATCAAATTGATTGCTCGTGTCCCAAGTAGAGGAGCTACACTTGAAGCTCTTGGTCTTCTTCAATCAATTCAACTAGTTCGAGGGAAAAGCGATTAAGGTAATCTACTATCTCCATTAGATTAATTACTAGTTTTGCATGTGATCCTGGGAATACTAGTGTAGACATTAGATGTCATATTTCCGCTATAAACACTAGTAGAAGGGTGTAAATCCCAACAGGGCACTCCGCTTTCAAGCCAATCTTCCACTCAAATTTTGGGGAGAATGTGTTCTGACAGCAATATATTTGATCAATAAAATTCCTACACCCATCCTTCAAGGGCAATCACCTCATGAGATACTCATGGGCTCCCCCCCTTCTCTAGACAACCTTCGGGTTTTTGGTTGTCTATGTTACGCTCACAATACGCAAATACGTCATAAAATGGATGCCCACGCTACTCCCGGCATATTCATTGGTTATCCTTACGCTCAAAAAGGTTACCGAATCTATGACCTCAATTCTCACAAAATTTACACATCTCGTCATGTTACTTTTCAAGAGAATCGATTCCCATTTGAGAAACTTGATCAACAACCCTCTCGGCCATCACGACCGTTTTTATCAATTTTGGATGACGGGACATTCACCTTTCCACCTTCCGCCGTTTCCGACTTACAGGCACCCACGGTTCAGTCGAACACGGGCCTCTACATGCACCCCAACAGTCGGCTTCAGCCGACTTCCTCTCTATCGACAACCAGGTCTGACTCCTTATCTCCAACTTCTAGTCTACCTGTTGCTCCTTCTATACAGGCACCCCCGTCCTCGGGTTCGCCTTCCACAACCCCTGACCACACTTTGGTTCGTCCTCTGCAGGCACCCTCTCTTGGTCAGGGATCTTCTCGGCCACGTCTGGCACTCCCCTCTACGGGCACGCCCCACAGAAGCCCAGTCCCTATCGGCACCTCCATCTTCGGGTGATCTACCACAGGCTGCTGATCTCACCGACCAGCAGCCCGAAACCGTCCCGCCTCCTTCGACAGAAATGTCCTCATCAATCTCTATGGGCGCTCCTCCTCCTAATCAACGTCCGACACGTGATCGACGACCTCCACCTCATCTGGCAGATTACGATTGTAACACTATCTCACTGCCTTACTCTAAATCTTGGTCAAATACTCCTTATCCCCTCACGGATTATCTCTCAGTCGCACCCTTTTCTAAAGACCACAGGATTTTCCTTACATCGGTCCTTTCACATGAAGAACCCACTTCCTTCAAGGAAGCTATGACTTCCCCTCATTGGAGGGAGGCCATGTCCGCAGAAATCAAGGCCCTTGAATCGAACAATACTTGGACCTTGACCCCTCTTCCAGCTGGAAAGAAACCCATTGGGTGCAAATGGGTTTACAAAATCAAATTCAACGCTAATGGTTCAATCGAGCGTTACAAAGCACGACTCGTTACCAAAGGCTATACTCAGGTCGAAGGTCTTGACTACACTGATACCTTTGCCCCCGTCGCAAAATTAGTAACAGTCAGGGTTCTTCTGTCCATTGCAGCAGTCAAGGGCTGGTCTCTCCACCAATTGGATGTTAACAACGCCTTTCTCCAAGGAGACTTGGACGAAGAAGTTTTTATGAAGTTACCACCTGACTTTTCACCTCAGGGGGAGACACGTGTCTGCCGCCTTCAAAAATCTCTTTATGGCCTCAAACAGGCCTCTCGCCAGTGGTTTTCTAAGTTTTCCTCTATACTACTAAAACGAGGTTTCGTACAATCCCTCTCCGATTACTCTCTTTTCACATATCGCAGAGGTTCCACATCAATATATGTCTTGGTTTATGTTGATGACATCATAATCACAGGGAATAACAATTCAGCCATATCCTCCCTCAAATCCTTCCTTAGCTCGGCCTTCTCCCTCAAAGACCTTGGACGTCTTCAATACTTCTTGGGTATTGAGGTATCCAAATCTTCTAAAGGCATATTTTTATGTCAACGCAAGTATATTCTTGACATTCTCAAGGACTCGGGACTCACCGCTTCTAAAATTTCCCCTTTTCCTATGGATCAAAAATTGAAACTATCTGCAACAGATGGTCAACCCCTAGAGGATCCCGCAGTTTACCGTCGCCTTATAGGCCGCCTTATTTATCTCACTGTGACTCGTCTGGACATCACTTTCGCGGTCAACAGTCTTAGTCAATTCATGCAAGATCCTCGTTCCTCACATATGGACGCTGCACACCGAGTCTTGCGATATCTCAAAGGTTCCATTGGAAAAGGAATCTTACTCTCTTCTTCTAGCCGTCTTCTGGTTTCTGGTTTCTGTGATTCAGACTGGGCTGGCTGTCCCACAACCAGACGATCCACCACTGGTTATATCACAATGCTTGGGTCCAGCCCATTTTCTTGGAAATCCAAGAAACAACACACCATTGCTCGATCTTCCGCGGAAGCTGAATATCGGGCCATGACCACTCTCACTTGTGAGCTTCAATGGCTCAAATCTCTTCTCTCCGATCTGGGGATTGATCATTCATTCCCCATGCCGGTCCACTGTGACAATCGTGCGGCTATTCACATTGCCGAGAATCCAGTTTTCCACGAACGAACCAAACACATAGAGATCGACTGCCATCTGGTTCGTGAGAAGATTAAAAACAACTTGATTGCTCCAACATTTACTCCCTCCTCGGAACAACTCGCTGACATACTTACGAAGCCACTAGGTGCAGAAGCTTTCAAATCCATTATTGACAAGTTGGGCATCATTGACATTCCTGCTCCAACTTGAGGGGGAGTATTAGGGTTATGCATATGGATCGGCCACCCGATCCATATAACCCGGTCGGCCAAGAGAGAGACCGGTCCCACCGGTCTCTGTATTCCAGAAGACTCCGTATTATATTTAGATAAACATCATATACTTGTAATCTTTATCCTAGATTTACCCTAATTGTATTTCATTAGTCTATAAATACCTGTAACCCTCATTGTTGTTAATATACAAGAGAAATATTAATCTCCACCTCTCTCTCTTCTTTACTAGTGTGAAATATATTTCTATCATTCGATTACTCGAATTATCTGAACGATAATTCTCACACTACCAAAAACAGACTGGTAGAGACCCATCTCAGCCAAATCGTGGAAGCCGAGGGAGGCGATATGGCTCCCGAGGTCGAGGATGAGCTCCTTCGTCAAACCAAAATTGGACTTTTGCCTCTTCTTCCAATCCTTCTTTTACTAGGTCAGCCACCCAAACCGAGAGTTTGGTGTCAAATTTGTGGTAGACCAGGCCATACTGCTCTTCAGTGTGTTATCATCCAGGAGACCAATCCTATCAACCACAAGATGTTCCTCAATCTTTTGCAGCCTATCAGCAACAACTTGTTCCTTTTGATAAAAACTACTATGCTGATTCAGAGGGATCCAACCACATGACGAATGATGCATCACCTATGGTAAACAGAAACCCCTACCACGGGACAGATCAGGTTCCAATTGGAAATGGTACACTCTTAACTATTCACAATGTTTGCAATGTTGCTTTAGGTTCTCCCTCCTCTCCTCTTATGCTTAAAAATGTATTTCAGGTACCCACAATAACAAAAAAAATTATTGTCCGTCTCTCAATTGACAAAGGACTTCGATTGTTATGTGATTTTTTACCGTTCCTCCTTTTTTGTCCAGGATCGACAAACGGGGAAGCTTCTTCTTCACGGCATCAATAAAGACGGCCTCTATTAGTGTTTGGGTTCGGTGTTTTCAGCCAAAGGGCGTACTTCTAGGTCTTTGAATTTCTGCTTTTTAGGATCTAAAATAAAAGGGGATGTTTGGCATATTTGCCTAGGTCATCGCCATTCTAGGATTGTGTCCAAAGTTGTCTCTGCCTTTTCCGATTATGTTATTTCTAATTCAATTAATAAATGTCAAAGTTATGTTCTATCGAAACACCATCAGTTACCATTCAATTTATCTACTATTCGTTCTTCCTCTCACGTTTCTAAAGTTCACGCTGACATATGGGGTCCATCTTCAGTCTCTTCTAACTCTAGTTTTCGTTACTTTTTGGTGTTGGTTGATGAGTACTCTCGATTTACATGGTTATATTTTTTAACACAAAAGTCTCAAGTTTTTGCTTGCTTGCAAAATTTTAAAACTTTAGTGGGGAACCTATTTCAAACCATTTTAAAAGTTTTCCAAAGTGATGGGGGAGGAGAGTTCACTTCTTCCTCTCTTAAAATTTTTTTTTCAGACAATGGTGTTTTGCAACAATTTTCTTGTCCCCACACCCCTCAACAAAATGGAGTGGCCGAACGGAAAATTCATCACATTGTTGAAACTGGTCTAGCCTTGTTACATCAAAGTCATTTGCCAAAATCATTTGCCAAAATCATTTGGGTCTGAGGCCTTTAGCACCGCTTCTTTTCTTATCAATCGCTTACCTACGCCTGTTTTACAAAATGTCTCACCTTTTTCGATTTTATACTAGCAACAACCCGATTATGATTTTTTTCGTGTTTTTGGGTGTCACTGTTTTCCTCTATTAACACCCTATCGCCAAAATAAACTTGATTATAAGAGTTCTCCATGTGTTTTCATTGGGCATAATGAGACTCATAAGGGTTACAAGTGTCTCAATCCGATTACGTCCCGTATTTTTATCTCTCGCCGTGTCTTGTTTGATGAAACACTTTTTCCTTTTGCACTTAATGGTTTGCAAAATCTTAGTAAAGAAGTTACTGTGGATGAGACCCCTCGTTGGGTGTTTTTAGAAATTCCTTTTTCACCTTCTTCACCCCCTTCATTTTCCTCTTCGACAGTCAATGCTTCACCATCTTCTTCGGTTCCAGTTGTTGTTCAGTCCTCTCCCCTCCAACCAGCAGTAAAGCAACATCAACAATCCCTGACTCACAGTTGCCTTCGATGGAACCCCCTGCACCTTCGTCTCTGCCTTCAAAAATTGTCATTCCAGAAACTGATCAGCAAGCATCGAGGCTTCCAACTGCTGATTCTTCCTTGTCATTGTCTGCTGCCCCTTCTTATTTGTCTCCCATCTATCTTGTATTTTAAATTTTGAATTTCCCAGAATATCTTTGAGATCTTACTTGTACTGATCCATTTATTATTATAAATACAATACCCAACCCCAATAATAGGTATGGGAGATTCATACACTTTCAAGTGTACCCTGATAAACATCAAACAACTCACTTGATGATTGAAAAGTTAAAAGTTAATTTTACTCCAATTATGTGAAATTATTAACTTAGCACTACCTTGTATACTGAACCAAATCCACCTTGCCCTAGCTTATTATCTTAAGAGAAGTTGTCCGTGGCCGCACTTATTATACTGAAGTTGAACTGCAAGGTTTCTGCACTTCGGATCTCATGATCGACATCTTCAAGAGTATAACAACATAAAGCGATTCCAATTAAATGATTCTGTGTCTAATTGAAATGCTATTCTTAGTATTCTAACGTAAAAATTTTCTTCTTGTCCCAACCTGGCGTTTGAGTTGCCAGATAGTTGTATGTTTATCATTATTTTCCTTTTGGTTTTCTAATAAATGAAGTTTTGCGCTCTTAAAAAACATTAAATTTTTTTAATTAAATAGGTAACTGATGCACCCGAAAAGGTTGCACACCCAAGCGGAGGTATCAAGTAGTAATCCGGCAAAGTCGGGATCGATCCAAGGATAGGAAGGTAGTTTAGATATCGAAGGGTCTTATCCCTCGGTCTAGATATTACAAGCTAACTTAGACAAAAAAGGAAAGAAACAAAGATAAATGGGAGTTTTGATCGAAAGAGTAACAAAAAAAGAAAGCGAGTAAAACTAAATTAAACTATCAAAGTGAACGGGCGAGAGAGATTCGAGAGAAGTGTCGAAGGAAACAAGAGTCAGAAGGCAACAAGAGTCGGGAGACATATAAGTGAGCGAGGTGTCGAAGTCCGGGAATCCATAATGATAAACCTACGACTATATGTAGTCCGATCTAATGTTTCAAAGTATAATCGATGTTCGACTCCTATAGTAGATGTCTCTAAGTACTATGTATATCCGGAGATCATACTTAGTCAAACAAACGTCTAAATCAGTTTATCCCGAGTCAACGAAAGTGTTGTCTAGTCGCCTAACTATGTGAAGTGTATGACAAGACACATGAAATTATGACTTATATATCGAATACCTCGTTTCGTCTATTAACTATGCGAAGTGCTTGACAAGACACATGAAAATAAGATCAGAACGATAATCGAAATTAATGAACATCAATTTATAATCAAAACATCAAATCATATTAAACATAATCACGAATTCATCACATTTCCTCTCATATAATCGACACACTAAAGTTAGCTAAATATGGTGATTGAATAAGAAATGGAAAGGAAATGATGAGTGAATCCCCCTTTTTCGATGTGGTTCGAGGCTAAGATCGTCGGAAAATATGAGTCTTTAAGGTGCAGCCGATCTCCCCTTAGCAAAATTCTGGATTCCCCATAGCGACCACCATCATCTTCTCCATTTAGAACACAACCTCCATTAAAGCTAAACCCTAGCTTTCTCTCTCTAGAAATTGTAGTCCAAAACCAAATCAAACCACATGGGTAGCTAGCCAACAACATGGGGAGTAAAAGCCCTAAGGTTTCGGGCAAAGAAAGTGGCCGGAACACCTAGCAAAATCCGGCCAAAGAAGTGAGGATTCCGTCCAACCCTAGATCCGGCCAAATGCACATGCTCCGAGCCCCGTGCGCGCGTCCCATGCACGTCCGAGCATCCCGTGTTGTTTGCTGCTGCGAGCTGCTGCTGCTGGAGCATCCTGTGTTCCGGCCTTGCTGCCGCCGTGTAGCTGCTGCTGCTGTGCCGAGCACTGTCCGAGCATCCCGTGCTTGCTGCTGCTCCTCCCGTCAAGATGGTTCAGCCCGAGCTGCTCCTTACTAAATCCCGAGCTGCTGCTGGCCTAGCTTGGTCGGCCTCCTCCTTCCTTCTCTCTTTTACTCTCTCTCAAGCTTTCGAGGACAATCAACCCTAGCCTCCAAGAACACCCTCCTTTCCTCTCTCCCAAGTTACTTGGTTTCTTTCCCTAGCTAAAAGATGATGAATAGTAACCTCACTTGATTCAAACCCTAGACTTAGTCAACTTAACTAAGTCTTTAGACTACTTTGACTTGGACCTAAAAGTAGGTGCTCATAAAATCTCTACACCTTCCTTCTTCTTTGGGTATTCTTGAACTTGGGCTTAGATGTTGGGCTTTGAATTAAAGACCAAAGGTGTCTTAATCTAGCCTCTACAATTAGAACAAAAGGGGGTGCCTTCATAGAATCCTTAATTCAAGACCGACCCTCGGCTTCTTTCATTCACAACTTCTCTGTCCGAACTCCGAATCGACTTCCGTTTTCACCGTCAGAGTCGTCATTGACTTCACTTGTTGTATGACTTTTGATTTTTGACGAAAATGACCAAAATACCCCTGGTGCTCTTTTCTTCCCTTTTGCCGCATAAGATGAAAATGTGATAATTCGCTCTCTTCATTCCGAATTACACGCCAAACCCAAAATAAACTACCTAGCAATAAAAACACATAAATAATTAGAAATAAAACTCGAAAAGAACTAACTCATCAAAGTTAAGTGACCTAAATGTGGCATTTTCACGCCACATCAGTAACAATACATCACTTAGAAAATTTTGAGTTTGATTCTTAAGTCAAAAAAGGAAAAGAGTTTTTACCGTTAAAATTAAATTTCTTCATTTTCTTTCTCCTCCGGAAGCAGAACACGAAAACTGCAAACGCGGATAGTAATACAAGAATAGAAGGAACAACAATGATAATAGCAAGTTTGGATAAGCCCCTTCTCTTTGCTGCATGATTTACAATAACCAAGTAAGAATCAGGGTTAAGTTTCTTGGAACGACGAAACTTAGATAAACTTCTGAACTTCGCCCATTCTAGGACTATTTAGACCCATCTTTAAGGAAAAAGAGATAAGCGATACAAAACGATAAGTTCTTCAACTTATTAACTATTTCAGTTCTGTTTCTAGCGTAATTTACAAGTAATCAATAATTTTCTTGATCAGTTAATTAAAATTTTAGAAGCCTACTGAATGTAAAGATTGGGCAACTAAGTGGCAATGAGATTATTTATACCTAATAAATCATCCAAGTTGTATCCAAGGCTACTATCCGGGCAAATCCCGAGCGAGTATGTGGTGGGGCAAGATTTAAGGAGAGAAAGTAAGAGACAATATCGATAACTACGACGTGGTAAAGGCGGAGACAATATCGATAATGCTAAGACTCGGGGCGTTACAATTTTTTATTCATCAAGAGATACAATCGATCGGAGAAGTTGGTGGTGGTTGGCCAGGGAAGGTGTTGGTGAATTATGTCGACGAAAGTTATTTAAAATAAATCGTCCTCTGTTAAGAATAATCAGTTGTTTTTACACCCAATATATTTATCTACATAAGAAATATGTTTGTCCGTATATTGCCCGCCATGAAAATGCCTAACAAAATTACACTCAAAATTATTTCCTTGTAACAATGTGAAAAATAGATTTGTCAACTAAAGTTGACGAATTTTTAACGAAGTCCTTGAACCCCGAAATATTTTTCATTCTTCAAAGCACTAGCTTTAACTATTATTCTGTTTTTCCAATTTTGCGGCTCCTGTTTTGATGTTGAAGCCCATATTATGGAAACTAAAATCTCATTGATTTTAGTCAACAGTGATTAGATTTTACTAAATCTAACTTCTAATAATTTCAAAATCTGATTATAGATCATATGATTTAATGATGGTAATCTTCAAAACCAAATTATGGAAACAAAAATCTCATCGATTTTAGTCATAAGTGATTAGATTTTACTGAATCTAACTTCTAATAATTTTAAAATTTGATTATAGATCTTATAACTTAATGACGGTACTCTTCAAAACCATATTATGGAAACAAAAATCTCATTGATTTTAGTCATAAGTGATTAGATTTTACTAAATCTAACTTCTAATAATTTCAAAATCTGATTATAGATCTTATAATTTAATGATCGTATGCCAAAAAATATGTATAAATAATGACATCCATCTTCAAGATACCAACATTCTCATACTAGTAGAACAAGACCTAGAACATCAATAATGACTTTCGAGTGCATCCATGGCCCTCCATGTGAAGGTACGTGTTCTTTAGTCCTCTGTATGTATGTCCTATCATTCTGTCACATATGTTAAAACAAGTAATCTTTAAAATATGATTTTGTAGGTAAATCGAGTTGGCCGGAGTTGTTGGGAAAAACACCATTGCAGGCAAGAATTGCGATTCAAAGAGACCGTCCAGATGTAACTGTGTATGCAATGGAAGAGAATCGCCCTCACCCTGCGGACTTTTGTTGCAACCGCGTAATACTCATCGTTAAAAAAATCAACGGACCCGTTATTAAATTCCCAACCATCGGATGAGCGATCTTTATTGAAGAGCAAAATAAGTGAGATGAAGCTATCATTAATCATGTAAACTAGACAAACTATTGTTGCCATAACCTTCTTTTTTGTAGTAGTTTGTCTTTTGTTAAACTTCATATTCACATATCAATTTGATATTAGTTCACATCAATTTAAGAGATTTATCTAAGATCATCTTTCTTTGTATTTAATCTATATCTCTAAATCTAAATTTTTTTATTTCGTAAAAAGACAAAGTTGTAACTCTAATTTTGATATGAATGTCAAGTCCATGACAGGGCAACAGTATTTATTGAGTTTATACTCATCAAAGATTTCATACAAGTTTATATGGGAAAATTATTATAAATTTGTGTTTATTAATTCGCATGTAAAAATTTGTTTTACCTCGTTTGACAAGAGGACCTTGATTAAAGTTTGACACCAGATCTGTAACTGCTCGTTGACACTCACTGCCGCTTCTATTATTGATTTGTCAGACACAAAATATTCAGGTTGTCGGGAACTGGAAGAGTAGCAGAACTGCTACCGATCATCAAATTCATCAATGCCATTGTTGGTCTGAAACTCTGAGAGCTATATCATCTTGAACACATAATAACGCAATGTGGATGCATCTCATAACTTCCCTCGTCGAATAGTTGTCTTGCATTATTGGATCCAGACATTCTAAAAATGTCCCATTATTCCAATGTTTCCATGCTTGTGATAAATTCCCCGTTACTCAAGAAACCCGGCTTATAAATCAAGTATGTAGTGTTTCAATTTGACATAATCATACTCACATAATTGAGAAGATCTTGAGCTTTGCCTTATCTTTATTTAGGCGTTTTGGACATATTTATGGGTATAACTCATGTTTATATGTCTCATCCCTCTAGTCATATCTTCCGATTAAGTAGACACTCTCTGGTGTAACCCGATTTAGGATCCGGAAGATGTTAGGCGCGAATTACCTAATAAATCGACGATCGTAGTTGGTGTTTAGCTAAACACACTACGATCCCTAAATCGTCCGGACTTCATGATTTTCTTCATCAATTGTCCTAGCCGACAAATTGCTCGCTTTGGTCGAGGGGATCTCCTTCAGTAAATACCGAGGCCTTTTGGGTGGACTCGTAGTGTCTTCGCCAAAAACGAAACCCCGTACCTATGTGAGGTGGCAAAAATGGGGACAATATCGATAATTGCTAAGGCTTGGGGCTCTACAAAGTGGTATCAGAGTCGAGGGAGACTCTTTGCCGAGGGCGGGGGATTGTATAGTCCCACATCGCTCGCGAGAGTGTCCAGAGAGTGGGCTTTAAGTGTGCGCTCAAGTTTAGTAAGGACTGGGGCCTTTTGGGTAGGTTCGTGGTGTCTTCGTCAAGAATAAAACCCTGTACCTATGTAAGGTGGTAAAAGCGGGGACAATATTGATAACTGCTAAGGCTCGACGCGTTACGAAGTGGTAGCAGAGCCGAGGGCTACTCTACGCTAAGGGCAGGGTATTGTAATATCCCACAACTTTTTTCAAAATTGTACAATAGTCCTATCTAGTTTTATATTATATTACAAAAATTTACATTTGTTTATATTTATTTAACTAGCCATATTTGAAAGAGCAAGTGAGTTTCATGTAGAGGAGGTCAATTTCCATGACCTATAAAAATCTAATTTATTCTTACATCTACATCATTTTCTTTTCATATCTTGACTAAAATACTTCGAAAAAAATCAAAAAAGAGATCTAAGGGAATTGTTGACCCAACCAAGAAAGGAGAAATAGCCAAGTGCATAACTTAGTTTTCTACTGTAAGAAAAAAACAACCAACAAAAAGAAACTAAGAAAAGTTATTGACTTTTTTATGGTTATCTAGGTTATAGTTCAGTAATTGACACTTCATTGACACTCACTGCGGCCTCTACTATGGATCCATCAGACACAAAATATGCAGGTTGTGCTGGTACTAGAAGAGTAGCAGAGTTGCTACTGAGCATCAAAATCATCGATACCATTGTTGGTCTGAGAACTATATCATCTTGAACACATAATAACGCAATGTGGATGCATCTCATAACTTCACTTGTCGAACAGTTGTCCAACATTATTGGATCCAGGCATTCTAAAAATGTTCCATTATTCCAATGTTTTCATGCCTGTGATAAAATCCCCAATTACTCAAAACCCGACAAATAATTCAAGTATTTAGTTTTTCAGTTTAACCAAAAAGAGAATTGTACTCACATAATTGAGAAGATCTTGAGCTCCTCCTACTACCGATTCATAGAACGAGGTTGTGACGCCCCGTGTCCCAAAATAGACACGACCACGCCCCGGCAACTCACAGACGAGACAAAAATCCGACAGAGTCTCCTCTGTAAATCGAACCGGTCGCACCTGTAAACCTGTCATGCAAACCATACATTCGCATATACAAGAATAAACTATTAAGCAGAAGCTAAACAAACTCAACACAACTTCGGGTCGAAACTCGAACCACAAACGTACAAACGCCTCATAAAACGCCGATACAACTTATATACAACTCTAAGTTTTACGTATATACATATTAGAGTTTGGTTTCTGCAATAAATACATAACTTGAAAATAACGAAAAACCATATAAAACGACAAAACTCCACTAGCCTCGTCAGACAAGATCACCGGCTGGAATACACACTCCGCCTCGAGGCTACAACAAGAACCTGCACACTAACAACTGGTAGGGGGTCAGAATACTCACCGACACGAGTTGTTCTGGTAGAAGACCAATCCAAAAGCCATCACGTTTTCAAAAGTTCTTTTAATAAGTTGTAAACATCATGACAAAACGAGTTATCAAACCAGTTACAGTATATACTATATACAAAACCATTTTCCTTAATCTAGCAAGCAATAGCAGTGATTAGCTGCCCACCCATGGTGCGCTCCCAATAAGAGGAGAGTACCTCAGGAGAACCTAGAGTGCGTTAGATAATACCAGCCCATTTATGGCACTAGCTAATGCATTACGTCTCCTCGAGAAAGAGACTTACCCCTAACCGGTAAGCCCCTCTCCCACTAAGGGACTCCGCAATCATTGAAGAGTTTACCTCATGATACATATATACCTTAAGTATCTAAATACGTTTTAGATCACCGAGTTCGAATAAGAGAGCCGTCCCCCAATACCCATGGAAGGACCTGAACCTCATTCTCTTCGGTACCCTGTCATGCATCTAATGTAATCTTTCAAAATCAGTTACGTTCATATCTCAAAACCAATATTCTCATTCAATCTCGAAATCCATTTTCTCATTCAAATCATTATCTTATCAAACACGGAAGTGGAACAACCAAGAGTCATATCGCCACAAAGCAGAGGGATTCCCAATCAATGTCACCTCCCAGGCGAGCGGTCAGGGTGTACGGCCCTGAGCCTCGAGCTGGAGGCACGAGCACCAATGGCCAGCAAGTGAAGCACTCTACTCCCACAGGTCTCATGACTAGTGTCGCCCCACCTCACCGGTCTCACACGGGTCACAACCGTGTCCACATGTCATCCTACCCTTAATGGCTACGTGCCCGTAGGTTGACATAATCCGCAGTCGGGTACATACAAGATAATCTCCAGTAGTTCGCAATCATCGTAAAAATCAGTTCGAAAACATTTCTCATATCACATCAAAATATTTCAAGCATATTTCAGTTCATCACATAAATCGAGTTTCATGCTACCTAAACTCTAGTTATAATGGCGCATATATAACTATAGAATCTAGCATATTCATTATCTATAAAACCATGCTGGATAAAGGATTCAGAACCCCTACCTCAGTCCTTGCATCCCCAAAGACTCCCTGCCTCCCAGACGACCTTATTCCTCCTCATTCGCATATTCTGGGATAAGGAAGAATAACCAAAACCGAATAGAAACATTAGGTTCTTATACTAAGAACCTTCGCAAATAAAAAGAATCATTAAAACAAAACCATGAAAACTTAAAAGCAAATTCGCTAAATTCGGAAGACTTCAAGTATCTGTCGAATCGATCTCTAACTTCGTAAATATGTCTCCTGAATATCGAAAATGCCTACGAACCAATTAACCAACTTCCCGTAATTTCTATTTCTCATTTTAGAGTCTCCATAAGCTGACAAATCATATAATGAATTCAATACTATAAATCTATAGCTGAAACTGTCCATTTATATGAAATATGATAAAATTCGGGTAACTATCTCTATTCCAATTTATTTCCAAACTATTCCAAATATGAAATTCGAGCCGTAAAATAATTCGGCAGCACCCCGTCTAAATATGGTCACCCCAAAATAGTCCATAACAATCTAAACATGATCCTGAACATAAATCATTAGAAGAAATCGAACAATAATTGTCTAAATAGCTCCAAATTTCGATCCCAAATGAAATTAGTACAACTATACTGTTATCGAAATAACCATCATAAATCCACCAAATACGGACGAAATTGAAAATTCTAAACAGATAGATATGTAGAACAAGTCGAATGAGATTACCTGGAACAAGTTTCATGAAATTCCGACTAATATTCGCGAAGAAATCGACCAAAGAATAATCGAATAATTTGAGTTCCAAACACTTATTCTCTCGGCTGGATGAGTTTCAAATTGGTTTTGAAATGATAAAGGAAAACATGCTTAATTATATATGGTGGGGTCCACATGCAATATAAAACCATTTCCCTCCAAATCGCGTCACACATGCACACCAAGGGACAAACTCGGTTGGAATGTTGGATTGCAAATTGGGGTGCCACTTGTCACATTCTAAAGTGCCCATTTTACTTATCCATTTTAAGTCTTTTGTTTATATGGAATTCATAAAAAGTCCCCCTATATTTATATCCAACTAATTTGATCTCCACGAGTTTCTTTATGACCCCCTATTAAGCCTTTTTTTTTTTTTTTTTTTTTTTTTTTTAAAAGCCGAACAGTCCCACTTCTAACCGTAGCCTTTTATTTCTTTAACCGAAAACATGGGTTGTTACAATCCTCCCCCCTTAAAGAAATTTCGTCCTCGAAATTTGGGTCAATTCGCTTCTTTTTTTTTGCCCTGTCCTTTCAGCCAACTCTGAATTTGAGAGAACCTGACCCATTTCGAAAATCACAACCCCACTGCATCTAACAAAAATCAATCTGGCTAAACTCTATAAACAAACTAGAACCAATGCTTCATATCCCGAAATTTTTCTACATAACCGTACGACTCAAGAATATCCAATAACAATAACTATCTTTCATATGAATAGATAAAGAAAAATGAAGACCTCTATAATTTACATATAAGAATAAGTTCTCGTTGATCCCATTTCCTCAAAGAAAATACCATTCTTGATAATATAAGAAAATACCGTTGTCCATAATATAATAAAATAAAGAATGAAGACCTCCATAATCTATCTATAAGTATAAGTTTCCGTTGATCCCACATCCTCAGAAAATATCTTTCTCAATAATATAAGACAATACCGTTGACTCGATAAAATAAGAAAATAAAGAATGAAGACATCTATAATAAATTCAAATCAATATCAGCGTTGACACTATAATCTCAAGAAAAATATAGTTGTTGTCGATAAGATGATAAAATGAAAATAGAAGTCCGCTATAATATCTATATATGTCATAGATAAACTAATCCTCGAAAAATTCTACAATAACTTAAGAACCCTCGATATCCTAATACCCAACCCCAACGCAATCCATATAACCTCTAATATCGAAACACTCCGTCAACCCAATAAAATCCAGACCCATACTTATCTGTAATCTAACTGAAACAATACACGCTCGAAACAACCTGATCAAAGTCAACCTCAACTGTCTCTGAATGATCTGATCGAAGCTCATAAATGAAGGAATGTGTATAACTACCATAAGGTCTACAATACCAAGTCTGACTCATCTCCTCATTTACTATTGTCTTAGATACTTCCAAAACATCGATATGTCCACTTGCCCAAAATTTACCTCTGAAACCTCTTAACCCTTGACTGTCCTCCCATAACATCTTGTACAACATTGCAAGAAATCTACAACAATCTTAAACCATCCGTCGAGTCTTCCTTTAGCGAGTAAAACGAATCAAGAAACGAAAAATCAAAAGAAACAAATACAAATCAAATACTATATAGCATCTTTTATTCTTGATCGCTTTTAATCTTGAAGCTTTTAGACACCTAGTCTTGACCATTTTTATCTTTTCCTAAAGTCTAGAGCAGTCAATGCTCTACACTATACACGACTTACCGGACACCAGAACTAACTGCTCTGATATAGGTCACCAGAACTAACTGCTCTGATATAGGTCACCAGAACTAACTGCTCTGATACCAACTGTGACGCCTCGTGTCCCAAAATAGACACGACCACGCCCCGGCAACTCACAGACGAGACAAAAATCCGACAGAGTCTCCTCTGTAAATCGAACCGGTCGCACCTGTAAACCTGTCATGCAAACCATACATTCGCATATACAAGAATAAACTATTAAGCGGAAGCTAAACAAACTCAACACAACTTCGGGTCGAAACTCGAACCACAAACGTACAAACGCCTCATAAAACGCCGATACAACTTATATACAACTCTAAGTTTTACGTATATACATATTAGAGTTTGGTTTCTGCAATAAATACATAACTTGAAAATAACGAAAAACCATATAAAACGACAAAACTCCACTAGCCTCGTCAGACAAGATCACCGGCTGGAATACACACTCCGCCTCGAGGCTACAACAAGAACCTGCACACTAACAACTGGTAGGGGGTCAGAATACTCACCGACACGAGTTGTTCTGGTAGAAGACCAATTCAAAAGCCATCACGTTTTCAAAAGTTCTTTTAATATGTTGTAAACATCATGACAAAACGAGTTATCAAACCAGTTACAGTATATACTATATACAAAACCATTTTCCTTAATCTAGCAAGCAATAGCAGTGATTAGCTGCCCAACCATGGTGCGCTCCCAATAAGAGGAGAGTACCTCAGGAGAACCTAGAGTGCGTTAGATAATACCAGCCCATTTATGGCACTAGCTAATGCATTACGTCTCCTCGAGAAAGAGACTTACCCCTAGCCGGTAAGCCCCTCTCCCACTAAGGGACTCCGCAATCATTGAAGAGTTTACCTCAGATACATATATACCTTAAGTATCTAAATACGTTTTAGATCACCGAGTTCGAATAAGAGAGCCGTCCCCCAATACCCATGGAAGGACCTGAACCTCATTCTCTTCGGTACCCTGTCATGCATCTAATGTAATCTTTCAAAATCAGTTACGTTCATATCTCAAAACCAATATTCTCATTCAATCTCGAAACCCATTTTCTCATTCAAATCATTATCTTATCAAACACGGAAGTGGAACAACCAAGAGTCATATCGCCACAAAGCAGAGGGATTCCCAATCAATGTCACCTCCCAGGCGAGCGGTCAGGGTGTACGGCCCTGAGCCTCGAGCTGGAGGCACGAGCACCAATGGCCAGCAAGTGAAGCACTCTACTCCCACAGGTCTCATGACTAGTGTCGCCCCACCTCACCGGTCTCACACGGGTCACAACCGTGTCCACATGTCATCCTACCCTTAATGGCTACGTGCCGTAGGTTGACATAATCCGCAGTCGGGTACATACAAGAAAATCTCCAGTAGTTCGCAATCATCGTAAAAATCAGTTCGAAAACATTTCTCATATCACATCAAAATATTTCAAACATATTTCAGTTCATCACATAAATCGAGTTTCATGCTACCTAAACTCTAGTTATAATGGCGCATATATAACTATAGAATCTAGCATATTCATCATCTATAAAACCATGCTGGATAAAGGATTCAGAACCCCTACCTCAGTCCTTGCATCCCCAAAGACTCCCCGCCTCCCAGACGACCTTATTCCTCCTCATTCGCATATTCTGGGATAAGGAAGAATAACCAAAACCGAATAGAAACATTAGGTTCTTATACTAAGAACCTTCGTAAATAAAAAGAATCATTAAAACAAAACCATGAAAACTTAAAAGCAAATTCGCTAAATTCGGAAGACTTCAAGTATCTGTCGAATCGATCTCTAACTTCGTAAATATGTCTCCTGAATATCGAAAATGCCTACGAACCAATTAACCAACTTCCCGTAATTTCTATTTCTCATTTTAGAGTCTCCATAAGCTGACAAATCATATAATGAATTCAATACTATAAATCTATAGCTGAAACTGTCCATTTATATGAAATATGATAAAATTCGGGTAACTATCTCTATTCCAATTTATTTCCAAACTATTCCAAATATGAAATTCGAGCCGTAAAATAATTCGGCAGCACCCCGTCTATATATGGTCACCCCAAAATAGTCCATAACAATCTAAACATGATCCTGAACATAAATCATTAGAAGAAATCGAACAATAATTGTCTAAATAGCTCCAAATTTCGATCCCAAATGAAATTAGTACAACTATACTGTTATCGAAATAACCATCATAAATCCACCAAATACGGACGAAATTGAAAATTCTAAACGGATAGATATGTAGAACAAGTCGAATGAGATTACCTGGAACAAGTTTCATGAAATTCCGACTAATATTCGCGAAGAAATCGACGAAAGAATAATCGAATAATTTGAGTTCCAAACACTTATTCTCTCGGCTGGATGAGTTTCAAATTGGTTTTGAAATGATAAAGGAAAACATGCTTAATTATATATGGTGGGGTCCACATGCAATATAAAACCATTTCCCTCCAAATCGCGTCACACATGCACACCAAGGGACAAACTCGGTTGGAATGTTGGATTGCAAATTGGGGTGCCACTTGTCACATTCTAAAGTGCCCATTTTACTTATCCATTTTAAGTCTTTTGTTTATATGGAATTCATAAAAAGTCCCCCTATATTTATATCCAACTAATTTGATCTCCACGAGTTTCTTTATAACCCCTTATTAAGCCTTTTTTTTTTTTTTTTTTTTTAAAAGCCGAACAGTCCCACTTCTAACCGTAGCCTTTTATTTCTTTAACCGAAAACATGGGTTGTTACAGAGGTGTTTTTTTCTCCACTAAGAATCTCTAGCACAAGGACACCGAAACTAAAAACATCTGATTCCACTGAGAATTGTTCGTGCATTGCATACTCTGGAGCCATGTACCAACTGCAGACGAGGAAATGTTAATATAACAAGAATTTAAGTGGTTCATAGTTTGATCCAACGTAGAGTGAATATCAATTGGTTTATTACTCGAGTACTTTCTATGTTCCGACGATTCTATTTGTATTAGCTTGAGTCTGATCTACCACAAAATGCCTAACCATGCCAAAGTCCGAGATTTTGAGTACCATATATTCATTTAGTAATATATTGCTAGCTTTAAGATCTCGAATTCTAAGTCGAGAATCCTCGTGAAGATTGAGAAGTCCTCGGGCAATTCCTCCTATTATCCTGGATCGTTTTTCCCAGTTCAAAAGTGTTCGCTTGATCGGATCTGCTCATTGGTTTAAATCAAAAAATAACTCTTTCTCGTGAGCCTGTGTAAGAGAAAATTAGGAGCCATAGTACAGAAATTCCTAAATTATTTAGAAACTCTAAAATATAGGAACTCCTTAATTACTTAGAAACTCTAAAATATAGAAACTCCTAAATTACTTAGAAACTCTAAAATATAGAAACTCCTAAATTACTTAGAAACTCTAAAATATAGAAACTCCTAAATTACTTAGAAACTCTAAAATATAGAAACTCCTAAATTACTTAGAAACGCCTTATTACTCGGTCTGGCGCTCATTGTTTTGCTTCTAATACCCATTTTTATTCAACTAATGCATTATCTTTGGTAGGAGTGAAAAGAGAAAGGCATGGAAGCAATGCCCAAGCTCTAGACACGATATCATAAGCGAAGTACGCTAGAGAGTTTTCATCATTCGAAGTACATCGTTCAAGCAGATAATCATTGAGCCATAAAACATTATCAAAAGTCATCGAAGACGAACTTTCTTGAAGAATAGGAGATTTTAGGAGCTTGAAATATGTCTTTCCAATTATTCATGTAGTTATTTAGTTAACTCAAAATTGGGAAGCATTGATAGCAACATTGTGAGGTTGGTTAAGCCGAGTGAGGGCCGCTTGTTTTCTTTTTCGTTTCAGCATTTTTCGGGTTTAAGCTTCTTGGCTAAAAACTGTACTTGTAATTACCCATTTCTCAAATCTCAATATATTCATTTCATTCCTTTAACACTACAAATTTTCTTCATCTTTTTTATTCAAATAGAACAGTATGAAGTTTCATATATCAAGGATTGACAAATTTTCTTATTCAGCTATTACATTATTGGAGACAGATTTACCAATTCACCAAAAATTCTAGTGAAGATTGCCTTTTGATCGGATATTTGGTGCATCCCCGTTGAATACGCTTTTACAAAAATCCGCAATAACCTTAAATACGAAGATGACGACTACACTGAGGACGATCCAATGCTCTTACAGAAGTCCGAGGTAAACTCTAAATATGATGAAGATGACAACTAAGCTGAGGATGAACTAGTGTTGTGCAGGATTGAAAGAGCAAGAGAGGTTGCATGTAAGAGGAAATATGCTACAATTTGATGTTGGCCCCCCAATCACCAAACGCAGCTGCCACCACAATGGGAAAGGTCATATTTCCATTGCTAGAGAATGTGATATTTAGACGGAAGATCTTGAAATAAATTTTGTTGATAAAGTTTATATATGTAAAACTTTAGATCGACAACCTCATAACGCCCAATTAAACTTAAAATCATGAGAGAGAGAAAGAAGAATCTAATGAAGGTGGCAGACGATCACTTTTCAAACGCCACATAAAAGAGATAAGATCAATGAGAAATAATTTTTTGCAACAATTTTCTTGTCCCCACACCCCTCAACAAAATAGAGTGGCCGAACGGAAAATTCGTCACATTGTTGAAACTGGTCTAGCCTTCTTACATCAAAGTCATTTGCCAAAATCATTTGGGTCTGAGGCCTTTAGCACCGCTTCTTTTCTTATCAATCGCTTACCTACGCCTGTTTTAAAAAATGTCTCACCTTTTTCGATTTTATACTAGCGACAACCCGATTATGATTTTTTTCGTGTTTTTGGGTGTCAATGTTTTCCTCTATTAACACCCTATCGCCAAAATAAACTTGATTATAAGAGTTCTCCATGTGTTTTCATTGGGCATAATGAGACTCATAAGGGTTACAAGTGTCTCAATCCGATTACGTCTCGTATTTTTATCTCTCGCCATGTCTTGTTTGATGAAACACTTTTTCCTTTTGCACTTAATGGTTTGCAAAATCTTAGTAAAGAAGTTACTGTGGATGAGACCCCTCGTTGGGTGTTTTTAGAAATTCCTTTTTCACCTTCTTCACCCCCTTCATTTTCCTCTTCGACAGTCAATGCTTCACCATCTTCTTCGGTTCCGGTTTTTGTTCAGTCCTCTCCCCTCCAACCAGCAGTAAAGCAACATCAACAATCCCTGACTCACAGTTGCTTTCGATGGAACCCCCTGCACCTTCGTCTCTGCCTTCAAACATTGTCATTCCAGAAACTGATCAGCAAGCATGGAGGCTTCCAACTGCTGATTCTTCCTTGTCATTGTCTGTTGCCCCTTCTTATTTGTCTCCCATCTATCTTGTATTTTAAATTTTCAATCTCCCAGAATATCTTTGAGATCTTACTTGTACTGATCCATTTGTTAAAAATAAATACAATACCCAACTTCATTAAGAGGTATTGGAGATTCATACACTTTCAAGTGTACCCTGATAAACATCAAACAACTCACTTGATGATTGAAAAGTTAATTTTACTCTAATTATGTGAAATTATTAACTTAGCACTACCTAGTATACAGAACCAAATCCACCTTGCCCTAGCTTATTATCTTAAGAGAAGTTGTCGGTGGCCGCACTTATTATACTGAAGTTGAACTGCAAGGTTTCTGCACTTCGGATCTCATGATCGACATCTTCAAGAATATAACAACATAAAGCGATTCCAAATAAATGATTCTGTGTCTAATTGAAATGTTATTCTTAGTATTCTAACGTAACACTTTTCTTCTTGTCCCAATCTGGCGTTTGAGTTGCCAGATAGTTGTATGTTTGTTATTCTTTTCCTTTTGGTTTTCTAATAAATGAAGTTTTGCGCTCTTAAAAAACATTAAATTTTTTGAATTAAATAGGTAACAATACATCACTTGGAAAATTTTGAGTTTGATTCTTAGGTCAAAAAAGGAAAAGGGTTCTTACCGTTAAAATTAAATTTCTTCATTTTCTTTCTCCTCCGGAAGCAGAACACGAAAACAGCAAACGCGGATAGTAATACAAGAATAGAAGGAACAACAATGATAATAGCAAGTTTGGATAAGCCCCTTCTCTTTGCTGCTCGATTTACAAGAACCAAGTAAGAATCAGGGTTAAGTTTCTTGGAACGACGAAACTTAGATAAACTTCTGAACTTCACCCATTCTAGGACTATTTAGACCCATCTTTAAGGAAAAAGAGATAAGCGATACAAAACGATAAGTTCTTCAACTGATTAACTATTTCAGTTCTGTTTCTGGCGTAATTAACAAGTAATTAAAAATTTTCTTGATCAGTTAATTGAAATTTTACAAGCCTACTGAATGTAAAGATTGGGCAACTAAGTGGCAATGAGATTATTTATACCTAATAAATCATCCAAGTTGTATCCAAGGCTACTATCCGGGCAAATCCCGAGCGAGTATGTGGTGGGGCAAGATTTAAGGAGAGAAAGTAAGAGACAATATCGATAACTGCGACGTGGTAAAGGCGGAGACAATATCGATAACTGCTAAGACTCGCGGCGTTACAATTTTTTATTCATCAAGAGACACAATCGATCGGAGAAGGTGGTGGTGGTTGGCCAGAGAAGGTGTTGGTGAATTATGTCAACGAAAGTTATTTAAAATAAATCGTCCTCTGTTAAAAATAATCAGTTGTTTTTACACCCAATATATTTATCTACATAAGAAATATGTTTGTCCGTATATTGCCCGCCATGAAAATGCCTAACAAAATTTCACTCAAAATTATTTCCTTGTAACAATGTGAAAAATAGATTTGTCAACTAAAGTTGACCAATTTTTAACGAAGTCCTTGAACCCCGAAATATTTTTCTTTCTTCAAAGCACTAGCTTTAACTATTATTTTGTTTTTCCAATTTTGCTGCTCCTGTTTTGATGTTGAAGCCCATATTATGGAAACTAAAATCTCATTGATTTTAGTCATCAGTGATTAGATTTTACTAAATCTAACTTCTAATAATTTCAAAATCTGATTATAGATCATATGATTTAATGATGGTAATCTTCAAAACCAAATTATGGAAACAAAAATCTCATTGATTTTAGTCATAAGTGATTAGATTTTACTGAATCTAACTTCTAATAATTTTAAAATTTGATTATAGATCTTATAACTTAATGACGGTACTCTTCAAAACCATATTATGGAAACAAAAATCTCATTGATTTTAGTCATAAGTGATTAGATTTTATTAAATCTAACTTCTAATAATTTCAAAATCTGATTATAGATCTTATAATTTAATGATCGTATGCCAAAAAATATGTATAAATAATGACATCCATCTTCAAGATACCAACATTCTCATACTAGTAGAACAAGACCTAGAACATCAATAATGACTTTCGAGTGCATCCATGGCCCTCCATGTGAAGGTACGTGTTCTTTAGTCCTCTGTATGTATGTCCTATCATTCTGTCACATATGTTAAAACAAGTAATCTTTAAAATATGATTTTGTAGGTAAATCGAGTTGGCCGGAGTTGTTGGGAAAAACACCATTGCAGGCAAGAATTGCGATTCAAAGAGACCGTCCAGATGTAACTGTGTATGCAATGGAAGAGAATCGCCCTCACCCTGCGGACTTTTGTTGCAACCGCGTAATACTCATCGTTAAAAAAATCAACGGACCCGTTATTAAATTCCCAACCATCGGATGAGCGATCTTTATTGAAGAGCAAAATAAGTGAGATGAAGCTATCATTAATCATGTAAACTAGACAAACTATTGTTGCCATAACCTTCTTTTTTGTAGTAGTTTGTCTTTTGTTAAACTTCATATTCACATATCAATTTGATATTAGTTCACATCAATTTAAGAGATTTATCTAAGATCATCTTTCTTTGTATTTAATCTATATCTCTAAATTTAAATTTTTTTATTTCGTAAAAAGACAAAGTTATAACTCTAATTTTGATATGAATGTCAAGTCCATGACAGGGCAACAGTATTTATTGAGTTTATACTCATCAAAGATTTCATACAAGTTTATATGGGAAAATTATTATAAATTTGTGTTTATTAATTCGCATGTAAAAATTTGTTTTACCTCGTTTGACAAGAGGACCTTGATTAAAGTTTGACACCAGATCTGTAACTGCTCGTTGACACTCACTGCCGCCTCTATTATTGATTTGTCAGACACAAAATATTCAGGGTGTCGGGAACTGGAAGAGTAGCAGAACTGCTACCGATCATCAAATTCATCAATGCCATTGTTGGTCTGAAACTCTGAGAGCTATATCATCTTGAACACATAATAACGCAATGTGGATGCATCTCATAACTTCCCTCGTCGAATAGTTATCTAGCATTATTGGATCCAGACATTCTAAAAATGTCCCATTATTCCAACGTTTCCATGCTTGTGATAAATTCCCAGTTACTCAAGAAACCCGGCTTATAAATCAAGTATGTAGTGTTTCAATTTGACATAATCATACTCACATAATTGAGAAGATCTTGAGCTTTGCCTTATCTTTGTTTAGGCGTTTTGGACATATTTATGGGTATAACTCATGTTTATATGTCTCATCCCTCTAGTCATATCTTCCGATTAAGTAGACACTCTCTGGTGTAACCCGATTTAGGATCCGGAAGATGTTAGGCGCGAATTACCTAATAAATCGACGATCGTAGTTGGTGTTTAGCTAAACACACTACGATCCCTAAATCGTCCGGACTTCATGATTTTCTTCATCAATTGTCCTAGCGGACAAATTGCTCGCTTTGGTCGAAGGGGATCTCCTTCAGTAAATACCGAGCCCTTTTGGGTGGACTCGTAGTGTCTTCGCCAAACACAAAACCCCGTACCTATCTGAGGTGGCAAAAACGGGGACAATATCGATAATTGCTAAGGCTTGGGGCGTTACAAAGTGGTATCAGAGTCGAGGGAGACTCTTTGCCGAGGGCGGGGGATTGTATAGTCCCACATCGCTCGCGAGAGTGTCCAGAGAGTGGGCTTTAAGTGTGCGCTCAAGTTTAGTAAGGACTGGGGCCTTTTGGGTAGGTTCGTGGTGTCTTCGTCAAGAATAAAACCCTGTACCTATGTAAGGTGGTAAAAGCGGGGACAATATTGATAACTGCTAAGGCTCGGCGCGTTACGAAGTGGTAGCAGAGCCGAGGGCTACTCTACGCTAAGGGCAGGGTATTGTAATATCCCACAACTTTTTTCAAAATTGTACAAAAGTCCTATCTAGTTTTATATTATATTACAAAAATTTACATTTGTTTACTTTTATTTAACTAGCCATATTTGAAAGAGCAAGTGAGTTTCATGTAGAGGAGGTCAATTTCCATGACCTATAAAAAACTAATTTATTCTTACATCTACATCATTTTCTTTTCATATCTTGACTAAAATACTTCGAAAAAAATCAAAAAAGAGATCTAAGGGAATTGTTGACCCAACCAAGAAAGGAGAAATAGCCAAGTGCATAACTTAGTTTTCTACTGTAAAAAAAACAACCAACAAAAAGAAACTAAGAAAAGTTATTGACTTTTTTATGGTTATCTAGGTTATAGTTCAGTAATTGACACTTCATTAACACACTGCGGCCTCTACTATTGATTCATCAGACACAAAATATGTAGGTTGTGCTGGTACTAGAAGAGTAGCAGAGTTGCTACTGGGCATCAAAATCCTCGATACCATTGTTGGTCTGAGAACTATATCATCTTGAACACATAATAACGCAATGTGGATGCGTCTCATAACTTCACTTATCGAACAGTTGTCCAGCATTATTGGATCCAGTCATTCTAAAAATGTCTCATTATTCCAATGTTTCCATGCCTGTGATAAAATCCCCAATTACTCAAAACCCGACAAATAATTCAAGTATTTAGTGTTTCAGTTTAACCAAAAAAGAGAATTGTACTCACATAATTGAGAAGATCTTGAGCTCCTCCTACTACTGATTCATAGAACGAGGTGTTTTTTTCTCCACTAAGAATCTCTAGCACAAGGACACCGAAACTAAAAACATCTGATTTCACTGAGAATTGTTCGTGCATTGCATACTCTGGAGCCATGTACCCACTGCAGACAAGGAAATGTTAATATAACAAGAATTTAAGTGGTCCATAGTTTGATCTAACGTAGAGTGAATATCAATTGGTTTATTACTCGAGTACTTACTATGTTCCGACGATTCTATTTGTATTAGCTTGAGTCTGATCTACCACAAAAAGCCTAGCCATGCCAAAGTCCGAGATTTTGAGTACCATATATTCATTTAGTAATATATTGCTAGCTTTAAGATCTCGATGAATAATTCTAAGTCGAGAATCCTCGTGAAGATAGAGAAGTCCTCGGGCAATTCCTCCTATTATCCTGGATCGTTATTCCCAGTTCAAAAGTGTTCGCTTGATCGGATCTGCTCATTGGTTTAAATCAAAAAATAACTCTTTCTCGTGAGCATGTGTAAGAGAAAATTAGGAGCCATAGTACGGAAATTCCTAAATTACTTAGAAACTCTAAAATATAGAAACTCCTTAATTACTTAGAAACTCTAAAGTATAGAAACTCTAAAATATAGAAACTCCTTAATTACTTAGAAACTCTAAAATATAGAAACTCCTAAATTACTTAGAAACGCTAAGCTATAGAAACTCCTAATATTAAATAACTATAGAATATCTTCCAAAATATAGAAACTCCTAATATTAAATATAGAGAATATCTTTCTCTGTCATAATGCCACTTCGTTTTTAAATATTGATCACCTTGACCAAAATTTATGGAGAGTCTCTTCACAGTTATTTTTTCCCCATCTCCAAGTGTACCCTGATAAACATCAAACAACTCACTTAATAATTGAAAAGTTAATTTTACTCCAATTATGTGAAATTAGTCTTCGGTGGACTCGTTCAATCTGTATGTCTTGTTTAGTAGGGGGTAGGTTGTGCCCTCCACTTTGCTTTGTTAGTCTTCGGTGGACTCATTCAATCTGTATGTCTTGTTTAGTAGAGGGTAGGTTGTGTGCTCCAGTTTGCTTTGTATTACTCCGACCCGGGCAGGGATGTGCATGCAAACAATGGGGAGGCATCATCTAGGCAGAGGTGTCGAATTGTTTGTGTGAACCGTCTTTTGCTTTCTCTTATCCCCCCAATCTAAGTGTAGAGTTTGTCTACTCTGGACTTAGGTTGTTATTCTCGTTGGCGTCGTAGGATGGAAGAAGGGCGCCCTTTTTCCAGCTTGTTCAAATCCGCCATTAGATAGTCGATCATGCATACTGAAATGAGGGGTTGTCGATGGCAATGCCATCGACCTTCCGAAACTCGAGTTAGTAAAGTTCTAAGATGACAACAAAAATTGGACAAAGGAGGTAAGGGCATGTGTTACTCTCCCTCAGGGCTTGTTTTGGTCTCAGGTTGTTATGGTTGACGTCGTAAGGTGGCAGAAGAGATGGTCGATGGAAATTGCCATCGACCCTCTGACGCCCAAGTCAGTAATGATCTGAGAAGAAAGTAAAAAATGGATAGAAGAGGTAAGAGTATGTGATACTTCCTGTTCCCCTTCGGAGGGTTATATTTGTGCATGTTGTGTGCTACCGAGTTATGCTAGCGCTCCTTGGTCTGGGAGTTGAGCCAACTTTGCCAGATGCATACGTCCATGCTGGCAGACAAGCTGGTCTAATGGGGCGTGTGCCACTTTGTTTATTAGGAAGTCTGTCATAGAATGAATGAGAGGGGTAGTCGATGGCATGGCCACCGACTCTCCGATGCTTAAGTCAGTACAAGTGTTATTGGAAAGAGTAGATAAAGTAAAGAGATAGGGTCTAGAAATGGTATAACTTTAGATGAGCAACGTTTCAACTGTTGTGAATATTGAGCCCATCTTTTGCTTTGAGCTTGTATGCCCCCTGGCCTATCACCTTGGTGATTAGGTAAAGGCCTTCCCAGTTGGGGGCTAGCTTGCCTGCTCCAGCCTCTCTAGTATTCTGGAAAACCTTTCGGAGCACCTAGTCACCTACTTTGAAGGTACGAGCCCTAATTTTCCTGTTGTAATGACGGGCTACCTTTTGTTGGTATGCTGCATTCCTTATTACTGCCATGTCTCGAAGCTCGTCGACAGTGTCGAGGTTGTGGTTGAGTTATTCCCAATTTGACTCTTCTGTAGTCCATTGACAACGTACTGATGGTACTCCGGCTTCTACTGGTATGACTACTTCAGAACCGTAGGCTAGGGAGAAAGGAGTCTCGCCAGTTGGGGTTCTAGCAGTAGTTCAATACGACCAGAGAACCGCTGGAAACTCGTTTGCCCGAGCCCCTTTAGCTTTTTTAGTCTCTTCTTCATGGTTTTCATGATGGTCTTATTAGAAGACTCTGCTTGTCCGTTAGATTGAGGGTAACTTGGGGTAGAGAAGCTAAACTTGATTCCCATCCCTTGCAGAAGTCCTGGAAATCGAAACTGATGAACTGGGAACCGTTGTGTGTAACGATCTCCTTGGGTACCCCGAACCTGCAAATAACATTTTTTTCAAATAAAATTCTTTACCTCGCGATCTCTGACCTAGTGGAATGCTTTAGCTTTGATCCACTTGGTGAAGTAGTCTGTCACGGCTAGCATGTAAACTCTCTGCCCTGGAGCAGTGGGTAGTTTTCCCACGATATGCATACCCCACTTCATGAATTTCCATGGTGAGAGTATGGAGTTGAGTTTTTCTGAAGTTAAATGGGAGGAATTGGCAAACCTCTGACAACTATCGTAATTTCTGACGTGACTTATAGAATCTGCTCGCATGGTAGGCCAGTAGTAGCTGACTGTTAGGACTCGACTGGCTAGACTACGACTTCTTGAATGATTGCCACATTCTCCTTCATGAAACTCAGCTAGCACATATTTGGCTTCCTCTGGAGTGACACATTTGAGATATGGTCCAGAGTAGGACCTTTTGAGTAACTGGCCCTCCATCATTGGGAACCTAGCTGCCTTTGCTCTTAGTATACGAGCCTCATTCTTGTCTTCTGGTAGCTCGTCAGTGGTCAAATATCTTATTATGGGCGTCATCCAATTGTCGGTGGAGTCACATTTGATACTTCTAGGGAAGAATTTTTCCATGTGGCCGGCCATTGGAGGATAACCAGTGGGATTGACTGCTCTGACTTGGCTAGAATTGACGAACCTAGATTAGAAGGGCATCGGCGTGCCCATTCTCCAGTGTCTGGTCTGGTATGCTCCTTGCGTTTAATTGACTATCAGTTGGGAGTCTGACTTTATTTCTAGCCTTCGAACACCCATTTCTTTGGCGAGAGCTAGCCTGGCGATCAGTGATTCGTACTCTGCTTCGTTATTTGTGGCTTTGAACTCACATCTGACAGCACGCTGGATTTGGTCTCCCTCAAGGAATTGGAGGACTAGCCCGACCCCATTCATGTTACTGGAGCAATCAACCGACAAGGTCCATTTCATCTTTTTCTGCTCTGAAGACATAATAACTCCTTATCGGCTTGAATTAGAGTACTAGGTGTAAGGTCGGCTATAAAGTCTGCCAACACGCGCGTGGGACTTAATCGCAGTACGAGGCTGGTAGGAAATATCATGCTCGCTTAATTTGACTGCCCACTTGGTGAGTCTACTAGATAGTTCTGGTTTATGAAGAACATTATTTAATGGAAATGTAGTAACTACGACTATCGGGTGGCACTAGAAATAGGGTCTTACCTTCCTGGCAACCATTACTAAGGCCAGAGCAAAGTTTTCTAGCTGGCTATAACGGGTCTCTGCATCGAGCAAGGACTTGCTAACATAATAGACAGGTAGTTGCTTACCTTGTTCTTCCCGTACTAATACTTCACTTGCTGCTGTTTCAGAGACTGCTAGGTGGACATACAAATTTTCTCCCTCTTGAGGCTTGGATAGCAAAGGTGGAGAGTCCAGGTATTCCTTCAGTTGCTGGAGTGCCTCTTCGCATGCAGGAGTCCATGCAAATTCTTTGGCCTTTCGTAGGGTAGAGAAAAAATGGTGGCATTTTTCAGAGGAACGTGAGATAAAACGACTAAATGCTGCCACTCGACCAGCTAGTTTCTGCACATCTTTGATGCATGTGGGAGAAGGGATGTTCATCACAGACTGGATCTGGTCTAGGTTGGCCTCTACTCCTCTGTGAGTCACCATGTAGCCTAGGAACTTCCCTGAAGAAACACCGAAGGAACACTTAGTAGGATTAAGTTTCATATTATACCTTTCTAGCACGTCGAAAGCCTGTTAAAGATGTTTGAGATGTTCTTTGGCCATCAGAGACTTGACCAGCATGTCGTCGATGTAGACTTCCATGGTGTCCCCCAGCATGCCCGCAACATTTTGTTTACCAGTCTCTGGTAGGTTGCGCCTGCGATCTTCAATCCGAATGGCATGACCTTGTAGCAGAAGATGCCTCTTTCTGTGATGAAGGCAGTCTTTGCCTGGTCTGCAGGGTGCATCAGTATCTGGTTGTACCCAGAGAATGCGTCCATGAGGCTGAGTAGTTGGTGGCCTGCAGTGGCGTCGACAAGCATGTCGATGTGAGGTAGCTGATGTGACACTAAAATGTCACATTTGGAGAGCCTAACTTAGACTAATTATTCCTTTTCGAGTGTTATCAATAATATTTTATGTGTTTTTCATGGTAGGTACCTATTTTGGAGTTAGACATGAAAAACGGAATAAAGGGAACGAATTGTCACTACCATTTCATGTGCCGAAAACGAGAGAAAAAGACTTCAAGCAAATCAAATGACAAGAGGAGTTAATGACGGGTCCGACGGTGAAAACGGAATCAATTCGGAGTTCGGACGAAGAAATTGTGAAAGATAGAAGCAAGGTCTTTTCTTGAAGGCATCCCCCTTTGGTTCTAATTGTAGAGGCTAGATTAAGGCACTCACTTGGTCTCTAATTCAAAGCCCAACATCTAAGCCCAAGTTCAAGAATACCCAAAGAAGAAGGATGGATTAGAGATTTTATGGGCACCCTCTCTTTTTTGGATCCAAGTCAACAAAGTCCAAAAAAATTGACTAAGTCTTGACCTAGGGTTTTAGTAGTAAAGAGTTACTGTTCATCTTCTTCATCATTGAACAACCAAGAAAAAGAAGAGGGAGAGAGAAAGAGCTGGGGTTTGGTGTTCTTCATCAACTTCTAGGGTTTGAGTTACTCGAGGGTTTGTTAGAGAGAAAAAAGAGAGGGGAAGGAGACCGGCCAAAGCTTTGGTCGGACACAAGAGTTCAACAGCAGCTTGGGTAGCAGCTACTCTAGGCCGGAACAGCAGCTTGCACGGAAGAGTGCATCTGTAGCACGGGAAGACAGCCGCATGCAACAGCTGCAAGACAGCAGCTCGGGAGCTGCTGGACGCGCACCCGAGCAGCAGCTGCAGGAGCTTCCTCAACAGCTCGGGTGAGAGCTTCCATCCTCGGGATGCTTTCTCGGGACGCGACCTGCAACTCAGGACGGCCTTGGGGACGAGACTTCTAGCAGCTCAAGGCCGGGCAGCGCCTCATTTAGCCGGAAACTCCATTTTTTGGCCGGATTTGTTCTCAACTTTGGCCAGCCTTTTATGAGTTCTCCGGCAACCTTCTAGATCCGAAACCATAGGGCTTTTACTTCTCATGTGGTTTATTTGATTTTGGGCTACAAATTTTTAGAGAGAGAAAGCTAGGGTTAGCTTTAAAGGAGGTTGTGTTCTAAATGGAGAAGATGATGGTGGTCGTTATGGGGAACCCAGTAATTTGTTAAAGGGAGATCGACTGCACCTTAAAGACTCATATTTTCCGACGATCTTAGCCTCGAACCTATCGAAAAAGGAGGGTTCTCTCATCATTTTCTTTCCATTTCTTATTCAATCACCATGTTTAGCTAACTTTAGTGTGTCGATTATATGAGATGAAATGTGATGAATTCGTGATTATGTTTTATATGCTTTGATGTTTTGATTATAAATTGATGTTCATTTATATCGATTATCGTTTTGATCGTATTTTCATGTGTCTTGTCAAGCACTTCACATAGTTAATAGACGAAACAAAGTATTCGATATCGATCGTAGTCTAAGTCATGATTTCATGTGTCTTGTCATGCACTTCACATAGTTAGGCGACTAGACCCCACTTTCGTTGACTCGGGATCAACCGATTTAGACGTTTGTTTGACTAAGTATGATCTCCGGATATACGTAGTACTTAGAGACATCTACTTTAGGAGTCGAACATCGATTATACCTTGAGGCATTAGATCGGACTACACGTAGTCATAGGTTTATCATGATCGGATTCTCGGTTCGACACCTCTCTCACTTATTTATCTCTTGACTCTTGTTGCCTCCCAACTCTTGTTCCTCTGACTCTTCTCTCGAATCTCTCTCGCCCGTTTACATTGATTGTTTTGTTTAATTTTACTAGTTTTCTTCTCTTATTACATATTCAATCTAAAACCCCCATTTATCTTTGTTTCTTTTCCTATTTAGTCTAAGTTAGCTTTTAATATCTAGACCGAGGGATAAGACCCTTCGATATCCAAGCGACCTTCCTATCCTTGGATCGATCCCGGCTTTGCCGGATTACTACTTGATACCTCCGCTTGTGTGTGCAACCTTTTCGGGTGCATCAGTAGCGGGAATGAATCCTTGGGACAAGCTTTGTTTAAGTTTGTGAAGTTAATACAGACTCTCCACTTCCCATTCTTCTTCTTCACCACGACTACGTTAGCCAACCAGTCGGGATAGTTGACTTCTCTGACAGACCCAGCTTCGATCAGCTTCTGAACTTCCTCATTTATTACCCCGTTGCGTTCTGAAGCAAATTTTCTACGCTTCTGTCCTACTGGAGGATGGCCAAGATCTACCTGTAATTTGTGTACCATTACCTTGGGACGATTCCAGTCATGTCAGCATGAGACCAGGCAAAGCAATCATGGTGAGCTGTAAGGAACTCGGCGAGCTTGCTCCGTAGGGTAGGATTGAGCTTAGAACCAATCTGCACTTTGTGATCCGGGAAGTCTGGGTGGATCTGGACTTCATCTAGCTCCTCCATACTTGGGCAGTATGGATCGGTGCTACTGAGTTTCTCTTTCTGTATTTGCTATAAGGCTGACTTTGGCGCTTTCGTTGCGTTTTTGTAGCAATTCCTGGAGGTGCTCTGCTCCCCCCTGATCTCTCGTACACCCCAGGGAGTCGGGAACCTCAGCACTTGGTGGAATGTAGATGGTACTGCCCTCATGCTATGGATCCAAGGCCTACCAAGTATGATATTATAGGCAGAAGGGCAGTCCAGTACAACGAACACAGTGCTAAGGTTGACTCCTCTTGCGAAGACGGGAAGGGTGACTTCTCCTATCGTATGTTTTTGTTCTCCATTGAAGCCTACCAGAATAGTAGAGCGTCGACATATGCAAGACTCATCTAAGCCCATACCTTGCACAGCATTCAAGAAAAGCACATTAGTGGATGAACCATTGTCTATCAGAATACGCTTAACTAGAACATTTGCAATATTAAGAGAGATAACAAGAGCGCCATGATGAGGGTTGATAGGCCCTGTTGCTTCATTGTCTATGACGTTTATTGTCTAGTTGGTGTAAGCATGAGGAATGACTTTTGTTGAGTGGGCTAAAGGGTTGGCTGCAACTCTAGCATTCTTCTTGGCGGCAGAGTGGCTGAATTCACTCACTTCTGAGCCTCCTGAGATTACTAGACACGTCTTCGTAGGAATCAGCTGCTCTGGTTCCTTTACTTGGGTGTCTCGGTGTGCCAAGGTACTCTTCCCTTTGTGTGTCAATAAGTTGGTAAGGTGGCCTCTTTTCAGCAACTCTGCAACTTCTAGCCTGAGGGCTATGCAATCTGTAGTGTTGTGGCCGTGATCTCTGTGGAAATCC